>NW_028270186.1:3217666-3544326 GCF_037043375.1 Chiloscyllium plagiosum | reverse complement strand
ATCAGCCGTGATTGAATGGTGGAGCAGAGTCAATGGGCTGAATGGCCTCATTTCTACTCCTGTGTCTTAAAGTCATACAGATGTACAGCCCAGAACAGACCCTTCGGTCCAACCCGTCCATGCCGACCAGATATCCCAACCCAATCCAGTCCCATTTGCCGGCCCATATCCCTCCAAACCCTTCCTATTCATATACCCATCCAGATACCTTTTAAATGTTAAAAATCACACCACACCAGGTTATAGTCCAACAGGTTTATTTGGAAGCACTAGCTTTCGGAGCGACGCTCCTTCATCAGGTGGTTGTGACGGATGAACTTTGTCCACCCCAGTCCAACACTGGCCCCTTCACTTTATCTTTCTCTCTCCCCGATTCCATCTTTCGCTCTACCTCTGTATGTCTCTCTCGCTCTCTCTCGCTCTCTCTCGCTCTCGGAGACACACACACCCCTCCTCCCCTTCCATGTGAGAATCACAAACTGGGAATGGTGAGGAATGTGAGGAATTCACTCGATCCAAGGCCACAGAGATATTGCTGAGTCACCTTGCTCAGGCAGGCAGAGAGAGAGAGAGAGAGAGAGAGACAGTGGGGTGTGTCTCACGTGGTGGTTAATGTGAAGGGGGGGGGGGGGGGGGAAAGGAGGGAGATAACAAAGATGGGCAATTCTGGTGGAGCACTTGGGTGAACGGATTTCACAGGCGCATGAGGCTGGTCTGCCCATCAGGGATGGTACTGGCTCATCATTCCCAAGTTTCACCCTCCCACCAATCCCTGTCCTTATCCTGTTGTGCTGTGAATTTTGTTCTCTCAGTCCCAACAAAGCCATGGGCTTGCTGAGGGTTTATACAATGGCATCCCCTCCACCCGCCCCGGGCACCTCTCTGGTTTCTCCAGGACACCCACATGGTTACGAGGGTGCACGGTGCAGAAGGGGAACACTTCCTGTTACCAGGATAAATCTAATCCCACCCTGGGCCTGAGCTCATTCCAGTCTGAGACACACACACACACACACACACAGCTCAGACCATCAGCCAACAACTCCCCAATAACATCCAACTCGGAATAGCACAGAATTACCTCCCAAACACAATATACACAGGCTCACACCCTCACTGCAGAGCTGAGGCAGCGCCGCACTGTCGGAGGGTCAGTGCTGAGGCAGCGCCGCACTGTCGGGGGCTCAGTGCTGAGGGAGCGCCGCACTGTCGGGGGCTCAGTGCTGAGGGAGCGCCGCACTGTCGGGGGCTCAGTGCTGAGGGAGCGCCGCACTGTCGGGGGCTCAGTGCTGAGGGAGCGCCGCACTGTCGGGGGCTCAGTGCTGAGGGAGCGCCGCACTGTCGGGGGCTCAGTGCTGAGGGAGCGCCGCACTGTCGGGGGCTCAGTGCTGAGGGAGCGCCGCACTGTCGGGGGCTCAGTGCTGAGGGAGCGCCGCACTGTCGGGGGCTCAGTGCTGAGGGAGCGCCGCACTGTCGGGGGCTCAGTGCTGAGGGAGCGCCGCACTGTCGGAGGGTCAGTGCTGAGGGAGCGCCGCACTGTCGGAGGGTCAGTGCTGAGGGAGCGCCCGCACTGTCGGAGGGTCAGTGCTGAGGGAGCGCCGCACTGTCGGAGGGTCAGTGCTGAGGGAGCGCCGCACTGTCGGAGGGTCAGTGCTGAGGGAGCGCCGCACTGTCGGGGGCTCAGTGCTGAGGCAGCGCCGCACTGTCGGGGGCTCAGTGCTGAGGCAGCGCCGCACTGTCGGGGGCTCAGTGCTGAGGCAGCGCCGCACTGTCGGGGGCTCAGTGCTGAGGCAGCGCCGCACTGTCGGGGGCTCAGTGCTGAGGCAGCGCCGCACTGTCGGGGGCTCAGTGCTGAGGGAGTGCTGGTGGAAGTGTATGAGAGATTTGAAGTTTGCTGTTCCCGGTGTGGAGGTTTCAGCGTGTGGGGTGTGGGTTGGGGGGGGGGGGGGGGGAGGGTGTCTGGAGGGAGTGGCTGTCCTCTGGGTTTTGGAGACTGGTGGGTCAGGAGGGGAAAACACTTCAACCACTTGGTTTTCATTTCCAAAATGGAAACTATTGCAAATCTTCTCTTTGTCACTAAAGCAGTTCGGTTCTGGACATTGCATTTTAAGTGAAGCATCCAAACATTGCAGTTTGCGTGTGTCCAAACAGACCGATGACCTGCATTACACATACAATATGACGATTTGTACAAATGTGAGACACTGAGAGGGTCTGGTGATGGAACAGGCCCCCTTCAGTAGAAAGGCCTCAGACAGTGGTCTTCCCCCACTGCACTGGGACAGCTGCCCCAGGATTCAGTGGGTCCCTTCGTTCCTAGACCTTGGGATGTCTCAGTCTGTAACACTCAGTCAGGGCCAACTTCACGCTCTGGACAGCCAACACGTCTCGGGTAGACCAAAGAGCATCTTCCACCGAGTTCATGGTCCTCCAGGAGCAGTCGATGTTTGAGACTGAAACACCAACCAGGGCCACACCAGCTCAAACCTACATCGAGCCATGTCCCAGCTCAGTCCACAGCCAACTGTCATATACACACACACACACACACACACACAAGGTCACGTGACCCTTTCCAGGGAACAGTCCTCACTAAAACATGGAAATGGGATTTTCCAACAAATATAACACACCGAGCTCGCTCAATCCCCACCCTATCTTACCTGGCAACTTGTGGCAATGCTCAGTGAGACAGGTTCACTTACCAAGGAACAACCATTCCGAATGCTCTCCCCCAACAGGGTGGTCACTGTCAGAACTCAGCATCCACTTTATCCTGGTGGTGAAAGTGAGCTTCCACTCCAGTCAGGTCAGGCACCCAATCCAACTAATGAGAGCTCACCATCTGCACATGCTCAGATGTTTCTTGGGCTTTGCAGGCTCTGGTTGGACAGATCCAGGGAGGTTTCCCCACATGGTGGCTGACCTCCACCAATTGAAAGCCTGGTTGGACCCAGGGTTTGGAATGGGTAACCCCAGTGCTGGTGAAAAGCAATGAGGGAAAGAGGGCAGGGTGACAGGGCTGTGGCCCATTGACCGGTGTGCAGGGTCTCACTTTGCTGTGGTCTCTGATGGCCCAGAGATTGTAGCTGCTTCAAACTGTGGGGTCACGGCTAGGGGTGGGGGTGCTTGGTCTCTGTGTGTCTGAGCTGATAGCTGACACCCCCCCCCCCCCCACACAGCTGCGTGAGCTCCTCAAACCCAATGGGACTCTCACCAGCCCTGACCATGGACCTTCCTGCACAATGCTCCTCAACAGCCTCACCATCACCGAAGGCCAGTCCCAAGGGGGAAATGCAGGGGGCAATCAATACACAGCAAGATCCCACACACACCTGATCACACAGAGCCATGAAGCAATGACCAAATCAGCAGCTATTACCAACGGGAGTTGAAGGTTGGCTGTTGGCATGATCAGAGAGGACATGGCAGAAGCTGGCAGTGCCCAATCAGGGAGGGACAGTGACCATCCTTGACAGTAAAGCCACATTTGACCAAGTGTGGCATCACAGAGTCCCAACCAAACTGGAATCGATGTGTATTTGGGACAAACTCTCCACTGTCTGGAGTTAAACCCGACACAGAGGAAGATGGATCTGGTTGTTGGAGGTCTGTCCTCTCAGCTCCAGGACATCTCTGCAGGAGTTCCTCAGCGTAGGGTCCTAGGCCCAACCATCTTCAGCTGCTTCATCAATGACCTTCCCTCCATCTGAAGGTCAGAGGTGGGGATGTTCACTCATGTCCAGCACCAAGATATTTCCCAACCAGGCTGCCTAGAGATGTAATGGTGCACCCTCTGGAGCAGGTGACAATTGAACACATGCCCTGGCTCAGAGGCAGGGTCACTACCACTGCACCACGTGAGCCTAAGAGCCAACTTTATTTCTTGTTAGATGTGGACATGGTCTGACACGCAACTGATGTGATTTTGCCCATCACCACATCACCATTCCATCTTTTCATCACCCGCTGTTTCCAAAACCTGTTCAAACCCATCACTGAGCTGGTGCTAACTCAATGCAGCTTGTTATTGATTGGGGGATTGATGGATTTCCTGCCCCAGCCAATGGTTTTGTTGGGGTTTCTGAAGCAGTGCCTATCAGAGGAGCTCAGAAATGCACTTGTTTTTGATTGGTCGGTTGCCCGGTCATGTGACAGGCACAAATGATTGAATCGTTCTGGGATCCTGCTGTGCACAATTGGGCTGTGGCCATTCTCTGCAGAATTTCATGTGGGTGAAGTTGCCCTGGCTCCAGCTCCCTGTCTCTCTCACACACTCACTGACACAATCTGGAACAGGCCACTCTGCCCCTCCAGCCTGCTGGGCTGTTCTGTGAGACTGTGGCGGTTGCGATTTTAATCTTCACTCTCCATTCCTGTGTGTCCTGCCACACACAGCAGAGTCTGGGTCACACCTTCTGACAGCTCAGCATTCTGTCCTGGAGTGGTCTCTCCTCGAGAATCCGTAAGACCAGAAGACCACAGCAGCAAAAAATGAGGTCATTCAGCCCATTGTGTCTGCTCTGCCATTCAATCACAGTTGATAAGTTTCTCAAACTCATTCTCCCGCTGTCTCCCTGTAACCCTTGATCCCCTACTTACTCATGAACCCATCTATCTCTGTCTTAAATATACTCGATGACCTGGCCCCCCACAGCCTCTGAGGGAGAGAATTCCATAGACTCCACATTCTCTGGCTGAAGAAGTTTTTCCTTATCTCTGTTCTGAAAGGTGTTCCCTTTACTCTAAGGCTGTGCCCTCAGGTCCTTGTCTCTCCTCCCAGTGGAAACATCTTCCCAACATCCACTCTGTCCAGGCCATTCAGGATGCTGTATGTTTCAATTAGATCCCCCCCCCCCCCCCGCCTCATCCTTCTGAATTCCATTGAGTAGAATCAATCAGTGGGGCCTCATCCTTCTCAACATCGGTTATCGACCCCAGGATCCTTGTATTCCAGCTTTTCATTCCTCGGACCAGTCTCATGAACCTCCTCTGTACACGCTCCAGGGCCAGTCCATCCTTCCTGAGATATGGGGCCCAAAACTGCCCACAATCCTCCAAATGTGGTCTGACCAGAACCTGATAGAGCCTCAGAAGTACATCCCTGCTTTTATATTCATGTCCTCTCAAAATAAATGCCATCATTACATTTGCCTTCATAACTACTGACTCAACCTGCAAGTTTCCTTGACAGAATCCTGGACTGGAACCCCCAAGTCTCTTTGCACCTCAGACTTCTGCATTTTCTCCTCATTTAGAAAATAGTCCATGCCTCTATCCTTCTGACCAAAGTGCATGACCTCACACTTACCCACGTTGTACTCCATCTGCCACTTCTTTGCCCACTGTCCTAACCTGTCCACATCCTTCTGCAGCTTCCCCGCCTCCTCAATGCAGCCTTCCCTCTACCTATCTTTGTATCGTCTGTAAACATAGCCAGAATGCCCTCAGTTCCTTCATCGAGATGGTTAATGTATAAAGTGAGAAGTTGTGGTCCCAACACTAACCCAGCAGAACCATACTTGTCACCGGCTGCCATCCTGAGAAAAACCCTTGTGTCCCCAGTCTCTGCTTCCTGCCAGCCAGCCAATCATCTGCCCATGCTAGACACCATGGGCCTTTATCATGACAGTGCCACGTATGTGAGAGGATTCCCCCTTCAGTCTGCACCAACTCCACCTGGAGAACTGTGTGGGGAAAACTGATAAAACACTGCAGATTCTCTGGAATCAATTCACCCTGGAAGGAGCAGGAGTCAGGATGGCCATTCAGCCCGTGGGGCCAGCTGCTATCTCCCCCCGGACTGGATGGAGATGTTGCAGCTCTTCAGACCGTCTGAGAGAGCACCAAGTGAACACTGCGTGATGAGTGACTGCTCCCAACAGTCAGCCCATGGCCAGATCTCCCACTGCCCCCACCACAGGCAAGGGACTGGGTGTGTGAGGGGTCAGAGGGCAGCACCCACTGACCCACCGTGTGACAGCGAGAGCATCTGACCAGCCAGCAATCCATCAAGCGGATCCCTGTGTTCCCTGCTAATTCGGGTGGATCACATGAAGGGTGTCAGATAAATCTCATCACTCTTACCAGGGGCTCAGTTCCACCAGTTTTGCATTGAGGGCTGTGGGTGAAAGTGCAGACTGTGATGTCTGTTTGACTCTCTCTGCCCAGGGACACAGAGAGCTGAGAAAATGAACTGTGGTTTCCGTGTGTATCCACAATGACAGACAGAACCAATCTCCTCCTGAAAACACAGGGGGCCACAGGAGATCAGCTTTCTCAGAGTTCCTGACTTGCAGTTTTCCCGTGGCCACGTTAACGGACTCATTGGTAAACATTCCAAAAAAAAAACCTTCGGATGCTGGAAATGAGAAAGAAAAACAGAAATTGTTGGAAAGTCTCCACAGCTCCAGCACGGTCAGTGGAGAGAAATCAGAGTTAATGTCTCAGAGCGAGTGACCCTTCCTCAGAAATGATGAAGATATTTGGTAGAAACAACAGAAGGAATATGAGCTGATATTTCAGTAAAGATATGTCTCTGTTTGTGTGAGTGTGTATGTGAGTGAGTGAGAGAGAGTGTGAGTGTGTCAGTGTCTCTCTGTCTCCATATAGACATAGTCTACAGCAGGACTGAATGCAGGGAGAGATAAAAATTTGAGTGGTGCTGGAAGGGCTTTTGCCCAAAACGTCAATTTTCCTGCTCCTCGGATGTTACCTGACCTGCTGTGCTTTTCCAGCACCGCCATAATCTGGACTCTGATTTCCAGCATCTGCAGTCCTCACTTTTGCCTCATCTGTATGGCCATATCCCTGGGGCATGTCGACAGTGAGTGGCACCATCCTATTCCCCCTGGGTCCCTCTCTCTCAAGGGTGATTCCTGTCCTTTCCAACCACCCCTCTCATCCCAAATAACTCCCCGACTCTCCCACACTGAGGTCTGTAGGAAGGGACCTCCCCCCACCTCCCTTGTTCCCCACCCCGAGCCCTCACCGTGACCGAGAGAGACAGACAGAGAGAGAGAGGAGAGGTCAGGATGCCCCACCATTGCCCTATGGCCAGCAGTGTCAAACACAGCAGGATGCCACTAACAGCAATGCAAGTGGTCTGTTATGGTGCCATTGATGGGGAGACCCACTCTCACACACACTCACTCACTCACTCAGATGGTGGCCCTGGGCCTGGGGAGAGCTGGGATCGGGCCGAAGGCCTCACTGTTCCTCCTATGAAGCTCTGGGTGACCGTGCCCTGCAGGATTGTGGGTAAGATCCTGATTCCCATCATTCCCAAAGGAAAGCTCCAGACTGGAGCATGGATAGGCTCTGTATGGAGTCACATCAGCATCGAGTGGAAGTCTGGCTGCCTGCTGGGCTCTTGCGCCTGCCATGCTCTCTGTCAGTGGGCAGGCCTGATCATGGGATAAGCTGGTGCTGCAGAGACAGAGCCGTCCCCCAGTGTGTGGGAGAGGAACAGGATGTTGGGCTGACCCAGCCAGGGAGGACAAGGAACAGGAACTATTTCAGTGTGATGACCAGGAGCCAGGCAGGACCCCTCCATCTCCATGGGAACCTCTCGCTGAGCTACCTGTTGTTGCTCCCACAGACTGAGAGACATTGGCACGGTGGGTGGAGCTGAATGTGATGGCAACATTAACGCTTTCTGAACTCTTCCTCTGGGTCTGACACCCAGAGGGTGTCTCCGAAAGGGCGATAGAGTGAGACCCACGACTCATTGCAGGGAGGCCACATCAGTCTCGTACTTGACGTTGGCCAAGCGAGTGGATCCCGAGCTCCCTGTCTGGCCGTGGCCCGGGGGAAATGCTGAATGGGATGGGGATTTGAAAGATCCATGGCCCCTTTTCAGGTAGCCAGCTTTTTCGTAAAGACTCTGATTGGATGATGGATAACCACGCCCCGGATTGGGAAGCTTTCTGGTGAATTGGAAATGGTGACTTCCTCTGTGTCACATCTGGGACAGGAAGGCAGGAACTGGGTTCTGTGTGGGGGAAGCACCCACACACACACACACACACACACACACACAAACCGTCACTCTTTCCAAACAAACCACAATCTCCTTCCTCCTCCCGGGCAGATGCCCTTAATTGGAAAGTCTGAAATGGAGACAGGAAGCCCTTCCTTTTGACTGTGCCTGTTATTCACACTCCCCCCCCACCATCCCCCCCCTCCGTCGCCACAAACCTCAGGGCAGGCTGCAAGATTTCACAACCACCAGCAACACTCAGAGTCCGCTCGCTCGCTGCTATGTCTCAGACACAAGATCCCACAGGCAGGCCCTGGGACAAAGACTGTGTTGGTTATTGACACCTTGTTTGGCTGAGGAGTGAACTTCAGCCAGGGACCTGACCAGAACCGCCCTGTATTCCGCAAGGACATCCATCCTGTTATTCGAGGGGCATTCCTCTCCCATCTCATAACGGGATGTGGGGGTCACTGGCTGAGCCCAGCATTTATTACCCCGTCCCTAGTTGCCCCAAGTGAAGGTGGGGGGTGAGCTTCCTTCGTGAACCGCTGCGGTCCATGTGCTGTGGGTAGATCCACAATGCCCTGAGGGAGGGAATTCCAGGATTCTGACCCAGTGACAGTGAAGGAATGGTGAGAGATTTCCAAGTCAGGATGGGGAGGGGCTCAGGGGAACTTGCAGGGGGTGGTGTTCCCATGTATCTGCTGCCCCTTGTCCTTCCAGTTTGGAAGGTGCTGCCTGAGGATCTTTGGTGAATTACTGCAGTGTATCTTGTAGATGGTGCACACTGCTGCTACTGAGCGTCTGTGCTGGAGGGAGTGGATGCCTGTGGTCAGATTTCAGGTTGTTCCAGTTCATTGGAAGCTGCTGTTTTCTTTTCCTTTCTTGGCTTCCTGTTGTATCATGGGCCTTGAGCTAGGCTTCTGGGAAAAGCCATTTCCCAATGGCTGGCTGTGGGCTGGGTCACTGCAGCTGGAGCAGGTTCCCTTGCCCGTTGTGGTGACCAGCAGAGCTCACATCCTGCCTCAGGCAAACCCACACCATGGCTTTCCTCAGCTCCCCCCTCCCTCCCTCCCAGCCACAGCGAGGGCACCATCTGTTCACAATCCGCAAACACTGAGCTTCCAACGGCTGACTCCACCCACACTCACTCTCCTCCCTCCACTCCCTGCCCACAGGCAACACTTTATACAATATTCATTTCAGAATGAATCATGCTTTGTCATCTCCACAGCCGGAAAGTTTGTAAGCAAGAGGCATTATGTGACTTTCATCATGTTGCAGCTGTTGGGATCTTACTCTGTGTCTGACTGTGTGTGTGTGTGTGTGTGTGTGTGTGGGGAGGCCCTTCATCCCAGCCCTTTGAGTGCACCAACCAGTTGGGCCCATGCTCCTGGACCCTGTACCTCTGCTGCTGAAATGTTGAGCTCCAAACTGTCTCCCTTGGTATAGGCCGAGGTGCGACCTGTACCGAGAGCTCACTGTGTAGGTCTCACAAGCTCTGGGTGTGATTCCTTCCCAACTCTCACGTGACTGGCAACGCAGCCAGAGTCTGGATTGACATCAATGTGCACACATACACCTGCTGTTTGGACAGGACACATACACGGGGCCATGATATTCCAGAGAAAACCCACGCTCTCTCCAGGGAGAAGGATAAATCCCACAGCACCAAGCGGTCCTGGAGACCGGGGAGAAAGACATTGGGTGGGAGGGAGTATGAACCTGCAAATCCAAACAACAAAGGAGTGTTGAATGGGTTTGAGTGACAGGGAGATGCTGAACAGGCTGAGGGCTGTTTTCCCTGGAGGATCGGAGGCTGAGGGGTGACCTTATAGAGGTTTACAAAATTATGAGGGACACGGATAGGATAAATAGACAAAGTTTTTTTCCCAGGGGTGAGGGAGTCCAGAACTAGAAGGCATAGGTTTAAGGTGAGACGAGAAAAGATATAAGAGACCAAAGGGGCAACTTTTTCACGCAGAGGGTGGTGTATAGAATGACCTGCCAGAGGAAGTGGTGGAGGCTGGTACAATTGCAACATTGGATGAGTATATGAATAGGAAGGGTTTGGAGCGATACGGGCCGGGTGCTGGCAGGTGGGATGAGATTAGGTTGGGATATCTGGTCAGCATGGATGGGTTGGAGTGAAAGGTCTTTTTCTGAGTTATATATCTCTATGGGTTTAAGTGACCCCCCTCCCAACCTTCTGAAGAGCAAAGAGTTCCTCTTGATTTAGCATGTCCATTCCTTTCACCATCTGGAGTCAGCTTAATCTCTAATACCCTGCCAATTCAGGCCTCACATCTCTTGGGTACAACTCGCCTGGGTCACCCATGTCCTTCAGGGAAGGAAGGGTGCCAGCTTTACCTGGTGACTCCAAACCCACAGCAATGAGGTTCATTCTATACTGTCCCCCTGCAATGGCCCAAGCAAATCACTCGAGTGCAGGTCAACTGAGGATGGACAACCAAACCTGTCCCAGTCACTGAGGGGCCCCAGGTTCACATGCAGAAGGGAAACAACATCAGAAGGCGAGACTTTGGTGAGGAAGCAGAAGGGAATTTTTTGTGGCAACCTGAAGCCTTGAGGCCACACTGAGCTGATGAGATCTCGTCAGGACGCTGGAATGAATGAGCTCACTCCGCAGGTAGCTGCAGGGTGTAAACACAGAGAGGCGCCCGCTCAGGAATGGAAATTCCTGTCTCACTGAAAGGTCAGGCAAATACAGCTCAGCCCCACCCGCTCCGATTGGACAACTTTCCCTTCTCCCAGCCTGATGGTGAGGAATGGCAGGGAGTTACAGAGCAGCGGGGGGGGAGGGCTGGGAACAGGAAAGGGAAGCTCTGACAGGGGCTTCCCTGGGAGTTCAGGGCAGGATCCGTGATCTCTCTCCCTCTCTCGCTCCACACAGAAGCTGCGAGACCTCCTGAGTTTCTCCAGCTCTGTGTGTGTGTGTGTGTGTTTGTTTCAGGTTTTCAGCATCTGCAGTATTCCTGATGTTGTCAGCTTCAATGTGTAACAGAGCAGAGGTTGATTCCCCTTTGATAATGAACACCAAGACACCCAGAGACACTCACTTCATCTGATACTGTCTGATACTGAAGTCTGAGAATGAACATTACCTGTCCCCCAATGTTATCAAGGAGTGATGAAATGAAATGAAATCCTTTCACTCACTCTCTAATCAACAAGTCACAATCTATTTACCTAATTCCAACAATGAACAAATTAACAGGATTACTAACAAACCGAACCATCCCTCTGTAACTACCTATTCCTGAATAAAACAAGATTCTAACAGGACGCTGTTTAAGTAAATACCACTTCCATTTATATAACAAAACAATAAATTAATACTTTGTCTCTCAAAGCTCTTCTGATCTGCTCCTGTCTCTGAATCTGCTGTCAGGGATGTTTCCTGGGTAATTTCCTCTGTTCTGAACATTTCTCTCCACTGTATTCAGTTGTCAGGAAGATTGTCACGCAACCACCTGACGAAGGAGCGTCGCTCCGAAAGCTAGTGCTTCCGATTAAACCTGTTGGACTCTAACCTGGTGTTGTGTGATTTTTAACTTTGTCCACCCCAGTCCAACACCGACATCTCCAAATCATGTCAGGAAGATTGTGTCAGAGGGGCAGGTACCTTCAGGAACAGAGAGAGAACTGTCTCCCTGAGAGCTGGGATGTTCTTACCTCTTCAGGTAACAGTTGGCTCTCCCCCAATTTTCCAAATGCCTGCATCTTTTATATCCTGGATTACCTCTTGATTTCTTTACAATCCAATTGGTTCAAGGTTGTCAACACCATCAGATGTAAATTTGATTGGCTTTCAGTATCTAAGGGGGCTTGGTTTATGTTAATGGACTCAATTCTGGTAAAAGTGCTGCTTGGCTGTTTGATATAAAATGTTTCAGTGTGGGCACTCTCTGTGTACACTTGGGATTTAAACCCCTGCTCAGACATCCATCTTAACTCTGAGCACCGAAAAGAACACCACCTTTAAAGGGACCACGCAATGCCTCTCCCCACTTTACAATGTCACCGTTTTTACACACCAACTTTACAGCAGATGCTCCTGTCCGTTTCACACACAGAGACCAGACAGTCCTTTCTCTTCCCCCCCCCACTTCTGGGATTGTTGTTGAATCTGACTGTTCACAGGGATGAGGGGAGACGAGGGGACTCCAGCCTTTTCCTGCGACACAAGGACCTCCCTGCAGTGTCGAGCCAGACAGGAGTTGTGCCTCCTCCTCTCCTTCGGGGACATCGGCTTCTGGGAGATCGGGGGAAGCTGGGAGACTGGGAGTCAGCAGTGCAGTGCTGAGCCAGGGCAGGGAGGAAGATGATGATACCTCTGCTGTCACACAGCACTAACGTGGTTTCCTCAGTGACTGGGTCACCCCAGAGCTGCCAGCTAACAGGGGAACTACCTTGATCAGTCACTGCTGTTGGAACCCAGTCTCAGGTTCCATGTGACTCCAGTCCCACAGCCAGGGGCCTGCCTCTCTGAAGCAGCTGGGTCACGGGATGGAACCCTCAGCTGGAGCCCCGGATGGGAGGCTGGGCGAGGGGAACAGTGGAGGAACATTCACTGAAGGTGATGTCCATGCGCCCTGGGAATGGTGATTGTTTGTGGCGTTGAAGAGTTGGGGTTCATTCAGAGACCGGAACACAGCAGAGAGCAGTGCAGGTGGTAAGATCCAGGCACAGTCTAGTGTTGAGCCTGGTTTCAGAATGGTGAATCCTTCTCTGTGTCCATCAGCACCACATCAGGGGGTCTCAGTGCTGTGAACACTCTTTCTAATCCTGTCTAGCTCAACCTTACACAGAACTGTACAGCATAGGGACAGGCCCTTCAGCCCACACCGCTGTACTGAACATGAAGCTAAATTAAACTCATCCCTTCTGCCTGCCCTTGGTCTATATCCCTCCATACCTTCAACATTCATGTGCTCATCGAAAAATCTCTTCAACAACCCTACCGGAACTGCCTCCACCACCCCAGGCAGCATATTCCACCCTCTGTGTTAAAACCTTACCCCTCACACCTTCTTTGAACTTTCCCCACTGACCTTAAATGCATGCTCCCTGGTTTTAGACATTTCATCTCTGGGAAAAGGATCCTGACCACCGACCCTATCTGTGCCTCTCACAAATTTATTGACTTCTCCCAAGTCTCCCGTCAGCCTCTGCCTCTCCAGAGAAAACAAAACCTGCATTTTTCTAGCCTCTCCTTACAGCTCACACCCTCTCCCTCTCCAAAGCCTCCACATCCTTCTGGGAATGTGGTGACCTGAACTGAACGTGATGCTGTAACTGTGGCATAATCCCAGATGGAAATCTGCAATGTGACATTCCAAGAACGGATGAAATAGGAGCAGTAGGCCATTCGGCCCGTCATGCCTGCCCCCACCAGGGTCATTGCTGATCCGGGCTGTGGTACCAGCTCCTCAATGTTTCAGAGATCAGTGGGTCTCCTCTTGAAAGGTTTACATTGCTCTAGCCTCCCCAACTGTCTGGGGCAGAGGATTCACTGCCACATCTCTTCCAGACATGCCCACCTTGGGGACGTTCTCTCGCCACGTCCTGAGATCCTCAGTCAGTGCCATCTGTCATCACGTGACCGCCAGTTCTGAGGAGGGGTCACCGGACCCGAAACGTTAACTCTGATTTCTCTTCACAGACCTGCGGAGCTTCTCCAGCAATTTCTTCCAGACATTCACTGCCCTCCTAAGAGATGAAATTCCTTTTGCCTCTCAGGTTAAAAGAGAGTCCCCTAATCCTGCTCCTGTGTCCCCAGTTTGAAAACATCCCCCATTGCTGGAGCATCTTCTCAAGGTCTCCCCTGTCAGGCCCCCTCACAGTCTGACATTTCTCAGGAAGACTCTTCCAGACACTCATCAAGAAAGGCTCATCCTCAATAAGTCACCCCGTGTCCCAGGAATCACCCCCCCGTGTCCCAGGAATCACCCCCCGTGTCCCAGGAATCACCCCCCGTGTCGCAGAAATCACCCGAGTGAATCTGTTTTGAACTGTGTCCAGTGTCAGCACATCCTTCATTAAACACGGGGCTGAAACAGTACTCCATACAGGCCTCCGTTCCTGAAACACCAGTTTTCCTGCTCCTCGGATGCTGCCTGACCTGCTGTGCTTTTCCAGCAGCACTCTATTCTCGACAGTGCTCTGTACTCCCGGCACAGCCTCACCCACACCCTGTACGGTTCAAACATGTCGTGATGGGGTTTCTGAAGTGGAGTCACTGTGGGAAGGACCACAGCTTGAAGGTGCACAGCAAGATCCCACGATCATGGGGGGGTCATGACACAATAAACATGGGCAAACCCAGAGACCCCACTGTCTGATGGGTCTCCCGTTTGTTGTAAACAGAGCATGGCTCGTGACTCGACATCATGCAACAGAAACGTGTCGATTTAAATAAAAAAAACTTTTATTTCATGTCTCAGTTTAAATAGTTTAACATATAACTTTTTGAGTTCCTTTCTGATCCTTAAATATTCAAATAATCCCACAGATACGTCTCAATAGCTATAAATTACATTCTGCCCTTCCTCAGAGAGATGGCTTCACTTCAATATTTCCATAAATTAATTCACAACAACAAAAAACAAACATAAACAGCAGAATTCCACAATATACAAGATGCTTTCCGTTGGCTGACCGGCAGGTGAGACAGGAGTGGTGTGTCCCAGTGCTGAGGCACAGCAGACAGGATACGGAGGGGAAACTGGCGAGCTCAGAGCTGGATGCCTGTACTTGGTGGAAAGCAGCTTTCTTCATACTCCTGTCCGAGACACCGAGAGAGAGAGAGAGAGAGAGAGAGAGAGAGATCAGATCAACACCACCTACAGGAATGTGACAATGACAGAGCAACCCCGGGCTATCCCATTGGGAATAGGATACGGACAGACCGACTCCGGGCTCTCCCGTTGGGAATGTTACCCTGACAGACTGGCCCTCGACTCTTCCATTGGGAATGTGACCCTGATAGACCGACTACGGGATCTCCCGTTGGGAATGTGACCCTGACAGACTGGACGCGGACTCTCCCATTGGGAATGTGACCCTGACAGACCGACTCCAGGATCTCCCATTGGGAATGTGACCCTGACAGACCGACTCCAGGATCTCCCATTGGGAATGTGACCCTGACAGACTGGCCTCGGACGCCGCCATTGGGAATGTGACCCTGACAGACTGGCCCACGACGCTCCCATTGGGAATGTGACCCTGACAGACCGACTCCAGGATCTCCAATTGGGAATGTGACCCTGACAGACTGGCCCCCGACTCTCCCGTTGGGAATGTGACCCTGACAGACTGGCCGCGGACTCTCCCATTGGGAATGTGACCCTGACAGACCGACTCCAGGATCTCCCATTGGGAATGTGACCCTGACAGACTGGCCTCGGAAGCTCCCATTGGGAATGTGACCCTGACAGACCAATTCCAGGATCTCCCATTGGGAATGTGACCCTGACAGACTGGCCTCGGAAGCTCCCATTGGGAATGTGACCCTGACAGACCGACTCCGGGACCTCCCGTTGGGAATGTGACCCTGACAGACCGACTCCGAGATCTCCCATTGGGAATGTGACCCTGACAGACTGGCCCCTGACTCTCCCATTGGGAATGTGACCCTGACAGACTGACTCCGGGATCTCCCATTGGGAATGTGACCCTGACAGACCGACTCCGGGATCTCCCATTGGGAATGTTGCCCTGACAGACTAGCCCCGGACTCTCCCATTGGGAATGTGACCCTGACAGACCGACTCTGGGATCTCCCATTGGGAATGTGACCCTGACAGACTGGCCCCCGACTCTCCCATTGGGAATGTGACCCTGACAGACTGGCCGCGGACTCTCCCACTGGGAATGTGACCCTGACAGACCGACTCCGGGATCTCCCATTGGGAATGTGACCCTGACAGACTGGCCTCGGACGCTCCCATTGGGAATGTGACCCTGACAGACTGGCCCTCGACTCTCCCATTGGGAAAGTGACCCTGACAGACCGACTCCGGGATCTCCCATTGGGAATGTGACCCTGACAGACTGGCCACCGACTCTCCCATTGGGAATGTGACCTTGACAGACCGACTCCAGGATCTCCCATTGGGAATGTGACCCTGACAGACTGGCCCCCAACTCTCCCATTGGGAATGTGACCCTGACAGACCGACTCCGGGATCTCCCGTTGGGAATGTGACCCTGACAGACTGGCCGCGGACTCTCCCATTGGGAATGTGACCCTGACAGACCGACTCCAGGATCTCCCATTGGGAATGTGACCCTGACAGACTGGCCTCGGATGCTCCCATTGGGAATGTGACCCTGACAGACTGGCCCACGACTCTCCCATTGGGAATGTGACCCTGACAGACTGACTCCACTATCTCCCATTGGCAATGTGACCCTGACAGGCTGACTCCGGGCTCTCCCATTGGGAATGTGACTCTGACAGACTGACTCCGGGATCTCCCGTTGGGAATGTGACCCTTGCAGACCGACTCCGGGATCTCCCGTTGGGAATGTTACCCTTACAGACTGGCCCCCGACTCTCCCATTGGGAATGTGACCCTGACTGACTGACTCTGGGATCTCCCATTGGGAATGTGACCCTGACAGACCGACTCCGGGATCTCCCATTGGGAATGTGACCCTGACAGACCGACTCTGGGATCTCCCGTTGGGAATGTTACCCTGACAGACTGGCCCCCGACTCTCCCATTGGGAATGTGACCCTGACAGACCGACTCCGGGATCTCCCGTTGGGAATGTGACCCTGACAGACCGACTCTGGGCTCTCCCATTGGGAATGTGACCCTGACAGACTAGCCCTGGACTCTCCCATTGGGAATGTGACCCTGACAGACCGACTCCGGGATCTCCCATTGGGAATGTGACCCTGACAGACCGGGACTTTTGCTTTCCAGCCAGCTAGGTCCTGGTTGAAGTGGAGGGAGACTATGCATGCACAGCAAGATCCCAGAAGACAAGGGGACCATGACGTAATTGCGAAGGGGAAAGTCTCAGCCCTTCCTCCTGCTCCCTTGTCCATCCTGGCTGGGCCAGGGCATCAGCCTACCATCCCACTGGGCACTGTGACAGTGTGGCACTCCCGTACTGCCAGTGCCCACAATGTTGGCCAGGGGTCCCAGCTTCAGACCAAGGGGGACTAAGGTGTCTCATTGGCTCAGGGCTGTGAAGACAGACAGGAAGTGAGGCTTTGTGGCCTGTCATCTCCTTACCTGTGTCTCCCTGAGCACTGGGGGGCACATTCTTCAGCAGGGTTGCTTCACGCCGTGCGAATATCTGTTGGCACAGCTCAGACTTCCTCCACTTCTGACAGCAACTACCGGGGGGGAGGGCGAGGGAGGGAGAGAGAGAGAACAAACACAGTTGGGTCACTCATGCCAACACTAACACAGGTAACACTCCCTCTGTCGGAACCCCAGCTGACTGTCCAGCCCTCACAATGCCCTGTCTTCCTGAAACACTCAGCTGTGTGCTGGGCTGGGTCGAGTCAGTCTCATTGCTGTGGGTCTGGAGTCACGTGTAGGCCAGACCGGGTCAGAGTTCCTTCCTGGGAGGACATGGGGGAACCAGATGGGGTTCTGACCACAGTCTGGTCGTTTCCAGGTTGCTGTGAGGTTTGAATCAATGTGTCGTGACTCCAAGGTGATGGCACAGTGGCTCAGTGGTTAACGCTGCTGCCTCACAGCGCCAACGACCTGGGTTCGATCCCTGCCTTGGGCTGTTGGTCTGTGTGGAGTTTGCACATTCTCCCTGTGTCTGTGTGGGTTTCCACCCACAGTCTAACGATGTGCAGGTTCGGGTTGATTGGCCGTGGGAAATGCAGGGTTACATGGGTGGGTCTGGCTGGGATGCTCTTTGGTATGGCTCAATGGACTGAATAGCCTGCTTCCACACTGCAGGGATTCTCTGCTCTGAACAGAATGCTGGGATTGGACTTTCCACAGGGATTGTTGATATCCTGGGAATAATGCAGCCAGCCTGGGGCAGAGGGGACTCAGTCAGAAACAGTGAGCAGGATATCTGACAATGTCTGAAATCCATTCCCCCTGCACCAGGCCCCACGGGTCACACACAAAGCTTAAAGGGGTTCACAAACACAGGGGGACAGTCAGAACCAGTTTGAAGGGCTGAATGGCCTCTCACTGGGGAATGCCTGCCCGCCTCTGACGCTTATCCATATTTCTGTGCAGCTGTGTGGGCCAGGTGTCACCACAGTAAGGGTGGCGCTATGCCAAGGCAGCTTTGGTGGCATTGATTCCTTTGCTCAGCGTTTACCGAGTGTGTGTGACCCCCTAACACAGAGGCACTGTCACTGCCGGGATCACAGTGTTCCTCTGTCAGCCACTGACAGCTTCCAGACAGTGAGGAAGAGTGACAGAGAGAGAGACAGAGAGAGAGAGAGAGAGAGAGACGGGGGGCGAAAACCGGGGAAGTGAGCTCACTGACCATTCCAAATCCTTCTCCCTCCCAACACGTCCTGCACAGGGACTGCACCTGAAGGCTGCTATATAAATGCAATTTCTTCCCTTCTTTGAAAAGTGTTGAGAAGCCTGGTTTCAGATCCAGCCCTCAGCTGTGGATAGGTTCCTTGATGGGTCTGAGCACGGAGTAGATCTCCCCTAGCCCACCCTGACTCCCCAGTCCCGGTACTTACTGCAGTAAGACACAAGCCGCTATCAGGAGAGCCGAGGCAATGATGGAGACCACCAGCAGGGTAGTGAGGGCTTGTTGTTTCTGCTGTGTAGCTACCACAGCCAGGAGGTCAGCGTGTTCACATCGGGAGCCCATGTACCCTGTATGACAGCTACAATCAAAAATATTCACTCAGGGTGAGAAAGTACACCAGACAGACATTCCACCCAGCATTCCCTCTCTTCCCATCACCCTGCAGTTCACTGGGAATAATTCATCCCATGTCCAGTGCTCTGCACTTCCTTTCCAAACTTTGGAAAAATCTGTTCCTCCCAATTGCAGAATGTAACAAACCCTCTGTGTAATCAAATAAATCACATTCTGCCCCTGGTTTTCTGCAAATCAACTTGATCCTGGGATCTCCTGATCAACGGGAACTCCATCATGGAAAATTCCTTCACAAAATCAGCCCTTCACTATCTCTCTCTGGCTGGAGAATCACCTCAGCTTCTCCACCCAACTGTCACAGTCCAACCCAAACTCCTCATGCAGTGTGGGACTGGGAATGGTCACTGTTGTGCAGCTGATGGAGCCTGTGTACAGGCTGGAGGTGGGGAGCATGGGGTGACCAACATCTGCACTCTCTTCTCAATCCGAGCAGAGGAAAGGCTCTGCTCCTGCTCTCAAATGGTTTGGGGTGAGTGTGTGTGAGCTGAGTGAGCCAGCCCCAAACACACAAAACCAGGACAGAGTGGAGTATTCCCACTGATCCCAGAACACAGAACCAGAGGGGACAGGCTCCAGGGATTTGGCAAATCAAACAAAAAAGCCCATTCCGCAAACAGAGTGGTGAGTGTCTGAGAGAGGAGGCAGGAGGGCTCACTTGGGGCTTCTAAAGGGGACTAACAGGCTCAATGTGTGAACAGGGAGAGCTCTCAGGGTTAGGGACAATCAGCAGAGAGAGAGAGAGAGAGACTGAGAGTGTGAGTGCGACAGAGTGAAAAAGAGACAGTAAGAGTGACAGAGAGAGACAGAGAAAGAGAGAGAGGGGACGGTCTGGGAGTGCAGCAGAATCGGAGTGTCCTGGGAAATGTCCTCAGTTACTGTGTAGGTACAGAGAGAACATCAGAAAGGACTGTGTGTACTTTCTCATAGAGAATATGGAGTTGAGGGGGAAGTATGTGGAGTGGGACTGTCCTGGCTGTTGGAAGACAGCGAGGTGTTCTGGTTTGAAGACAATATGAAGGATTTGTGAGTTTTTTTTTGACAGTGGCACTGACGAAGCTTTGAGGAGACAGGACCTACATTTGCTGTCAAGGACAGGGGTTCTGTGTGCAAGATCATGGAAGCTCTGCCATGATCAGATGGACCAGCAGAGGCGGTTATGGGGCTGAATGGTCTGTTTGTTCGGTTTCTTTGTTGTAGGTGAAACCATCAGACAACCCTATGTGATTAAGAGGCTGAAAGGTCCCAGTCCCAACTCCCAGGATTTCCAGATCTAAACCCACTTACACACAAGCCGCCAAAGACTCCTGCACCAAAAACCGACAGGTGCCATGGAAACAGAAGTGTCTGTGAGACAAAGGACACTCCTCAAAATGTGCACGGACAGCAGCTGCCACAGGAGGATCTGCAGGTAGACAGGAGAGAACAGCCACTCAGTTATATACTCAGGCACCCTCAGCAGCCTCCTACTCTCCTGGTCTGCACCATCTCCCAAGCTCAGGCTTCAGAGGCCAGTCAGAGCCTCAGAGGAACCTGGTTCAAACCTCACTCTGGGACTTGGAGAGAGAGAGAGAGAGAGAGAGACACCGCCAAGTGGAGTCAGTGTCGTTGGAGGCCCGCGCGCTCTCTTCCCCCCTCTTCCCACAGGAGTCTGGTTCCTGACAGGCTGCCCCTGACCACAAGGAGGGGTGCGTACATCATAGGCCTGGTAACTGGGGCCCACCCGCTCCAGTCGGGAAACTCTCGCACACGGTCTTGAGCCAGGGACAGCACCAAGACGGTAGCTCACAATGAGAGATCGCCCAGTACAGGAACAATGACCAACAACTCACAGATGCACACAGTATGGAAACAGATCCTTCGGCCCATCCAGTCCATGCTGACCATAATCCCAAACTAAACACGTCCCACCTGCCTGCTCCTGGCCCATGTGCCTCCAAACCCTTTCCTATTCCTCTATTTATCCAAATGTCTTTTAAACATTGTAAGTGTCCCCACATCAGCCACTCCCTCAGGAAGTTCACTCCACACACAAACCACCCTCTGGGTAAAAGATGTGCCCTCTCACCTTAAAAATGTGCTCCCTAGTGTGGAAATCCCCCACCCTCGGGAAAAGACAATTACCATTAACCCTGTCTATACCTCTCATTATTTTATAAACCTTGATCAGGTCACCCCTCAACCTCCTACACTCCAGTTAAAGAAGCCCCAGCCTATCCTTAGCCCTTCCCCACCCGGCCACACCCTGGTGAATCTCTCCTGATGGATCCAGTGTCACAGCCATGCTGTGCTCTCCCATTAGCCCACAGCACAGTGGAATGTGCACTCAATCCTGAACAAATTCACACCATTGTGGGCACTCACAGGCCAACCACGTTACACAGAGAGAGTGCCTTGCCCACAGGACACTGATGGGGCTAATCTCTCTGGTTTAAGGTCTACATGAAGGGCTGGCCCATGAGCCAGCAGTGAGAGTTCTCTGCTCTTCCTGCAGCTGCTTGTAAGCTTCATGTGGACAGATGGAGGAGCAGACAGCACTACGAGACTCCATCTGTATTCAGTGCTGCAGGTGCCTCAGGAAGGACTCAATTCACGATGTGCTCTCTCTCCCTCACTCTCAGAGAAACGGCCTCCTGATCTTCACCGACATCAGCACTGAGCAACCAGGAGCAGGAGACCATTCAGCCCATCCAGTCTGCTTTGCTATTTAACACCATCAATGGCCGATCTCATCTCAGCCTCAACTCCACTGTCCTACCCATAACTGTTCAACTCATTCCTCATTAAAACTCTACCTCCTCCGTGCCCCAGCATCCACCACACCCTGGGGCAGAGATTTCCGCAGATTCACAACCCTTTGAGAGAACTAAGTTCTCTGTTTAGAATCTGCTGCCCCCTTCGCCACAAACCTTGCCCTCTGATCTCTCGCTCTGGTGTTCACGTCTCTGCGATTTCAGGCGGGGGTGGGTGGGATCCCAGTGAGCAGGTGAAGACGGAGATCTCAGACTCTGCGTGAGTGTGTTTGTGTGAGACAGTGTGTGTGTGTGTGTGTAGACCCTCGCAGTTCCTGATATCCCTGTCAGCTACCTGGGCAGAGAGAGCAGCACCAACTGAAAAAACAAAGGATAGCCAATGCCCCACAAGGAAGAGCAGCCAGCACCACTGCAGGGGATGCCACAAGCTGCCACATCAATTCCATTCTTCTCACTGCATCCCCACTCCAGTTCAGACTGGTGCTGGAATGTGAAGGTGCTGTATGAGAAAGAGAGAGAGAGAGAGAGAGAGAGAGAGAGAGAGAGAGAGAGAGAGAGAGACTGCCTTTGTCTGGAAGGTGAATGTCTCTAATGCAGCGTTATGTGACTGAGCTGAAAAGGACACCTCCCACGTTCTGAGCTCTCTCCCTCAGAACGTCACGCAGTCAGTCTGGTTCCTGGTTTAATCAGGGCCTTGGTGAGTTGGAATGTACACAGGATGAAAAGGCTGATCAGATATCACTGCACAGAAAGTACACACCTGTCACCTTCAGACCTTGGTGAAGCTGCCATTGTATGGTCAGAGCATGCTGCTGCTGTTTTGTTTCCTGTATATGAGAGAGGGTTTCTCAGGGACCGGGGGCGGGGGTGGAGGGATATCCTATCTGGGCAGCTGCTGCCAGTTGGCTGTCGGATTCTGGGCAGACAACACCACTGTACCTGGGCTCTCTGATCTGCCGACGCCTGGCTACACTACAAACAGAACTGCCAATTCCCCAAGGCCACTGAGATTTCAGGAGGGGCTGACTTCCCACCGTCTGTGAGCCAGGTCGTGCTTCAGCCAAACCTGGCTCACTGCAGCTGGTACCCAGTGTCCCACTGAGAGAGACCGACCCCCAACTCTTTTCTTTTGAGCCTCAGACACTGAGAGTGGGTGGGGTGAGACCTTACAGAGGTGTATGAGATCATGAGAGGCATGGATGGGGTGAATGCATTCAGTCTTTTTCCCAGGGTTGGGGAATTGAGGACTACAGGGCACCATTTTAAGGTTAGAAGGGAAATAATAAAAGGGAACCTGAGGGGCGACTTTTTTTACACAGAGGGTGGTATGTATATGGAATGAGCTGCCAGTGGAAGTGGTTGTGGCGGCTACATTAACAGCATTTAAAAGGCATTTGGACACATACACGGATAGGAAAGGATGAGAAGGATATGGGCCAAGTGCAGGGAAATGGGGTGAGCGTGGACCAGTTAGGGCTGAATGACCTGTCTCCGTGCTGTAGGACTCAGTGACTGCATGAGCAGGCCGTTCGCCCGATGAATGAGAGCTGCTCTCCCATTCAGTCAGACTGTGGATCATTACCCCCTCCAGTCTGTCTGAATCAGCAACCTTTCAGACTGCCCCTCTGAGAGACCCCAGCCACCCTGTCAGAATTGTCCATGTTGTTTTATGTTCATGCACAGGGTGAGGACATCATTGGCTAGGCTATCCTGAATTACCCAGAGGGCAGTTCACACTCACCCACATCGCTGGGGTCTGGAGTCACATGTAGACCAGAGCAGGTAAGGATGGCAGTTTTTTCTCTAACGGACATTACTGAACCAGATGGGTTTCTCCAACAATTGACAATGGATTCATGGTCATCACTGGACTCTCAATTCCACGTTTTTATTGAATTTGGATTCTGCCATCTGCCATGATAGGATTTGAAAGCAGGTCCCCAGAACATGGCCTGGGGACACAATACAGTGACAAGATCACTCAGTCAACGCCTCCCCTTTCTCAACGGTAGGTGAGATGTCCTGCCAAATACTCCCAGGGGATTCGATTTGAGGAGCCTGCCCTGCCAGGTCTCAGAGTAAGGAGACCAAACCAGTTCCCGATACCCAGGAACAGAGCTGGATGTAGGAAGCCATCTTTGCACATGCACTCAATTCCCCTTTCTGATGGAGGCCAATGTGCCCACTGTGTAATACTCAAATGAATGACGTCCCCGTCACACACTCTCTGCCATGTTCTAGCCCGGGCAGAGTACCTGTCCATTCTGCTGCCTTCCCCGGCCAACAGCCAGTGTGGTCCGCCACATGGCCAGCTTGTTGGCATAACTCAAGGGAAGGGCAGGTTACCTTGTACTGACCTCCATGAGCAGTGACCCCCCTTCCCCCCCAGCTGAGAAACATCCCCTGCCTATGCCCCCCTGTTCACCATCTCTCTGCCATGTTCCAGGAGCTCTCTGTATCATTCTGATCAATCCAGCGTCTGTCACCTCCTGTAAACTGCTCTCGAGGTCTGGGTGTGCCAGGGCCACTCGGGTGGAGGAAGATCAGGACATTTGATTCATTGACGCTGCTCCTTTGAAGTATTGTACAGCGGCGGGCTTCACAAGGGCTGGAGGTAATACTAGAGCTCCATCACAACAAAACTTCGATTCCCAGAGGGAGCGGGGCAGGAATCTCCTATTACTGCCAGTCATGATCCAGCCTGCCTTTGCTGGATCCGCTCTGCAGCTGTCACCTGGGGCTAACACCAAGTACTCTGTGCCCATGATGGTACGGGCATTCTGTCCCACAGGCAGCTTACACACCCACCATGGAGACCTGAGGGCAAGGGGGCACTGGCTGCTCAGTCTCAGCCCCAGCCTGACGCTGAGGGAGGCACTCACACAGCGGTCTAGTCAGCAACTCTGGAGAAGACAGACATCTCGCTCGGAGATGGCGTGGCCAGTCTGAGGGGTTTGCTCTTCCAGGTGCTGGGTAAAGGGTACATTGCGGATATGTGAAAGGGGCAAACTGGCTGAACACAAGGGACAGGGGAACAGAAGGCAGTGTCAATGGGGTGAAATGAAGGGGTTGGGAGAGGAACATGGATATCAGCACAGAGCAGATGGCACGAATGGCCTCCTCTTGGAACGGGCACAGTGCCAAATCTGAGTGTGAGTTGGGACTGGGGGTCAGGTGTGGGGGAGAGGACAGTTCATTCACTCAGTCACTCCCTGGGTGGACAGTGACCAGCCTTGCTCAGTCACACTGGAGTTCCTGTTTCTCCATCAGCAACTCAACAGGGGTCATGACCTGGACTCCTCCCATCGCGAGCACACGGCACGGGAAACACAGAGAGAGAGAGAGAGAGAGAGAGAGAGAGAGAGAGAGAGAGATTGGCCTCTGACCCTCTGGTTACCTCTCAGGTGGATGGCAGTAGTTAGTTTCTCAATATAACATGACTTCTGAACCAATAGAAGCCTGCAGATAGTTCCTGACCTCTAATTGCTCCATAAGGCCAAACTCTCAATGGGGATAGGATGGGGGAGGCGCAAACCCCAAAGGTGCTACTGCAATGCAAGTTTCTCTGAGGTGGGAATGAGGGGATTAACAGCTCTGTCAAGACTTGAGAACAGCCAAGGACTGTGATGGTCAGATTCACTGTCAAACACCAGGACTGTGATTGCTGCCACTCACTCTGAGCTTCCCACTCACAACAGCCCCCCCCCTTTATCTGCAGCTCCCCCTTACACCCCTATCCCCAGTCCTGAAGAAGGGTTCCAACCCGAAACATAGAACTTCTCTACCTCCTGATGCTGCCCGACTGAGTGAAGATGGGCAAATTCCCTGCCCTGAAGGACACGGATCAATCGGAGGGCTTTTCCACGACAATATTCCTGATGAAACATGGACTCTCCTGCTCCTCGGATGCTGCCTGAGGTGCTGTGCTTTTCCAGCACCACACTCCGGACTCCTCGAAGGCTTGCTTTCAATTCCAGGCTGGTCTATATCAATGAGATTCCCCCAGCTATAGCTTGGTGGGATTTAAACCCAGGGCCCCAGGACAGGAGTGAGGGAACTGCAGCCCCTAACATTCCCAAGACCAGAGTCGGGAAACACTAGTTCAATTATTGAGGAACGCAGGGTGGGAAACAAACCAGGTGTTCAGAAAGGGGCTGAATGGCATTCTCCTGTCCAGATAGAAGAGACAATCCCCACAAGCCCAATTCAGGCCCCAGTGAAGCATGGACTCACTCACCAGTCAGTGTCGAGGTGCTGTTCTCCAGAGAGCTGCAGACTGTCAGGGCGAGGGCTGCAGGAAGACGAGGAGAGAATCAATAAGTCTGACATTGCATTACAATTGTCCATCCCAGCACACACCCTCGCTTTACTGTGACTTCGTTCCACACACTGACTGAACTTCCACAAGCCACGTGTGAACACTCAGGCCTGGCAACATCACTGTGTCAAACGGCTGGGGCTGAAACAGCCCATTTGGCCCATCGTGTGTCTGCTGTCTCTGTCAAAGGCCGACTCAAATTGTGCTATCCTACCACCCGCCCCACAGCTTGCTGTTTCACCACTAACAATCCGCTCGAATATGTCACCCCATTTCCCCCACAGTGCAGTCAGAAACAGCTCAAACATTTCCCACCGTCTCCCCTCAGTACCTTCTCCGATGGTGTGTTGAGCAGAAACCAGGTTTTTGGTTCCTCCTCTGGCTCTCTGCTCGCAATCTCCTGACGAAGTGTCCCTGTAATCAGGGGGTCAAGGTGACCCCCTTTATCAGTTGCTGAGTGCTCTGTCACATTCTGCAGGCCCAAATCACACCACAGACACGGATGGGGCAGCACTTACTCAACAATCCAGAGCGCACAACTGGTCACACAAACAATTGAATGAGGGCAATCATCAGGGAAGCTCATTACGTGGCTCATTGCTGGAGGTGATAGACATCCGATCCTAATCTTTCCCACACCAAAGGGACATGATCAAACTTTGCACCTTTTCTCAACTAGCCAGAGTGGGGCGGTGGGGTGGGGCGGTGGGGGGGATGCCTTGATTTCATACTGCTTTCTCCACAACAATACCTTGGCCAATCACAGTCATCACCCTTCCTGCTGTTGGCATCCTTGCATTGTGTCCTGACCGTGTGACTGTGAGAGCGGATGTCTTGGTGTTGATCTGTGGACAGTAAGGCTCCCTTCACTGCCCACTTTCCTCTCGGACAAATGCTTCGGACCTCCCAAATCACAGTCGCAATCGGACACAGCGAAGGGGTGTCCAGTTTCACTGACCCCCCCCACCATCAACCGCACTTCCCCAGTCAGGGCATCATGCAGGGGCAGCAAGACACCAAGCTTGGGAATCCTTTCAGTCTGTATCCCCTCCATATTCACTCCCTCGAGATGCACCCCAGCTTTTGGCATCTCACACTAGCAATGTGACACCTAATGCTTGCACAGTAAGATCCCATTCAGTCCACGAACTGGCTGGAAAGTGCAGGCTGGTTGAAGAGTTAAGGATAACCCTAAGACTGGGAAGTTCTTTCTTGAAGAGTGGTGGTGGAAACCATGACATCTACCCCATGTCGGTGGTCAGTCTGCAGACAGAGTTGGGGCTGAAAATGTGTTGCTGGAAAAGTGCAGCAGGTCAGGCAGCACCCAGGGAACAGGAGAATCGACGTTTCGGGCATTAGCCCTTCTTCAGGAGTTGGGGACCTGTGTGGAGGGGTGATACTCCATGGCTGGAGGGAAGTCTGCTGACAGGAGCCCTGAACCCAGCTGAGAGCACCACCTACTGAGTCACAGAGCTGTACTGCACGGAAACAGATCATTCGGTCCAACTCATCCATGCCGACCAAATATACCAATCTCATCTAGTCCCATATCCCTCCAAACCCTTCCTCCTCATATACCCATCCAGATACCTTTAAAAGTTGTCATTGTACCAGCCTCCACCACTTCCTCTGGCAGCTCATTCCATACACGTACCACCCTCTGTATGAAAAAGTTGTCCCTTAGGTCCCTTTGAAATCTTTTCCCTCTCACCCTGAACCTATCCCCTTGCATTTTGGTCTCTCCCAAATTGGGAAAATGACTTTGTCTGTTTACCCTATCGATGCCCTTCATGATTTTATAAACCTTTCTCAGGTCACCCCCCAGCCTCCGACGCTCCAGGGAAAACAGCCCCAGCCTGTTCAGCCTCTCCCTATAGCTCAAATCCTCCAACCCTGGCAACATCCTTGTAAATCTTTTCTGAACCCTTTCAAGTTTCACAACATTTTTCCGATAGGAAGAAGACCAGAATTGCATGAAATATTCCAAAAGTGGCCTAACCAATGTCCTGCACTGCCGCAACATGACCTCCCAACTCCTGTACTCAATACTCTGACCAATAAAAGAAACCATACCAAACGCTGCCTTCACTATCCTATCTACCTGCGACTCCACTTTCAAGGAGCTATGAACTTGCACTCTCTTTGTTCAGCAACACTCCCTAGGACCTTACCATTAAGTGTATAAGTCCTGCTAAGATTTGCTTTCCCAAAATGCAGCACCTTGCATTTATCTGAATTAAACTCCATCTGCCACTTCTCAGCCCATTGGCCCATCTGGTCCAGATCCTGTTGTAATCTGAGGTAACCCTCTTTGCTGTCCACTGCACCTCCAATTTTGGTGTCATCTGTAAACTTACTAACTGTACCTCTTATGCTCGCATCCAAATCATTTATATAAATGACAAAATGTATGGGACCCAGCACTGATCCTTGTGGCACTCCACTGGTCACAGACCTCCAGTCTGAAAAACAACCCTCCACCACCACCCTCTACCTTTGAGCCAGTTCTGTATCTAAATGGCGAGTTCTTACTGTATTCCGTGAGATCTAACCTTGCTCACCAGTCTCCCATGGGGAACCTGGTCGAACACCTGACTGAAGCCCAATAGATCACATCTACTGTTCTGCCCTCATCAATCCTCTTTGTTACTTCTTCAAATAACTCAAATCAAGTTTGTGAGACATGATTTCCCACACACAAAGCCATGTTGACTATCCCAAATCAGTCCTTGCCTTTCCAAATACATGTGCATCCTGTCCCTCAGGATTCCCTCCAACAACTTACTCACCACCGACATCAGGCTCACCTCTCTGTAGTTTCCTGGCTTGTCTTTACCGCCCTTCTTAAACAGTGGCATCACGTTTGCCAACCTCCAGTCTTCCGGCACCTCACTGTGACTATCAATGATACAAATATCTGAGCAAGAGGCCCAGCAATCACTTCTCTAGCTTCTTACAGAGTTCTAGGGTACACCTGATCAGGTTCTGGGGATTTACCTATCTTTATGCTTTTCAAGACATCCAGCACTTCCTCCTCTGGAATCTGGACATTTTTCAAGATCCATGAACTTAGCTGGGAATGTGACCCACTGAGAACACATGGGCCAAGGAAGGGACATGGAAACATCACTCTCTTAAAGAAAGCACAGGCAGGAAATGTCTGCACTGTGTACTGCTTGTAACTGATGAGAGAGACTGGTCTTCCCAGGGGATTAACAAAGAGCTGAGAGCTTAACAGCCCGTACTGTGTTTCACTCTGCGATATTAGAGGATCAAAGTCAATTTGCAATAATGCAGCAACATCAACCAAACAGCCAACTCAGAACCGAACCTGTTGGTTCGAGTTTACCAACAACTCAGGCTCGCAGCTTAGTCCCTTCCCCCCGCCCCACTGTCCATCTCCCCAGTACCACTTATTCCTCCATCCCATTGAGTCATTCAATCAATTCATCAATTAACACCAGCCAGCAGCTCACATCCTGCAATGCCACCAGGTACGGGAGAGCAATTCCTTCTGGTTGCATGGTCACTGAGTGAAATATGAGGGTTGAACAAGGTGTGGGGACTGAGAGCAGGCACTGCTCAAATTTCCAGCTCGCAGTGTGAAAGGCAGTCACTTTGCTCCAAACCCCTCGCCTCACTGAGACATAATTCATGGCAGAGATTAAGTGAGATTAACAGGGAGCTCAGCTGCTGATATCTTAACCAAAATTAAACTGGTATCCTTAAGAGGAGATTGTCCAGGGAGATGGAAAGCAGGAGAGTCATGTGAGCATGTGTGTCTCTCTGGGTGTGTGTTTGTATGTGCGTGTGTGTGAGTGTCTGTATTTGCAAATGCCGGTGTTGGACTGGGGTGTACAAAGATAAAAATCACACAACACCAGGTTATAGTCCAACAGGTTTAATTGGAAGCACTACAATTGAGTGATGAAGGAGCACTGCTCCGAAAGCTAGTGCTTCTAATTAAACCGGTTGGACTATAAGCTGGTGTGTGATTTTTAACTGAGTGTCTGTATGTGTGTGTGTATTACCATTGGTGCCCTTGGTTCCTCAGCCAGAGTGTCTGTTGTGCTGCACTGTCAGAGGGTCAGTGCTGAGGGAGTGCCGCACTGTCGGAGGGTCAGTGCTGAGGGAGTGCCGCACTGTCAGAGGGTCAGTGCTGAGGGAGTGCCGCACTGTCGGGGGGTCAGTGCTGAGGGAATACCACACCTATGGAGGGTCAGTGCTGAGGGAATGCCACACCGACGGAGGGTCAGTGCTGAGGGAGTGCTGCACTGTCGGAGGGTCAGTACTGAGGGAATGCCACACTGTCGGAGGGTCAGTGCTGAGGGGGTGCTGCACTGTCGGAGGGTCAGTACTGAGGGAGTGTCGCACTGTCGGAGGGTCAGTACTGAGGGAATGCCACACTGTCGGGGGGTCAGTGCTGAGGGAGTGCTGCACTGTCAGAGGGTCAGTGCTGAGGGAGTGCCGCACTGTCGGAGGGTCAGTGCTGAGGGAGTGCCGCACTGTCAGAGGGTCAGTACTGAGGGAGTGCCGCACTGTCGGGGGGTCAGTGCTGAGGGAATACCACACCTATGGAGGGTCAGTGCTGAGGGAATGCCACACCGACGGAGGGTCAGTGCTGAGGGAGTGCTGCACTGTCGGAGGGTCAGTACTGAGGGAATGCCACACTGTCGGGGGGTCAGTACTGAGGGAGTGCCGCACTGTCGGAGGGTCAGTGCTGAGGGAGTGCTGCACTGTCAGAGGGTCAGTACTGAGGGAGTGCCGCACTGTCGGAGGGTCAGTGCTGAGGGAGTGCGCACTGTCAGAGGGTCAGTGCTGAGGGAGTGCTGCACTGTCGGAGGGTCAGTGCTGAGGGAATGCCACACCGATGGAGAGTCAGTGCTGAGGGAGTGCCACACTGTCGGGGGGTCAGTGCTGAGGGAATGCCACACTGTCAGAGGATCAGTGCTGAGGAAGTGGGCGCTGTCGGAGGGTCAGTGCTGAGGGAGCGCTGCACTGTCGGAGGGTCAGTGCTGTGGGAGTGTTGCACTGTCGGAGGGGCAATGCTGAGGGAGTGGGCACTGTCAGAGGGCCAGTGCTAAGGGAATGCCGCACTGTCGGAGGGTCAGTACTGAGGAGCGCCGCACTATCGGAGGGTCAGTGCTGAGGGAATGCCACACTGTCGGAGGGTCAGTGCTGAGGGAGTGCTGCACTGTCAGAGGGTCAGTGCTGAGGGAGTGCCGCACTGTCGGAGGGTCAGTGCTGATGGAGTGCCGCACTGTCAGAGGGTCAGTGCTGAGGGAGTGCCGCACTGTCGGGGGGTCAGTGCTGAGGGAATACCACACCTATGGAGGGTCAGTGCTGAGGGAATGCCACACCGACGGAGGGTCAGTGCTGAGGGAGTGCTGCACTGTCAGAGGGTCAGTACTGAGGGAATGCCACACTGTCGGGGGGTCAGTACTGAGGGAGTGCCACACTGTCGGAGGGTCAGTGCTGAGGGAGTGCTGCACTGACAGAGGGTCAGTACTGAGGGAGTGCCGCACTGTCGGAGGGTCAGTGCTGAGGGAGTGCTGCACTGTCGGAGGGTCAGTGCTGAGGGAGTGCGCACTGTCAGAGGGTCAGTGCTGAGGGAGTGCTGCACTGTCGGAGGGTCAGTGCTGAGGGAATGCCACACCGACGGAGGGTCAGTGCTGAGGGAGTGCCACACTGTCGGGGGGTCAGTGCTGAGGGAATGCCACACTGTCAGAGGGTCAGTGCTGAGGAAGTGGGCGCTGTCGGAGGGTCAGTGCTGAGGGAGCGCTGCACTGTCGGAGGGTCAGTGCTGTGGGAGTGTTGCACTGTCGGAGGGGCAATGCTGAGGGAGTGGGCACTGTCAGAGGGCCAGTGCTAAGGGAATGCCGCACTGTCGGAGGGTCAGTACTGAGGAGCGCCGCACTATCGGAGGGTCAGTGCTGAGGGAGTGCCACACTGTCGGAGGGTCAGTGCTGAGGGAATGCCACACTGTCGGAGGGTCAGTGCTGTGGGAGTGCTGCACCATCGGAGGGTCAGTGCTAAGGATGCACCGCACTGTTGGAGGGTCAGTGCTGAGGGAATGCCACACCAATAGAGGGTCAGTGCTGAGGGAGCGCCGCACTGTCAGAGGGACAGTGTTGAGGGAGCGCCGCACTGTCGGAGAGTCAGTACTGAGGGAGTGCCGCACTGTCGGAGGGTCAGTGCTGAGGGAGTGCTGCACTGTTGGAGGTCTTATCCCTAAGTAGGACATTAAAACTGTTCCCATGCTCTCTGGTGGATGTAGGACATTTCTGACAATCACTGACAGCCCAACAGTGTCAGGAAATCCCTTCAGATGGTGCCCTCCACCAACATCGCTCAAGGGAAATATTCAAAACTAAGATTTTCCTGAGGAAACAGTCAGTCAATGAGTTCCATGTCTTGGACAGTGTTGTGTTGGCAGTGAGTGTGAGGTGTAGGGATTAGGTGGGAAGGACGGAACAACGGAGAGAGATAGTGAGAGGTGTAATTGAAATTGACAGTAAATCCATTACCACACCCCCAGAGCTTGGCATCACAAGTTCAGCTCCTGACAACAGAAATCTCTGGAGATCACTGGTAGCCCAATGACTCATGATCTCATCCGAGTTCTGCCTCGTCAAGTTGGGGACTTCCCATCTCAGACTCTGGCCATCCGAACAAAGCTGCAGGAAGCTCTGTGTTTATTCAGTCTGACCCATCTCATTCTTCAGCCAGGATTCAATGAACTAATTCCCATGAGCAGGGGACAGGCAGGATCCCGCAGGAAGACAATGTTCTGGAAACCCTTCCACTCCAGCACCACCCTCTTCTGCACCTCTCGAGCTTCCTCAGCCATTGCTCAGCCTCCGCTGTCACTGGGCTAATATCTGTGGGACTCCATCCCCATCTCTCTCACTGTCCTGCATCACATGGACTACAGCAGTTCAGGAAGCAGCAATCCACCCCCCAGCCCCTCCCCCTGGGACAGTAAGGTATGGGTAGGAAGTGTTGGCCCACCACACAAAGCTGTGAGTGCAGGAAGTGGATGTAGACTGGAGTGGTGAGACCAGGGTGCATCAGACGGTCCCACAGACTTTCCTCACTAATATTCAGGAATCCAACAGCTCGATCCCCAGGAACCCTGCCTGCTCTGTGCCTTGAAGATGCTGCAGTCCCCTGGGCTGATACCACACTCGCCCCTACCACCCCACCTCCGAGAGGGCAATCCTTCCTCAGCTCAGTGCGAGATGACTTGGCCTCTTTGCTCAGTGAGTCTGCAGTCAGTTACAGGCCAATCATCTCCCAGGCTCCATCGTGCGAAAGCCTCTCAGAAATTACCAGGAAATCACCTCCCTGCTTGGACAGCTGAGTGAACCCATGATCAGTCAATTTCCTCAGGCTCAGGGATGAGTCCGTTACAATCTGCCTGAGACAATGACAGCGGCCACAGGTCTAACCAAGGCACAGTGAGGGAGAAGGTTTTCTGAGAAGGAGCTGTGATACAGGGAGGGCTTGCATCATTGCACTGTGTCTGAATGCCAGTGAGAGGGGGCATCAGTGTTAGACCCCACTGTCAGCCTGATTGGTGTCAGTTTCCTCAAGTCTGGGTGGAGAGAATTTGACTCACTCACCCGAATGGAAACCCTGATGGTTGCACTGGTGATTCAGAGAGTTCAAGGTCACAGGGAAAGTCCTGAGGAACCTTCTCATGTAGGTCAGGGTTTACAGAGAGAGACAGACAGAGAGAGATAGAGACACACATACAGAGAGAGAGGGAACATTGACCAAAGCTTCCTGCTCCTGACCACTGAGCATCACCATTCCAACCCACTCCCAGCCTCCCAGCTCCTGGGAATGCTCAGTAGCTATCAAACTGGGACAGGACCTCACTACCCTCCCAAACAAATGGCCTGTCCTTCAATACTAGCCCATACCTCAGTAGCTCCTTCACATCTGTGCCAAGGAGAGACCTATGCAAACACAGAGCTGTTGGCAAACATACACAAAGTGAGAGCCTTTGGAAGACAGTAGTTTGAAGCAGCAGGAGGCCATTCAGCCCATCATGCTTGCTCCTCCATTCACAAACAGCCTGTCTATCTCACTGCAGTCTGAGCCCCACCCTCATGCCTGTCCCTCATGAACGTGACGTCAATCCATTATCTGTCCATCCGTCCCCCTCTCCTGACTCTACTGATAGCAGCTGATCTAACGGGCGCTCTCCTGCAGCCATCAATCCTCCCACAGTGTGACAGAATTCCCTTTCAGGTGTATATGGTCTGTTTCCATGGCTGAGGCAGACAGTGGACAGTTTCATTTCCTTGAAGTGGAGGAACCAGAGCAAGGAACAGCTCCCCTTGTGGGATGGACTCACTGGCCTGCAATGTTCACATTCTCATTCCAACTCTCCCTGGGTCTGGAAGCTTCCTCTATCTCAGAAACCTACCCCCCCCCCCCCCCATAACCCTCTGAGATCACTGCACCCTTCCAATTCTGGCCTGTCCATGTGGAATCACTCCACCAGGGTTGGCCAAGTGTGAGCCCCAGTCTCTGCGCATCTCTCCCAAGACCACTCTGCCTCTCGTCTCCCTTCAGTTTTAACTGCAGGGCAAACAGCTCTGAAAGGGTTAATCCTGGGGTTGTCAGCAAAAAGCACCACCCATCATGTCATGGGCACTCTGTGGGAAGATGTACCATCTCGTGAGACCAGGAACTGAGGTGGGTCCTGCTAATCATCATGTCAGAAACATCTGGAAACATGTACAGAAGTCACCTCTCATTAGACCCCTCCCCAAACACACACACATAGAACAAACAGGTAACAGCAAATTCAACACCCTGATGGACTGAGTCACCTGTTATAATCACTCCGGATGTGACCTGGGGATAACATTACGGGACACTACAGGACGTGAATGGAGCTGTCTCAATGCAAGTCATACCTTCCAGGATGAATCAGCCTGTGAAATCAGTCTGATTCATCAGCGATTCTCAATTGTCAATGGTCTTCAGCTGAACCTACAGTGATCGATCGCAGACCTGTCGATTTCCCTGCAGCTGTCTGAGTGCAGAAATACTTTAACCAACAACAATATCCTCGCAGGAGCGTTCGCCACCTTTCCATCTGTCTAACTGCTTACCTCTTTCTTTGGGATGTATCTCCACCTATCGTTAACTCTTTCACCACTTCCCCCACCCTGTATTCTGCGTAAAATCAACTCTTTCCAAGTTACCATCAGTTCTCAACTTGAAACGTTGACTCTGATTTCTCTCCACAGATGCTGTCAGACCTGCTGAGCTTCTCCAGCAATTTCTGTTCCTGTTTATCATTTCCAGCATCTGCAATTCTTTAGAATCGTCCAACAGAGATATCTTCCTGAAGCTCATTCCTTAGTTTTGTGTCTTGTTCACGACATCTACAAATTGTAAACTTGGGGGGGGGGTTTGAACCCCCTCCCTCTCTCTCCGAGATTCACACTGATGCTCCTGTGTAACAGTGAGCAGGTGCTGCCCTGTCAGAGGGTCACCACTAAGATCTCAATCAGACTCCAAGCTGGAAGCTTTTGTCTGGGGATAGAGTTTATGGACTGCTCAGTCTCACAGCTCCTTGCAAGCACTTGTCCATGCTCCTGATACGGTTTGCATTTTCCAATCAGCTTATTCCGAGATGTTGTGACACCCCTCTGGAGCAGCTGGGACTTGAACCTGGGTATCCTGGCTCAGAGGTAGAGACATTACCAGTGCACAAGAGCCCTCCCTCTGGAACTGCTATCACACTGACACTGAGTAGTTAATTCCCGTCCCCAATCACCCATGGGACTTTCCTTCGGCCAACCACCAACAGTAAATCACCTGCGCCCCTCCCGCTAGCTTTTACTGCTCAGACCAGTTCCAAAATGACCTGTTTCTTTCTCAATCAGAGATAAAGATGTGGGAGTGCTGCACTGTCAGAGGAGCTGTCTTTCAGGTGGTCAGTTCAAGCGGGTCCTGTCTATGGAAAAAATCTCCCCTCTCTGAAGGGAAGAGGAATGTTTGAAACAGGTCTTCGACTCATATCATCGATCAATCCAGTTACCATGGAGCCGATCATGATCATTTGAGCTATAGGGAGGAGAGATTGGACAGGCTGGGGCTGTTTTCCCTGGAGCGTCAGAGGCTGAGGAGTGACCTTATAGAGGTTTACAAAATCATGAGGGGCACGGATAGGATAAATAGACAAAGTCTTTTCCCTTGGGGTGGTGGAGCCAAGAACTAGAGGGCATAGGTTTAGGGTGAGAGGAGAAAGATATAAAAGGGATTTAAGGGGTAACCTTTTAATGCAGAAGATGGTGCGTGTGTGGAATGAGCTGTCAGAGGAAGTGATGGAGGCTGGTACAATTGCAACATTTAAAAGGCATCTGGATGGGTATATGAATAGGAAGGGTCTGCAGGGATATGGGCCAGGTGCTGGTAAATGGGACTCGATTAAGTTGGGATATCTGGTCAGGATGGATAGTTGGAGCGAAGGGTCTGTTTCCATGCTCTACATCTCTGTGACTGGATGATCACAGTGATGGCTGTGGGAGCTTGCTGTAATGTTTTCGACATGACTTCCTCCCTGTTTGTGAACAGCTTCAGGTTGTGGTGACGCTGAGCAGGCTGTGAGATAGATCTCTGCTGATCCACCTTGAAAGACAACTTTTTCAGTCTCTGGGCTTTGATCTGATTTTCTTGGCCGGGGGGGCGGGGGGGGGGTGAGGTGAGGAAGGGGTGGTTGCGGTATCACTGAGCCCCTCCTGAGTAGCTGTTATCCCCACAGGTCTGCACACTGAAAGGTTCTGCACTCACACCAGCCTGGATTCGAGGAGCTCCTGGTGCCCTGCAAAAATCCATCCATCGGTGAATCAAGGAGGAAAATGTGCTCCTTTGACTGTCCCCTGGAATCAGATTACTGAATCAGGAGCATTAACTGTTGCTGTTGCTACTTCTGTGAGACTCAACAGTGAGCCCTGCTCACAGGCAGCTCTGTCAACAACAATCAACTTTAATCCTCCCCACAGAGTCTGGGCGACCCCAGGCACAGGTTCCTGGTGTCGGGACAGGAAGGGACCCCTGTTCCAGGTTACATTGTCCCATCTGATTGACCTGCCTGAGTGAGGGAGGGCTGCACTTCTGACCTGAGCTTGCTGATAAACTTGCTTCCTCCTCTGGAGCTGGGGATTTCAATCCTGTTTCGATCCCGGCACAGTTCCACTTTGTCCAGGTCACTCAGGGACTTCACTCCATTGAGGAGTTAGTCACTTTCTGGAGAACTGCAGGACAAGGGGCTGAATGAGGGGGACACAGGATTTCTGCCTTTACCAAGTTAATGAAGCTGCTCTGATTTCTCACACACACACACGCGCAGGGTGCCCAAACACAGGTACAGACTCGTCCTTTGGAATGCTTGCTCACAGAATCCAAACAGAACTAACACAATGGGTTGCCCAGTGAGATCCCCAGCTCTCGGAAACACTGCCGCACACCGACTGAAACATTTCCTGAATTGTAAAATTAGAAGGGGAACAAAATTGTGCCATTTCTTACCTGAAAAGAGGAGAATGACTTCCGCACAGAAACTGAACATGGTCCCTCTCACTTGCTCCCCTTTCCACACTGTGATGTTGCTGAGAGTCAGTCACAGAGACACACAAGAAGGGGGGGAGAGAGAGAGAGAGAAAAAAAAAGAGAGAGAGTGTGTGTGTGTGAGAGAGAGAGAGAGTGTGTGTGTGGGACCTGCTAGACAAAAGGGAGGCTCCTTTTTCTTAAATAACTAGCTCTTAAAGCTGTCATGTCCTGAATGAGGCAACTCTGAAACGACCACTTTGATGACACTGAGGCTGCAATTTCACAACTTCGCCTCCAACATGTTGGTGTCTCTTTAAGACCCAGGCACATCCCGGTTTCTGATTTAAGGTTGCTCAACTGAAAATAGTGAACCGCAAAATAAAGCACAAGTCATACTGTGGTAAATCCTGATAGGTTAACATCTGAATTGCTTCACACCTCGTTCTTCCCAAAACAATTCCCCACCCCCTTGCAGTCTATACTCAGAGCTGAGTGACATACATTTGACAGATATAACAACTCGACAGAGCAAATCCACCCCAAACCACCTCCTCCTGACCCCCACTTTAAAACGGGTTATTTCCAGAACATTTCTCATGGTCCTCTTGGCCAAGCTGTCTTGCCAATAAAAAGAAGATTGATGTGGGGTCACTGCCATTAGGCTCAAAATGTGCACAGCAGGACCCCACAATCAGCAATGTGATGCCAATCAGATGACAGCAGTGCTCACTGAGGCTAACGATTGATAATGGGCCATCTCCCCCACTCCGTCTCCAGGCTGAAGACAGCGAGACCTGTTCACATTCCACTTGAACAGGCAGACCTAGCCTCTCAGCTTTCTCTAACCTTCACTTCAAACCCAACAGCAGAAATTGGGAGCACGGTGGCTCAGTGGCTAGCACTGCTGCCTCACAGCAATGGGGACCCAGGTTTGATTCCAGCCTTGGGGACTGTCTACGTGGAGTTTGCACGTTCTCCCCATGTCTGTGTGGGTTTCCTCCCACAGTCCAAAGATGCGCAGGTTAGGGTGAATTGACCAATGTTCAACTGCCCAAAGAGTGCAGGGATGTACGGGCTTGGTGGCTCAGTTTGCGCAAATGTGGGGTTACAGGGATAGGGAAGGGGGTTTGGCCTGGGTGGGATGCTCTTCACAGGGGCGGTATGGACTCGATGGGCTGTATGGCCTCCTTTCACATGAAGGATTCTATGGATTCAGCAGAGTCTCACTTTGCGTAATTGGCTCCACACCATGTAAATAAGGAAGAGGAAAGTGGAATTGAGCATGATTACATCAGCCATGATCCTAGTGAATAGTGGAGCAGACCCGATTGGCTGAATGGACTTACTGCTCTTCCTGTGTTTTCCAGTCTGACCATGCACTCTGATCCAGCCTCCTTTGATGGGAAGTGTTTGGGACCATTCTGATAGTGACATTTGAATGATCCTGTGCTGTCTGCCTTGGGATTGACTGATACCTTATCAATGAGGAGAGTGAACACAAAACCCAGATTCAGGTCCAAGAGGAAACCATTCAGGCGGTCAAGCCTGTCGCCTCCTTCAAGTCAATCATGGGCTAATGTGACACTCATCTCCATTTCCCTCACCTTCACTCCGGATCTCGCAATAACGTTCAACCAACAAACACACCAGCAATCCCAGTCTCAGGAATTTCAATGTAACTCCCAGGATCTTGAGTTTGAGATGCCCTCTCACTCTTTTTGTTTGGCAGGAGCTGGGTGCTGCTGACTGGGCCAATGTTTAATGTCTGACCCAAACTGGTCTTGAGAATGTGGTGGAGATCGACGATGAGTTCAGGACTGTTAGGGAGGGAATCCCAGGATTTCATCCCAGTGACACTGAAGGAGAAATGAGATTTCCAAGTCAGGATGATGAGCGGCTTAGAGAGGAACCTCCAGGGGGTCGTGTTCCCATGTATCTGCTGCCCTTGTCCTTCCCGATGGAAGTGGGCGTGGGTTTAAAAAGGTGCAGTGTCCAACTTTGCAATGATGCAAATGCTTGGAGATGAAGTGAGAGAGAGCATGAAGTTCCATTTCATTTTGGCCCCTCTTCGTTGCAGATGGATTCATTTTCCCAGCAGAGTTCACATGTCAAGGGGACACACAGAAGATTGGACAGGGTAGACAGATGGACGATGGTGTTTGCAGGAGGCCAGGGAAGTGCATCACCTCCATACCCCAGACCCTGGCACTCAGCCTGCTGAAGGAATGTGCCCCATTGCCTTTAGAGGCTGAACCCATTCAGGAAGCCTGTTGTTAACAGAAATTCCTTCTTAATCTCTGCTGTTTTTTTTGTCGGCTCAGTTCAGTCACTAGCCTCTCAGTGACCCAGTTATCAAAGGAAACCTGTTTGCCCACATGCTTCTGCGTGTCAATTCAACCTCCCACCCTTGATAAGAAATCGGAGCCAGAAGAGGCTGTTCAGCCCCTCAAGTCTGTCCAAACCCTTCAGTAATATGACTGCTGTGCCTCAGGCCTCTACCCCTCCTTCAAGCCAGTGGGATCACTTTCCCTGAAGGGTGTGAATGTATGTATGTGAAGGAATCTCCTTCTCAACTTCTCCCCTTGCCTAAGGCGTGGTGACCCTCAGGTGGAACCACCAAACAACCGCTACGGCAGCTGTGTGCTCTTGACAACTTTATCCTTAAATCTGGGGAGAGCTGTTTCTTGTTGCCCACTGTTATTAATTGGACTGGCCTTTGATTGACAGTAGCAGGATTTCTTTGCACGCTCCAAGTCAATACTCAAGAAAGTATGCACCTGGGCAGATTGGGAGTGACTTGGATGGTGGGGCCACCGTCTCAGTGTAACATGAAGCAACACGCCCAGGAGCTGAGGCCACTATTATAAATGAAGACAAAGCTTGTGGAGTGTGTATTCCTCCCCTACCCATTGTTGCTACCCTCAGCTGATAGCTTCAAAGAAATTCCATTCTCCAGCACACGCTGTTATCTGTCCACCTCTGTGCAGGTGGTATGCAGCTCAACAGCCTCCACTGGAGGCTGTTCAGCACCAGGCACCTCAATCCCTCACAAGATATCACTGCTAACTGCCGACCGGAAAACACCCCCCTTGAAGAAAGCCGCTTGGCTTTTAAGCAGGGGGCGATTTACAAACCCAGTCTCAGGGTTTGAGGGAGCAGCAAGCCCACATCAAAGTGAAAGCTTAAATAAGGACTGAGCCAAAAACAAAAACTGCAGATGCTGGAATCAAAAGTAGACAGGCAGGAGGCTGGAAGAACACAGCAAGCCAGGCAGCAGCAGGAGGTGGAGAAGTCAACGTTTCAAGTGGAACCCTTGGACATAGGCTTGCTCGCTGAGTTGGAAGGGTCAATTTCAGACATTTTGTCACAATGCTAGGTGCTTTTCCAGCACCACACTCTTTACTCTGATATCCGGCATCTGCAGTCCTCACTTTTGCCTAACATGATCAGTGAACCTCCAGATGGTGGTATGGCCCGCTTTCTATTTGTGTTCAGGTTTCCATGGGTTGGTGATGTCATTTCCTGCGATGACCCTTCTTCAGGACTGGGGGTGGGTGTAATAGGCAGCTGCAGATAAAGGGGCTGGGAGGCGGGGTATGGTGGTGAGGTGCGAATAGGTGGAGACAGGTAAGGACTGATGCTGAGATGGCACCGGAGTAGCAGTGTTACTCAAGTATCAGAACTTCTCTAAGTCATTGTGAAAATGCAGAGGGCACTGCTGCCTGACCTGAGGATTCAGCCAGAGACCCTGCCTCATCCCCCAGAAGGCTGCGCCCAACAGGCTCAGCAAGAGGCCCACCCATCCCCTGGCACTGGGGCCTCTACACAAACACATTTCAGAGACATGGTGTAATGCATTACGGAATTCATCAGGCAAAAACTCACATTTCCAATCCGTCTTGCTCCATCTCAGGACACTCGGAAGCGCTGCACATTCGAAGCAATCAGGTTTCCAAGATGTTGTCTCTCTTGGAATGCAGGATGTCGGGGCCCAGCCTTACACAGCAAGATCCCACAGAAAGCAATGCAAGAGTGACCCACTGATCTGTTGTTAGTGACATGGGCTCAGTTATAAATCTCATTCAGTCAGGCCCCTCGCCATATCGTCGCTGTTCTTTGAAAACTCCCATCCCTGAAACTCTCTCATGCAGCTGAGATGGGATTTGTGGTCCTCATTAATGTCTTGTCTAAAAGGTTAGGGTTATGGTGATTACTCACTCTCCAACAATCCCGAACCGGGGAACACGTTTTAAACATTAGGCTTGCTGGTTTCAGATGGAAGGAGAGTTTTATTTCCTCAGAAGTTCATGTGTGCTCAGCTGAGTGAGAGATGTTTTTCAGTGATGAGTGTGTTAAGGTTTAGCACAGCAGGTAGGGAAGTAAAGCTGAGAGGTTAATCTTCCTGAATAGCAGAACAGGCTCAAGGGTTGAAGGATTCATTCAGGCTCTCCATGTTTGTGTTATCCTACAGCCTCGTGTGAGCTCTATGTCCCTGGAAACAGCACAATTCCATCTCCTCACTTCCTACACTTTTTTCTCTTCCTGTCCATAGCCAGTCCCCCTAGATCCTCTGCACATTAAGACAGCAAAGATAGTTGCACAGCATGGAAACTGACCCTTCGGTCTGACTAGGCCATGCCAACCGTGCTCCCAAACTAAACTAGCCCAACCTGCACGTTTTGGGCCCATATCCTTCCAAACCATTGCTATTCATTGACCTCCCTAAATGTCTCTTAAACACGGAGTGCATCCACATCCAGCATTTCCTCAGGCAGCTCATTCCACACATGAACCACCGTGTGTGTGAAAACCTTTCCCCTTTAACCCCTTTTAAATCTTTGTCCTCTCGTCTTATATCTACGCCCCCTTGTTTTAAACTTCCCTGCCCGAGGGAAAGACTGTTACTATTCTCCTTATATGCGTTCACCCATGACTTTACAAACCTCCATCAGGTCACTCTTCAACCTCTGTCACTCCAGTGAAAAACTCCCAGCCTATCCTTACAACTCAAACCCTGCAACATCCTTGTAAATCTTTTCTGAACCCTCTCTCATATAACAAGATCCTTCCGATAGCAGGGTGACCAGAACTGTACACTCCACAAGTGGCCTGACCAACATCCTGCATAACCTCAAAATGATATTTCAAATCTGATACTCAAAGCTCTGAGCAATGAAGGTAAGTGTGCGAAATGCCTTCTTAACTATCCTGTCTACCTGTGATGCCAAGTTCAAAGAATATGATTTCTGAACCGCTTGGTTTTCTGTTTTCCAAGCCCACCCGGGACCCTCCCATTACCTGGACAAAGAGTCATTTTTTTTTAAACCAAAGTGCAATATGCCACATTTATCCAGATTAAACTGCATCTGCCACTCCTCAGGGACAAACAACAGGACACAGGACAGATCCTACCTCTGTCAAGGAGCACAGAACCAGAAATGACACTTCCCATCAGCCTCAGGAAACTCATTGTCTTAACTGATTTCGCTTCGATCATGACCAACAAATGTGAATAATAGGACTGTATTAAACTGTGACTCTGAGTTTGACTCTGAGGCTGGAGTAAAACTTGCAAGAGGATATGATACTGTTCCAACATGGTGAACCTGGCCATAAAGAGATGAAGTTGTGAGATGGGACTTATCATGAAAATCTCAGTGAATGGTGCTTCCTGCAAGGCTTACATTGATACATAGCTGAGCAGCAGTCAGGTACAGCTCCGAGACCCACAGGCATGGCTGGAACAACAACTGGCATTTACACAGCACCTTTTTTAACCAAGTCAAACATCCTGAGCAGCTGCTCCTGTTGTTATCCTGTGGGCGGCACGGTGTTATCCTGCTCCTGTGGGCGGCATGGTGGCAGTGGGCGGCACAGTGGTTAGCACTGCTGCCTCACAGCGCCAGAGACCCGGGTTCAATTCCCGCCTCAGGTGACTGACTGTGTGGAGTTTGCACGTTCTCCCCGTGTCTGCGTGGGTTTCCTCTGGGTGCTCCGGTTTCCTCCCACAGTCCAAGGATGTGCAGGTAAGGTGAATTGGCCATGCTAAATTGCCCATAGTGTTAGGTAAGGGATAAATGTAGGGGTATGGATGGGTTGCGCTTCGACAGGGCGGTGTGGACTTGTTGGGCCGAAGGGCCTGTTTCCACACTGTAAGTAATCTAATCTAATCTAATCTAATCCAACAAAATCTGACATCTGGTCACATAGATGATGTCAGGCGAGCAGGCACTAATATTTACAGTCAGGCACTGTTTGAGAAGCACATTTACAGAGGACAGTGTTGGGGTCATGACCTCTTGGGGTTTGGGAGAGGGGTAGGGAATCCCAGGAGCAGGGGCCAGGCAAGTGGAAAGCATACCCAACATCCTGGAATGATTCAGTTTATTAATGTTCAAGAGGCCAGGCTTGGACGAACAGGGAGATTCTGCAGGGTGGGAGATGAGGGATATAGGAGTTGACTCTGTGAAGGGTCTTGGAAACAGGGGATGAGTATTTTTAAGTTGTTGAGGTGCTGGAGCAGGAGCTAACAGAGACACAGGGTCTGATGGGGACACAGGAGTTAGGGATGTCCGAAGACAATGCTCTGACACAGGAGGGTCAGCTCGCCAATGAGTCCTGAGGCTCTGTTGTTTTAATTGCCAATGTTTTCTTCAGCCTGTGACCCTGCTCCAATGCAGTAGCTTGGCAGACTTGCTTCCAAGTGTCATCACACTGGAGATTCACTCACAAACCTGAATGGGGTGTTCCTGTTCCTTCAGGATTGCTGTACAAACAGCCATGTTGGGGGTTACTGACACAGGAAGTACAAAGAGTCTCATTTATCCCTGTTCTGAACTCGCCTTCCAGGGCTGTCAAGATCTGCAGAGGGATTAAACCTGAACTTCTGGTTCAGAAACAGATACCTGATCCTCTGCACCACATCTCCATCCAATGCCAGCAGCAGGATTATTCCTGATATCTCAAACAGCACAACATTTCCACGTAATTAGAGTCAACAATATCACGATGTAAGAGTTTTGACTGTTGTGACGGAGACACAGCAGTAGACATGGCTCACACAGTCAGAACACACCAACAGCAATTACATAATGATTGCTTGACAAATCTGTCAGCAGACCAGGGGTCACCTCTTCCCACTGTGTGTCCCTTTCCCAGCACTGACCCTCCGACAATGTGGCACTCCTCAGTCCTGCTTTTGGCATGTCAGTGTGAATTCTGTGCTGAGGTTGACAAAAAGTGTCCCTGAAGGTGTGACTGCACGCCGAGAGAGTTAGTTCCTGGTTTATGGGTGACCCCTTCATGTGAGCAGTGTGCTTATTAGTACAAGATGCATTGCAGGCCTGGGCCTGTGTAATATGTTACAGGTTCACCACGATGCTGTCAGAATCCTGTGCTCAAGTCACTGACCTGACAGACAGCTCAACACCGCCACCTGCAGGCAGGCAATGGGCAGTCACCAATGGCCCCAACATGTCAGCACATCACCAGGCAGACAGACACAGCCCTTGGCATTAATGCCCTATAGCTGCAGGCCTGGACCTGCTCTACATCCTGGACAGTGTTAATATCGGGTTAAAATACAACATTAGCTTGCTGCCAATCAGCAAAAAAACATGATTGTCTTTGCCTGATCCCTCCAATCTGAGGTTGTCATGGTACACCCAGCATGAGGCTGAACTGCTCACTTCACAGAGAGTTGGTTTCGCAGAAAGCATTGCCTTTCCACCGGGGTGTGAGTTCTGAATCAGCCCAGAGGCTCAGACCGTTCCCTGAATGGGGCTCTGTCTCGGCACATGGCAGGACACATTAGCCAAGCCTGAAGGTGGACAGCAGGGAGGACCCTGAATACACAGCACAGCACACCGAGATATCCACATGGGGAGGGGCGGTGGGAGTCTGCATCACCTGGAACAAGATCAGGCTGCTAGTCTTCTCTCACCAATAGGCACAACACTGGGATTCATGTGGATCACTCCTGTTACAGGAACAAGCTGTCTGAAGTTGGGATCGATCAGAGCTGGTCCTTTGTTCACTTCCACACTTGCTCCCTCTATGCTGTTGAATCCCTTCGTGTTCACAAGTCTACCAATCCTAGTACTGAGAACAGGTAATGACTAGCAACTCCCAAGATTCCCAGCCCCCTGAGGGAAGGAATTACTCATCTCATTCTGAAATGGGCGATCCTTGTTTCCTGGGACTCAGGCAGGAGATACAGCCTCTGACACTTCCCTCCCATGAGTACTGACCTCCTCCACCAAGCCTTTGTTCATTTCTTCCTCATCCCACCTTAGCTGCTTCATTCACACCTGAACGCGCCAAGGGAAAGGGAGACCGGCAAGTTAAAACAAGCTGGATTGTGATTTGTGATAAGCTTTCTTTCAACCCTGCTCTGTTTGTGTTAGTCCACTCCAATGTGTGGACACCACTGTTTGAGTTTAGATGTGAAACATCCCAACACTGCAGGTAATAAGTGAAAAATCTCCTCTCTCACTCCAAATGCTCCAACTGAATGGAAACAGGTTGCAGCCCATTGAGCTGACCTACAAAGCAGTTGAAAATAAACTACAACACCCCATCATCTACGCTTCAAGGAACTCAAGAGACTCACCTGTTTTTGTTTTAAGTCTTATCTTTCTCAGACCCACCTCTTCTATGTGTGCAGTGCCTTGTTATTCTCTCTAAAATGAGTAACTTACAACTTCACTCTTCTGTTTGACTCAAGAAGGTCCAACTCCATTTCAAAGAGAAAGTCCTTTGGGTTTGGGAGAAAACCATCTTCCAAATAGAGGATACTTTTCAAAATAACATCATTGCAACCAGCCAAGGAAGTCGTGTGAAAAGGTTCTGGGAGAGAATGGGCAGAGATTAAGATTTGCAGAAAGGATTAGTGTTAAACGTTGGAGGTTTGCCTCTTTCAGGGGGATACCAATGTTGTGTTTATCCAGACCCTGAACCAAACCTTTCAAAACAAAGTCAGGGTGGGTTGAGTTACAGGGGGTGCTGACTACAATGTCTGCATGTGGACCACCCTGAAGCCATAGCCTCTCCCCTCACAGTTACATTCCTGAAACAATTTTCTCTTCTTGAGTCATTGTGAGAAACAAAAAGAAACAGTGAACAGTGCACTCTGTTTAATAATTGCAGAATACCGTGAGTCCAATACACACACAAACAATACAAGTGTTGGAGTTCAACACTTCAAACTGAAGGTACACCATCAGTCAACGCCTTCACTTCCTGCACACTATGCCGTGCTGCGTCTGTAAAAGGGACGAACACATTCGACACAGCGAGGTGAACAGAGTGCGACTGATATTTCTCACTGCTGTCATGCATGGATACCTTTCTCCATGTACAAATAAGACCTGTATTGCTGAGCTTCGGAATGGTGTAGTCCTCCCAGGCACACAATGCTGTGTAAAACGATGCACCAACACTTCAGTTAAACGCACATGTTCTTTGGGGGGTGCTGAGAGAGGACAGTGTCTCATCCGGCCCTTCTCTGCTCCTGACTTGGATGTGGAAGGTGAGCCCAGCTCTACTTTGACCAGAGTGAGATGTGTCCCATTCAAGTGAGGTGGTCCTGGGGTCCGAGCCACGCTCTACGCCCCTGAGTCGGTGACGGTGGGGGGAGGGGTGGATAAAGCTGAGTGTCTGTCTCTGCTGCTGGGTCATCGGGCAGTGTCTGCAGAGTTCGGCTTCCCCTCTCCCGACCTTGTGATCAGCCGAATTCTCGCACAGTGGTCCCTGAACTCGCTTTGGTTAGTTGGGACCAGGAATCGGAGTGGTCCCTGTGCACAAATCCCTGAATCAAGTGGAATTGGTCAAACTGGGAGGGAATGACAGCTCCAGCTGATAAAGAAAGGGTGTCCAGGGCATGTCCCCTACAAACATTATTGCTGGTTAAAATGCCAGAGTGGTTCACAACTTGGGAGACTGCGAGACAAGGAGAGCTTGGTTCAGTGGCTTCTGGAAGCTTCCATACCCTTCTCCATTAACCCACGTCTGAAGTAAGGACTGCATCACAAACAAATCCTGCACAGAGAGCAAACAGGAAGACCTAGTTGATGCTAATGTATATCACCTTCTGACCAGCAGGAATGAATGGGGAGGAAATGCTGTCCTGACCCCAGTCGGGTCAGTTCCAGTGCTCCTGGAGAAGGGCAGCTCTCCCCTCTCTCTCTCTCACACACACACACACACACTCACACAGAGATTACGAAGGGACGCCCTCTGTCAGTCCTCCCTCTGTTCTGGCTGCTCGTCAGTCTCTGGTTTTGGATCTGCCGACGTATAAAGGAAATTGCAGCAGATGTAGAGTGGGAACATCAGGAGTCTGCTGTCCAGATTCAGCACCACCTGTTCCTGCATCCAAAGAGAACCCAGCGTGTGAGCAGCACATTGGAACAAAGGCAACACACTTCACACCCAGACTCGACACCAGCACCAGCTCAGAGCTGAGCGTGGAAACTAACTCTCCACTCCTTCCACCGCCTCCGCCCACCCCTAAAAACAAACTCCTCTGCTCTGGCATCATACAGTGAGCTGGGGGGTGGGGGGGGGGGGGGGGGGGGGGGTCGAGATCCATTGGGATGTTGTGTTGGGATATGATGGGATCAGTCAGGTGGTTATGAGATGAATTGGGAAACACAGGTGGAAGATTAGGCCATTCAGCCCCTTGAACGTGCTCTGTGTTCAATAGGACCATGCTTGATCATCGAACTCAGTCTCCTGTTCCCTGCTTTCACTCAATAGCCTGTGATCCTTTCAGGCTGAAATATTGCATCTACGGCTTTCTTGAAAGTCTTCCACGTTTTAGCCTCAACACTTTCCTGTGCTAGGGAAGTCCTCAGGTTCACCACTCCCTTGGTAAAAAAATCCCTCCTCACTTCTGTCCTAAATGGCCCACTCCTTTTCCTTTAGACTGCGACCCTCTCGTTCTGGACTCCCTGGTCATTAGGAACATCCTTCTTGCATCTTGCCAAGTTAGAATTTTCTCGGTGTCTGGGAGATCCACCCCATTCTCCAAAACTCAACTGAATACAAGCCTAACGGATCGAGTCTCTCTCAAAGGTCAGTCCTGCAATCCCAGTAAGTGCCTCATGAGCCCCAACTTCGTTCCTTGGGTAAGGAGACCAAAACTGCACACAAGATTCCAGGTGTGGTTACACCAAAGCCCAGTGTAACAGCAACAAGACATCAGTGTTCCTGTACTCGATTTCTCACAGTGCGAAGGCCAGCGTCTCACTTGCCTTCTTACCCACTGACGGCAGCTGCTCGCTTCCCTTCAGCGAGTGGTGGACCAGGACACTGCCCTCTTCCCAGCTGATGACCATTCCTATCATGTCATGGCCCTCCTGCTTTTACTAATGACAGCTGATAACCTCACACTGAAACACATTACACTCCGTCAGCCTGTCCAAATCACATTGCAATATCACTGCATCCTCCCCACCCAGCTTTATGTCATGTGTAAATTTGGAGATCTGACATGTACTTGCCTCATCGAAACATTAACATACATTATGAATAACTGGAGACCTACACTGACCCTTGCGACACCCCACTAGTCATTGCCTGCTATTTGGAGAAGGGCCCATTTATTCTTTCCCTTGGTTTGCGATCAGCTGAACAGATTTCTGACCATCTGAAGACACTGCCACAATCCCACAGGGTTTTAATTTCACAGGCTAATTTCTCACATGGGACCTTATTAAAACCCTTCTGAAAGTCTGAACAAATCACAACCACTGGCACTGCATGCCCCCACCTCCCACCTTACCCAATCTACGAGTCACACCCTGAAAACCATTGCAGCACATTTGTAAGGGAAGATTCCCCTTCAGAAATCCCCGCTGACTCATTGTGATCCTGTCACTAGCTTCTACGTGCTCTGCAATGACATCCTTTACAATGCAGTCCAGCATTCTGTCTTCTTCCTGTTAGACTGCTCTTGTTTCAAGGTTCACCAGGAAAGGCACGACTCACAAACTTGCAGATTTGAAGGATGTTGAGGAAACTGTGCACACCCAATGGGAGGTTCAGTTGAAAACCTGGCAGTGATTGCTTTCCCCATGCACCCAGTCACTGCACATCAACGTACCTGGTCTTTTTCCAGTGACAAGATCTGGTAACCTGTTGATCGGCTACAGATCACTTTCCCATTGCTGTCAAAAGATGCCAGTCTTAGCCTGCAATGGACAGGAGAGAGAGCGATTAGATCAGAAGACCAGCAATCCCCCAACTCCTTTCTTGTTCACTCTCCACCTTGTCTGGAACACAAAAGGGATTCAGATTTCTCCCTGCCTCCCTGATGCACTGACCTCTGTTCCAGGGAGATCTCCTGGGTAGCTGTGCCTGACAGACACATTCTTACAGTGTTGTTCTGTCAATCCCCTTCAGTGTTCGCAGACAGTCTCAGGACTGCAGTGACCATGTGCTAAAGCAAGGAGAGGGAGTGGCTGACTCAACAGTGACAGAATCGGTACAGCCAGTCTGAACATCATGGTGGACAGGAAAGTCAGTGCTAGCATGGTTGGCACAGGGAACACAGTGCAAGTTTAACCTGTTGCCATGTGGACATTGGGTCCACCATTTGTTCCCTTACTGGCAGTACCCACTCAGAGAGACGGGCATGTAAAGTGGGCAGAGGAGGAGGAAGAGATCTGTGGGCGTTGACCCCTCCAGCGCGTGTGCACACACACAAACACAGACACACACACACATAGATACAGACACAGACATAATGAGACACACACACAAACAGACAGACAGACACACCATGAGCGTGCTGAGGATTACATCGACCTCTCTGGGTAACCTCCTCCTTGGAGCAGTCTCCAGCTCTGACCACATATCAGATGGGAATCTGTGTAGAGAATCCCAGCTTCTCCAATGAAGTGATGGTCCCTGACTGGGGGTTCAGACATGCAGTTCAGGCCTGACAGACACAGTCCCTCCCCACAGCTTGGTATAAACATGGTTCACAGCTCCCCCACTGTCACCCTCTGCATGCCTGAGGAATCACACTGAGCAAAGGGCTCGCGAGTTGGGGGCTGTGATTTCAGACCATTTCAGTACAAGAAGCAGAAACTGCAGTGAAACAGAGAGAGTGGCGAGGCTGTGGAGGACACTGATTCAGACAAAACAGAATTGGATACTCCCGTCGCTGAGTAACAAGGTACAAACATGGCCAAAGGGGAAGGCACAGGGGATGGTGAGTGACAGCTCAAGGCAGCTAGTACAGGTTCGAAGGACCAAATGGCTTCCTGGAACGCACTGTCCCACAAAGCTGGCATGCAGCCTGGCAACAGGAAGCTCTCTTGATCTTCACAACAAACCAAGGATTAACGTCACTGTAACACTGGGAATGGCAGCAATGATCACTGTGTGAGCACGCAGACATATTGATGGAAGTGGCGTTGAGGCTGCGTGTGACACTGGAGAGATCTGGAGAATATTACACAGCTCACATTGGGAAAGCTATCCAACTGTTCAAGGGTCCTGAGAAAGACCTGTCAGTGCAAGAGATTATCATCTCAGGGTTGTGTAAATTACAGAGAGGAACCAACAAATAAAACCCTCACCAACTGGGGGTGGGGGGGGGGGGGGGGGGGCGTGCATGTGGGACACATTTACACAAGTGGCTGATGAGGTAACAGCTTCTGTTTCAGGGGCAAGAGGATGCAAAGGTGCAGCTGGATGACAGCATAACACACTGGTAATGAGCTAGCACAACGAGGAAGGGTCCAATGGCCTCCTCGTCAATTTCTCCTCACTCAACTACTATTGGGCACCTTTCACATTGAGAGAGAAACTGTGTATGCATCTGATAAAGGCACCGACCTACTGAACTGCACACAAACACATCACAAAGCCAGGTACAACCCAACAAGCGTGAGGAAAAATCGCAGGTTTCAGCTTCACAGATTGGCATGGAGTGAATGGTGCTGTTCCTGATCACCAATCGGTTCCCTCTTTGCCTCACAATCAATCAATGTCTTAAAGAGAAATATGAGAGAGGTTTAAGAGCAACTTGGTCAAGGCGACATTGGAGTGGAAGGCAAATGTCATTGCAGTGTCTGCTGGGACCATAATGATTGGACTGAACAAGGCAGCACATTAAACCAAACACTCTCAGTCCATGTCCCAAACTGACTGATCAGATACTCCAGCTTCATCCCTCACTTCTCAATAAGCAACAAATTCAATCACCACTGGGTGACATTTATCAGAAAGATTGCAATCAAGACAACGGACACTCTCAGCATGTGGGCGGATTCTCTGTCGAGCAGAGAATGGAGCCTTTTTGGAAAAACAACTGTGAGCAATCACTTTGGAAATCCCATGGGTGAGGCACTACTTTCTTATCTCTGTGACTAGGTCTTTGGGGCTTGACTGATAACTGTCCACCCTAAGACTCAAGGTTAGGATGAAGCCAGCAAACTCTTCAAACCTGACACCAGGGGTTCAGCATGTCAAGGAATCCAGATCAGGGTGGAATTAAAATGGAGTCAAGCTGTAGGGAATTTGCACTGAGAGACAGGTTCATGGGTCCACAGTGTACAGAGTACAACAAGGCAAAATTCACACCATGCCAAGGAGACCAAACAAGGCTGAAGGTTTGGGCAAGGACCGGATTACACCAAGGATATGAGATTTACGCAGGGAATTCCAGAGCCTGGGATGAACTGGGAGATGGAAGAGGGGACACAGACAGACAGAATGGGGGGTGGGGGGAGGGGGAAGCTGGAAGAGGGGACACAGACAGATGGGGCAGGGGGGAGCTGGAAGAGTGGACACAGACAGACGGGGGGAGGGATGGGGGGAAGCTGGAAGAGGGGACACAGACCGAGGGGTGGGGGGTAGCTGGAAGCAATAGTGTGTTCACCAGTGTAATTGAGGTGGGAACTGGGGGAGGGGGGGGGGGGGGGGGGGGGGGGGAGAACAAGTCTGAAGCTGACTGCTTTGGTCCCCTGAAGATTCAGACAGACCTCAGCAACCACCCTGTGACTGTACAGAGGAATTCCCACTGGGATGTGACAATGTGGCAGCACCATTATCCCTGAGCCCTTTGGGGGAGACAGCTCATCAGGAGTGTTAGTGACAGCAGCTCCAACATCTTCCCACACAGCTGCAAAGACCGTCCCTCACACATCTCCTCTCCACAACTGATGGGAGTGAGAAGCAGAAACTGGCACTGACATCTAAGGACGCAACTGTATCACTGACAGCGCAGACCTGCAAGGAGGGACATGCCTCAGAAGACTTTCTCAGGAAGGGAAGGGAATTTCATTCCCAGACCCCTCAGCTTCATCCATCACCTGGTATGCCTCCAGTTGGTTGAGTTGCGATCCTGCGCGGAGACTGTCCTGAGATTGCTATTTACAAATGGTGAGAATTGGCCATGTGCTGCCAGAGGCTCACCTTTCCAGTGCAGTTCTGGAGACTGCACCAGGAGAGAGATTGTTTATGGGAGGGGGTTTGGACAGAGCTGACTCTGTGTGGGGAACGGTGAGATGTCAATGACACAAAGACAGAATCCTTGAGGTCAGGGATTCAGCAGGACCTCACGGGTGTACAACATAGGGTTTCAACTGGAGATGTGAACTCTCCCACCGACAAGCAGTGACCATCAATGGGCAACACCAATAAGGCAGATTGCTGTACAAGGAATGATTCAAGCTATTGACTAACAGGTTGGAACTGCTGCACATCTGAACACAGGGTCTCAATACATGCACCTTTCCAGTGTCTCCTGTCACCCACATGAAGGAAGGTCTGGGAAGAGGAAGGGGTCTGGCCCAGTGTGGGAAGGTCGCTCCTACCGAAAGGCGATATTCCTGCGAGGAAGGAGGCTGACAGCCCCATTACACGGCTGGCTCAGGCTGTTCCTCTTGAAGATGATGAATCGGTTTGTGTAGGTCACCAGCAGATCAAAGCCAAAGCTGAAACCAGTCCATCGCCAGCAGTACTGGGGAGAGGCAAGACACAACAGCATTGTCACTCAAAAGCATCTCACAACCAGTAATTGCTCCAACATCACTTTCACTGATAACCAACCCTGTGCAGAGGGGACTGGGACCGGGGTGGGTGGTGGTGCTGTGCAGCGTGGGGACAAATCACACACATTGTTTGATACGACTCAGATTCCACATCGACCAGTTTCACTACCACCTGCTGGATGAGCTTGGAAAATACTTTGAGCAGACCACAAGACAATGTCAAGCTGATCACGCTCAGTCTCACAGTGTATTTACAACCGACTGCCACTGCTGAAGGGGCTGACCACATCGAGACTGGAACAAGAAGTCAAGAACTGACCGTGTCCACAAACTGAGAGGTTTCCATGTTTCAGGATTTGGGGGAGAGCCAGGGAGATCAGTTCAACATCGGTAAAATTAGGAACTTGGGTGAATCTTTCTTGCCCATGGGGAGTGAGTCTGTGCAATGTACTGCAGGGATGGGAAAGGAGGTTCAAATCTCTCACTATCATGTCCCAACTAAACATTTTCACCAAATCACTGGAGCTGGAAGGCAAACATCTCAAATTTCCATCCAAAATTCACATACAACATGATGACTTTTTTGTACTAAGGAAGTCACTGTTTGTTAACACAAGCTGGAATAGAAGTGAAACCATTCCATCGAGTGAAAGCTGACTGATGAGAATAAACACTGCACTTGTCATCAGCTCCAAGGTGAATCCTGTTTTGGAGTTTTTGCTAAGAGCTGGGGTTGAGGATCTTACTCTGGTTGGTGAACAGTCTCCACAGGAGCCTGCAAAGCCTCAGCCTCAGCCTCAGCCTCAGCGTGGAGACTTGGCCTTGTGTAGCGGTGAGCATTTCACTGAGGGGGGCCAGTTTGTGTTCACCTCCTGACCAATCTCCAATGTGTTACATTCCAAATCTCCTCAATGCTCCGACTTTCTGCTGAGATGGCAGCTGCAGTGGCTTTGCAGGCTGAGAATGAGCCTGATATCCTGGCCAATCATTTCCCAGACAGCAGATCAAATCCCCACATCAGCACCCCCATCATTTCTGAAAGGCGGAAGTACCATTCTGTGAGGATGCGGTCAATTATCATGGATCAAAAACCACAGCCACCTGAAAAAGCCTGCAATGGGACAAGAAGCAAACTCCCACACTAACACAGCAGAAACAGGAGTGTGAACAGCTCGGTCAGTTCATTAGATGGCCCAGTTTGAAGTGCGTGTTGAAACCAGCTAGTGCCCTATTGCACCCACCATTCTTTGTATGGAATGACTCCAGGACAATCTGATGTGCTGAGCAGTCCATGCAGCCCCTGCAGCTCCAGCTCATTGTCACAAATTGACAAACACCAGCATGCAGCCATGTGCTGTGGCAGATTGTAAACTACGTCGGAACCTCCCCCTCCTCTCTGGCTTTGCAGGGCCTGAGGTTTCCAGGTGAGTAGGCGGTGCACCAGATCATGGTCAGCATGAAACAAAAGCAGAAACTGGGGCAGAAACCCAGTATCTAGGAAAAAGGAACAGAGTTCATGTTTGACGTCCAGGGACCCTTGCTCAGAACTGCTGAGTTTCTCCAGCAATGTCAGCAGAGTACACCTCTGAAATGTGCCAGAACACAGACTGGAGCAGATGACCATGACTGACCCCTCCATCTCAGAGAAACAGGGGAAATGCTCTTTACTCCAAGGAGACAGACACCAGTTCCTCTCGCCTCTCTATGTAGCTACAACACTCCATCCCTGGGTCCATTCCGGTCTACACCCCCATCCCACCCAACCACCTCAAATCTTGCAAACACTATCCCAAGTGTGCCCTTTCACTCAGCAGCAGCAGGCAGCATGTGGGGCTCAGGGTTGCGATGGCAGAGACTGTAAGGTTATCCCCATCCATGTGGCTGACCAGGAATCTCTCCCATTCTGACCATCTGCCGCTGGACCTATCCGGCCACATTACAGACAAACCTCCCTTGACCATCAAATCTCGCAGTGTGATTTGAAGCTGGGAAATGACCCAGTGCATCAGCAGACTGCTCTCAGTCTCAGTCCAAGTCAATCATATCTTCACAGACAGAGCACTGCTCTGCAAGTCAATCCCTGGAGAGTCCTTCCTCCAAATTAAAACAGAGTCGCTCACCAATAATCAGTGCATTCTGTCACAAAGCCAATTACATCTCTGTGCAGGCAGTGTCCCATAAATTCCCTTGCGCTTCAATCTTGCTGACAAGTCTATTACGTGGGACTTGATCAAACAGCAGCTGCACTTCCCTCATCAGTACAATCTGCTTCTTCATCCAGGAACTGGATTAATGCAGTCAAACATGATTTCCCCTGAATAAATCTGTCATTCAATTCATTAGCAGTCAGATTAAGGAGTGCAAATGCCATCATTCTTTTCTGAAATGGGTTACGTCAATATTTTAAGATGCAGCTTTACACAGAACAATCAGCAGGTCATTTAAAGAACAGAGAACAGTACAGCACAGTACAGACCCTTTGGCCCACAACGTTGTATCGAGCATTGCCCCTGATCGAAGACCAACCTAACCTACACACCTCACAATTTACTGCTGTCCATGTGTTTGTCCAGCAGTTGCTTAAATGGCCCGAACGTCTCTGATTCTACGACCACTGCTGGCAGTGCATTCTACACACCCACTACTCTCTGCGTAAAGAACCTCCCTCTGACATCTCCCCTATACCCGCCTCCAATTACCTTAATATTATGACCCTTCATGACAGCTATTTCTGCCCTGGGGAAAAGTCTCTGGCTATCTATGACTCACCTCTCTTCCTTCCTCTCTCCAGTGTGAAAAGCCCTAGCTCACTCTACCTCCCTTCCTAAGACAAGCCCTCCAATCCAGACAGCATCCTGGTAAATCTCCTCTGCACCCTCTCAAAAGTATCGGCATCCTTCCCATCATGAGGTGACCAGAACTGGACACAATATTCCAAGTGTGGTCTAACAAGGGTTTTACAGAGCTGCAGCAAAACCTCGCGGCTCTTCAACTCATTTACCTGATAAATGAAAACCAAAACACCATATGCCTTCTAAACAACTCTATCAACTTGCTGTGGTTCTGTTTGCCTGGCAGGAAGTTTTTGTGAATGATTCATCCACAAACTCCATCAACAAACACATCGACCTGGACCCAATATACCAACCACTACAGCGGACAGCTGAAACTGACAACCGGAAGCGGCAGGGACAGACCACTATAAACACCGGAGGAAACATCAAAGAAGCGCTTCGCAGGAGGCTCCCAAGCACTGATGATGTCGCCTAGCCAGGGGACGAAACGTTTGCAACAAAAACTTCCAGCTCGGCGAACAGAACCACAACAACGAGCACCCGAGCTACAAATCGTCGCACAAACTCTATCAACTTGGGTGGCATCTTTGAGGGATCCACGTATATGAACCCCAAGTTCCTGCTGTTCCTCCACACTGCCAAGAATCCTGTCCTTAACCCTATATTCAGCATTCAAATTCGACCTTCCAGAATGAATCACTTGGCATTTATCCAGGGTGAACTCTACAATAGCTGCATTTCTTTGAAACCAGCAACCATACTCATTGTAGGGGCTGTTTATACTGCTTATTCAAGCAGTTACTGCAGATGAGCTGCAGCAGCGGATGTATATAAAGGAAATTCAGCCAGCCTACGGAATGGAGATCAATCTTTGAGGACAAAGTCCTTCAATCTGCCAAGGGGAAGTGACACTTTGTCAGGAGCAGACCCAGATGCTACCATACAAGAAACGAGGACAGCACTGAGACTGCAATGTCCTTGGGGAAATTTCCCCACAGCACTCTAACAATTTGAATAATACATTCCAAGAAGGCTGCAGACCTTCAAACATAAACCAGTCCATTACAGACAAACGCAAACAATTTCAAACTTGTACCCTGTAACAAACATGTCAGCTTTCACGTCGAACATGCAATGCTGGTCTCCCTGCTATTGGAAGGATGTTGTGAAACTTGAAAGGGTTCAGAAAAGATTTACAAGGATGTTGCCAGGGTTGGAGAGTTTGAGCTACAGGTAGAGGCTGAACAGGCTGGGGCTATTTTTCCTGGAGTGTTGGAGGCTGAGGGGTGACTTTATACAGGTTTACAAAATTATGAGGGGCATGGATAGGGTAAATAGTGAAGGTATTTTTTTCCCAAGGATGGAGGTGTTGCCCCAGTCGACAAGCCAAACAATGACACACACGAGAATTCCTAGAAGCATGGCATTCCAACCGGAACTCTATCAACAAACACATCGAGTTAGACCCCATCTACCACCCGCTGAGAAAAGGAACAGGAAGTGACCTCACCACAGGAAATAACATCACCAACCCAAACATATAAATAGAAAGCGGGAATTTTCAGCCTGAGGCCCACAGAAGATGTTACCAAGTGATGGTGACGAAACATCTGGAAATGAACCTTGCAGCTCAGTGAGCAAACCTACATCCAAAACGTCAAACTGAGCAACAAATCTCAAAACCCGCTATTTAAAGAGCATCTGAATGGTATATGAACAGGGAGGGTTTAGAGATTTATGGGTTAAGTGCTGGCAGGTGGGACGAGATTAATTGAGGATATCGGGTTGGCATGGACGGGTTGGACCAAAAGGTCTGTTTCCATGCCGTACATCTCCATGTGCAAAACTCAAGGCCATCACTGCAAATAAGGCAGCAAGGGATTCAGCAGAATCCCAATCACCTTGCAAGTGCTGAGGACGTGCAACTCTGTATCTCAGGCAGTGCTGGGTGTGGATTAAATGCAAGAGGGAGCTAGGAAGAGAAGCAGATGCTGAGCAGGTGAGGACAGGAAGGTTAGGAGGAGGCTGGAGGATAGTTAACCCTGGCCAGCTGTTGGTTTAGCAACTTAAGAGCAGCTCTGCTGCTTCACAAGTCTGTTCACAAAGTCTCTTTGCTACTTTCTCAAGACTTACATCACCATCTTTCACCAACTTCCTTCCACAACGCATGCTGCAGACTTCACACTGCTCCTTGTTGATTTCCTTTGGACTGCAAAGAGCAAACGACAACATAATCAAAGCTCATCCAATGAGCTTCACATCAATCAGCCAAGGCATGGAGGCAAAAATTCCAGCTGACATTCCAAACTCTACTGACGGAGAGCTGGATTGTCGGAGGCTCAGAGTTGAGGGAGCGCTGGATTGTCGGAGGCTCAGTGCTGAGGGAGCGCTGGATTGTCGGAGGCTCATTGCTGAGGGAGTGCGCACTGTCGGAGGGTCAGTGCTGAGGGAGTGCCGCACTGTCGGAGGGTCAGTGCTGAGGGAGTGCCGCACTGTCGGAGGCTCAGTGCTGAGGGAGTGCCGCACTGTCGGAGGCTCAGTGCTGAGGGAGTGCCGCACTGTCGGAGGCTCAGTGCTGAGGGAGTGCCGCACTGTCGGAGGCTCAGTGCTGAGGGAGTGCCGCACTGTCGGAGGCTCAGTGCTGAGGGAGTGCCGCACTGTCGGAGGCTCAGTGCTGAGGGAGTGCCGCACTGTCGGAGGCTCAGTGCTGAGGGAGTGCCGCACTGTCGGAGGCTCAGTGCTGAGGGAGTGCCGCACTGTCGGAGGCTCAGTGCTGAGGGAGTGCCGCACTGTCGGAGGCTCAGTGCTGAGGGAGTGCCGCACTGTCGGAGGCTCAGTGCTGAGGGAGTGCCGCACTGTCGGAGGGTCAGTACTGAGGGAGTGCCGCACTGTCGGAGGGTCAGGGCTGAGGGAGTGCCGCACTGACGGAGGGTCAGTGCTGAGGGAGTGCCGCACTGTCGGAGGCTCAGTGCTGAGGGAGCGCTGGATTGTCGGAGGCTCAGTACTGAGGGAGTGCCGCACTGTCGGAGGGTCAGTGCTGAGGGAGTGCCGCACTGTCGGAGGGTCAGTGCTGAGGGAGTGCCGCACTGTCGGAGGGTCAGTGCTGAGGGAGTGCCGCACTGTCGGAGGGTCAGCGCTGAGGGAGTGCCGCACTGTCGGAGGGTCAGTGCTGAGGGAGTGCCGCACTGTCGGAGGGTCAGTGCTGAGGGAGCGCTGGATTGTCGGAGGCTCAGTACTGAGGGAGTGCCGCACTGTCGGAGGCTCAGTGCTGAGGGAGTGCCGCACTGTCGGAGGCTCAGTGCTGAGGGAGTGCTGCACTGTCGGAGGCTCAGTGCTGAGGGAGTGCCGCACTGTCGGAGGCTCAGTGCTGAGGGAGTGCCGCAATGTCGGAGGGTCAGTGCTGAGGGAGTGCCGCACTGTCGGAGGGTCAGTGCTGAGGGAGTGCTGGATTGTCGGAGGCTCAGTACTGAGGGAGTGCCGCACTGTCGGAGGGTCAGTGCTGAGGGAGTGCCGCACTGTCGGAGGGTCAGTATTGAGGGAGTGCCACAGTGTTGGAGGGTCAGTACTGAGGGAGTGTTGCACTGTCTGAGGGTCAGTACTGAGGGGAGTGCCACACTGTCGGAGGGTCAGGACTTAGGGAATGGGCACTGTCAGAGGGTCAGTGCTGAGGGAGTGTTGCACTGTCTGAGGGTCAGTGCTGAGAGAGTGCCGCACTGTCGGAGGGTCAGTGCTGAGAGAGTGCCGCACTGTCGGAGGCTCAGTGCTGGGGGAGTGCTGCACTGTCAGAGGGTCAGTGCTGAGGGAGTGCCGCACTGTCGGAGGCTCAGTGCTGAGGGAGTGCCGCAATGTCGGAGGGTCAGTGCTGAGGGAGTGCCGCACTGTCGGAGGGTCAGTGCTGAGGGAGTGCTGGATTGTCGGAGGCTCAGTACTGAGGGAGTGCCGCACTGTCGGAGGCTCAGTGCTGAGGGAGTGCCGCACTGTCGGAGGCTCAGTGCTGAGGGAGTGCTGCACTGTCGGAGGCTCAGTGCTGAGGGAGTGCCGCACTGTCGGAGGGTCAGTGCTGAGGGAGTGCCGCACTGTCGGAGGGTCAGTGCTGAGGGAGTGCCGCACTGTCGGAGGGTCAGTGCTGAGGGAGTGCCGCACTGTCGGAGGCTCAATGCTGAGGGAGTGCCGCACGGTCAGAGGGTCAGTGCTGAGGGAGTGCCGCACGGTCAGAGGGTCAGTGCTGAGGGTGTGCCGCACTGTTGGAGGGTCAGTGCTGAGGGAGTGGGCACTGTCAAAGGGTCAGTGCTGAGGGTGTGCCGCACTGTGGGAGGGTCAGTACTGAGGGAGTGTTGCACTGTCTGAGGGTCAGTATTGAGGGAGTGCCACAGTGTTGGAGGGTCAGTACTGAGGGAGTGTTGCACTGTCTGAGGGTCAGTACTGAGGGGAGTGCCACACTGTCGGAGGGTCAGGACTTAGGGAATGGGCACTGTCAGAGGGTCAGTGCTGAGGGAGTGTTGCACTGTCTGAGGGTCAGTGCTGAGAGAGTGCCGCACTGTCGGAGGGTCAGTGCTGAGAGAGTGCCGCACTGTCGGAGGGTCAGTACTGGGGGAGTGCTGCACTGTCAGAGGGTCAGTACTGAGGGAGTGCCACACTGTCGGAGGGTCAGTGCTGAAGGAGTGCCGCACTGTCAGAGGGTCAGTGCTGAGGGAGTGCCGCACTGTCGGAGGCTCAGTGCTGAGGGAGTGCCGCACTGTCGGAGGCTCAGTGCTGAGGGAGTGCCGCACTGTCGGAGGCTCAGTGCTGAGGGAGTGCCGCACTGTCGGAGGCTCAGTGCTGAGGGAGTGCCGCACTGTCGGAGGCTCAGTGCTGAGGGAGTGCCGCACGGTCAGAGGGTCAGTGCTGAGGGAGTGCCGCACGGTCAGAGGGTCAGTGCTGAGGGTGTGCCGCACTGTTGGAGGGTCAGTGCTGAGGGAGTGGGCACTGTCAAAGGGTCAGTGCTGAGGGAGTGCCGCACTGTCGGAGGCTCAGTGCTGAGGGAGTGCCGCACGGTCAGAGGGTCAGTGCTGAGGGAGTGCCACACTGTTGGAGGGTCAGTACTGAGGGAGTGTTGCACTGTCTGAGGGTCAGTACTGAGGGGAGTGCCACACTGTCGGAGGGTCAGTGCTGAGGGAGTGCCGCACTGTCGGAGGGTCAGTGCTGAGAGAGTGCCGCACTGTCGGAGGCTCAGTGCTGAGGGAGTGCCGCACGGTCAGAGGGTCAGTGCTGAGGGAGTGCCGCACGGTCAGAGGGTCAGTGCTGAGGGTGTGCCGCACTGTTGGAGGGTCAGTGCTGAGGGAGTGGGCACTGTCAAAGGGTCAGTGCTGAGGGTGTGCCGCACTGTGGGAGGGTCAGTACTGAGGGAGTGTTGCACTGTCTGAGGGTCAGTACTGAGGGAGTGCCACACTGTTGGAGGGTCAGTACTGAGGGAGTGTTGCACTGTCTGAGGGTCAGTACTGAGGGGAGTGCCACACTGTCGGAGGGTCAGTACTTGGGGAATGGGCACTGTCGGAGGGTCAGTGCTGAGAGAGTGCCGCACTGTCGGAGGGTCAGTGCTGAGGGAGTGCTGGGGGAGTGCTGCACTGTCGGAGGCTCAGTACTGAGGAAGCACTGCACTGTCGGAGGGTCAGTAATGCACTGTCGGAGGGTCAGTACTGAGGGAGCACCGCACTGTTAGAGGGTCAGTGCTGAGGGAGTGCTGCACTGTCAGAGGGTCAGTGCTGAGGGAGTGCTGCACTGTCAGAGGGTCAGTGCTGAGGGAGTGGGCACTGTCAGAGGGTCAGTGCTGAGGGAGTAGGCACTGTCGGAGGGGTCCGTACTGAGGGAGTAGGCACTATCGGAGAGTCAGTACTGAGGGAGTGACGCACTGTCAGAGGGTCAGTGCTGAGGGAGTGCCTCACTGTCGGAGGGTCAGTGCTGAGGGAGTGCCGCACTGTCGGAGGCTCAGTGCTGAGGGAGTGCCGCACGGTCAGAGGGTCAGTGCTGAGGGAGTGCCACACGGTCAGAGGGTCAGTGCTGAGGGTGTGCCGCACTGTTGGAGGGTCAGTGCTGAGGGAGTGGGCACTGTCAAAGGGTCAGTGCTGAGGGAGTGCCGCACTGTCGGAGGCTCTGTGCTGAGGGAGTGCCGCACGGTCAGAGGGTCAGTGCTGAGGGAGTGCCACACTGTTGGAGGGTCAGTACTAAGGGAGTGTTGCACTGTCTGAGGGTCAGTACTGAGGGGAGTGCCACACTGTCGGAGGGTCAGTGCTGAGGGAGTGCCGCACTGTCGGAGGGTCAGTGCTGAGAGAGTGCCGCACTGTCGGAGGCTCAGTGCTGAGGGAGTGCCGCACGGTCAGAGGGTCAGTGCTGAGGGAGTGCCGCACGGTCAGAGGGTCAGTGCTGAGGGTGTGCCGCACTGTTGGAGGGTCAGTGCTGAGGGAGTGGGCACTGTCAAAGGGTCAGTGCTGAGGGTGTGCCGCACTGTGGGAGGGTCAGTACTGAGGGAGTGTTGCACTGTCTGAGGGTCAGTACTGAGGGAGTGCCACACTGTTGGAGGGTCAGTACTGAGGGAGTGTTGCACTGTCTGAGGGTCAGTACTGAGGGGAGTGCCACACTGTCGGAGGGTCAGTACTTGGGGAATGGGCACTGTCGGAGGGTCAGTGCTGAGAGAGTGCCGCACTGTCGGAGGGTCAGTGCTGAGGGAGTGCTGGGGGAGTGCTGCACTGTCGGAGGCTCAGTACTGAGGAAGCACTGCACTGTCGGAGGGTCAGTAATGCACTGTCGGAGGGTCAGTACTGAGGGAGCACCGCACTGTTAGAGGGTCAGTGCTGAGGGAGTGCTGCACTGTCAGAGGGTCAGTGCTGAGGGAGTGCTGCACTGTCAGAGGGTCAGTGCTGAGGGAGTGGGCACTGTCAGAGGGTCAGTGCTGAGGGAGTAGGCACTGTCGGAGGGGTCCGTACTGAGGGAGTAGGCACTATCGGAGAGTCAGTACTGAGGGAGTGACGCACTGTCAGAGGGTCAGTGCTGAGGGAGTGCCACATTGTCAGAGGGTCAGTGCTGAGGGAATGCCGCACTGTCGTAGGGTCACTGCTGAGCGAGTGCCTCACTGTCGGAGGTTCAGTACTAAATGAATACAATCTACCTTTAATGCTCGAGCAAAGTGCCATGTGACAAATTCAGGCCAGTGTTATGGAGAAGACTGTAGAGATGTCCTCTACCTGCAGCACTCCAATACATAACCTTCTCCTTATTAAAAAGGGATACGATGTTGATGTATACCACCAAATCTGCTTCAGATGTCTGTGAAATTCTGCTGGGAGGGAACTTCTGAGATCAGTGACTATCTTTAAAATAAATCACTGGCTCAGACACACGTTGGGACATCTCAAGGTGCTAAAAGTTATGTGAGGAATTGAAGTCTTTTGAATATTTCCCCAGTTTGACAGGATGGAGCTGGCAAGAGCCAGAGTGGATCGCGATGAGTGAATCTGAGACCCAGCTCTCTGAAGACTGTTTGCTGTTAACCTGTGGCTTTGCAAATAATTCTGATCTTATTTTAAGACTTGAGAGAAATGAGAGGGGCTTTAATTGAGCTGTTTGGAGATTGACCAAAGTACTTCATAGCCACAGACTTTTCCCCAGGGCAGGATTGACTGGTACGAGGAGTCATAGTTTGAAGATATTAGGAGGAAAGTATAAAGGAGACGTCAGAGGTAGGTCCTTTACACAGAGAGTTGTGAATGCATGGAATGCGTTGCCAGCGGTGGTGGTGGAAGCAGAGTCATTGGGGACATTTAAGCGACTGCTGGACATGCACATGGATAGCAGTGAGTTGAGGGGTGTGTCGGTTAAGTTACTATATTTTACATTAGGATTCAGTCTCGGCACAACATTGTGGGCCAAAGGGCCTGTTTTTTGCTGTACTTTTCTATGTTCTATGTTCAACAGAGGTTTCTTCCTTGCTCTCAGGTCTGGACAGGCTTTGAAAATCAGACAGAACATGTCCATCATGTCTATAGATCTGCCTGTAAATGGATGGAGGCTTAATGTACGGGTGCACAGGGAATGTCTGTCAGACCCACTGTTCTTTAAAGCACATGGAACGGAGGCCTGTGTACTGACATGGACAGAGCACTGGCTGGCAGACAGCAAACAAACAGGAGGAATAAACAGGGTCACTTTCCCAGAGGCAGGGAATGACGAGTGGGGTGCTGCAAGGCTCCAGCCATTCTTAATACACAGTCCTGACTTAGACGAGGGATCTCTCCAAGTTTACAGATCATAGAAAGCTGGGTGTGAGGGGGAGCAGTGAGGACGATACAGAGATACTTCACTGGGATTTGGACAAGTGCATTGCAGGTGCAGTGTAATCTGGATAAATGTGGGTTCATTCAGTTTGGGAACCAAATCTGAGAGCAGAGCAGATGATAATGTGAATGGCGACAGAGTGGGCGAGGGGGAGGTGCAATGTGACCCAGGTGTGCCCTGAAACTCAGCGTGCAGCTGCAGCATGCAGTGAGGAGGGCTTCACAGGGAGAGGAGCAGGGAGGGCTTGCTGGATTTGGTGAGACCACACCTGGAGGACTGGGTGCAGTTCTCTGAGGAAGGATGTTCAGGCTCAGGAGGGAGTGGAGAGATGGGTTCCCAGACTGATCCCTGGCATGGCAGGACTGACACACTAAGAGAGAGTGGATCAGTTCAAACTGGACTTCAGAAGAATAGACAAAATTGTAATGGCTTCAACATGGTAAACAGAGGAAGGATTTTCCTTATGTCTGGGCAGCTGAAACCCAGGGTTAACGAGGGCTATGCTGGACTAAGATGAGAAAATAAGTCTTCACCCAGACAGTGGGGAGCCTGTGGAATTCTCTGCCACAGAACGCAGCTGAGGCCAAAACATTCAATTTTTTCAATAAAGAGTTTGAATCAGGGAAACCCTTCAATGTGAAGCAGGCCACTTGTCCCATCGAGTTCACATCAACCTCTTGAAGAGCAATACAGCCAGACCCAGCCCCCATCCTTTTCCCATGCACATCCCTGGGCATTATGGGCAACTCACTTGGCCAATCTGTGGAGTGTGGGAGGAAACCGGAGCACCCGGAGGAAACCCACACAGACAAGGAGACAATGTGCTAACTCCACACAGACAGTCAGCCGAGGCTAGAATCGAACCCAGGTCCCTGGCGCTGTCAGGCAGAAGTGCTAACCACTGAGCCACCACTCTGCACAAACAGTTGCAGTTCTTCAGGTGAAAGGGACCAAAGGGAGAGCAGGAACAAGGAGCTGAGTTGGATGCAATAGCAATGATCATGTTGAATGGAGGAGGAGGCTGGAAGGGCTGAAGGGCCTCCTCTTGCACCTAGCTTCTGTGTTTGTCTGTTCGGACTGAGGTCTGCCCGGCTATGGAGACTTGTCAGTGCAGGCCAAGTGGGTGAGCTATCAGCTGGTCAGTATATGCAGGCTGTTCATGACCACCAGGAAGAAAGGGTTTGGGATGGAATACCAGTGCCTACATTATCTTTACAGCCCTGATGTGGAGGTGCCCATGTTGGACTGGGATGGACAAAGTCCCGAGTCACACCACACCAGGTTTATTCAAAATGACCAGCTTTCGGAGTGATGCTCTTTTAATCAGCTTGTGATTTCAAGTAAACCTGGTGGACTGGAACCTGGTGTCTGCGTGTGACCTCTGACTTGATCATTCCAGCAGCCTTGGATGTGATCCCCTCCTCTCAAACTCAGTGAACACTGATGTGGGTGCCTGACTTCAGCACCATTCCAGGCAGACAGGCTGGGAGTTTGCAGTGCTCAGACTCTGAGCTGCTCCAGCTGTGTCTCTGTCCAACAGTGAATCCTCCCAAACCCTGAACTTTCACACCATTCGTACTGGGACAGAGATTGGGATTTCATCAAAACAACACAACCTTCAGCTCCATTTCAGAGGAAGAAATGATCAAAGTTATTCTGGCAGTTATGTAGTTAACTTCGTGTTGCAATGCATGCCTGGGACCATATTACAGGGTTCCAGGAACAGATCATGGTAGTGCACTGTGGTAGGTTAGTTAAATCACCAGGAGATGAGCTCATGCTGAAGATGGTGGTGGGGTAATGTGATAGGTTAAGTGTAATGTAGGGATCAGTGCAGCAGATGATGATTCCTTGAGAAAGTCAAAGCAAGCAAGCATGATTGGCTGTGTTAATGTTATCTGATAAGCACGGGAACAACAACTGGATAAACTGCAGAAAGATAAAGAGGATGTGGGCAGTTAGGGAAGGCATTTTTCTGGCTGCCACAGCTTTGATTTTGCAGATTAAAGTTTAATTTTATCAAGGATTTTCTGCGTCTCCCGGTAATTTATTTTATAGAACATTGAGTAATTCTTCCACAACAAAATCAAGTGAGATCACCTACCCTACATCGTTGTCCTGTTCAGTCCTGAGCATGGTAAACCACTGTTGCTTGTAAACTGAAACCAGCCAGCCTGGGAAACAGAGCTCACTGTTAGATTCACGGTCACACTGACAGACGAACAGACACACACACACACACACACACACACACACACACACACACACACCAGACTTCTGCCAAAGCATTGCTGTGAAGCAATGACATACATGACATGACTTAACACCTCACCTAAGAAATTCAGCCCCACCATTATCTCTGCCAATCTAACACCTCATCAAATAACATATCGATTGTTGGAAGACAATGCTGGATTTTCATCTGCATAGTCATGCTTGGTTTTTGAATGTTGAAGCTTGGGTTGTCCCTGGCACAGTGCAGCAAGATGATAATGCCCCAAGTGTAGAAGTACTCGAGGATGAATTTGGATTTTTGCATCATATTACAGAGCAGACTTCTGGTTGCCAAACAGCTTACAGCCAGCAGCACCATCACTGTCAGGTCTGAGGGGCTCCTCAAAGACACTGCTAATTGTCAACCACTCAACCCAGCAGGATTCAAACCCCAGAGCTGACGGGAACCTTTGACCCAGAGGGAGGGACAATCTTATCGGAATCTCAGTGTATACAGTCAACATACAGAAAGAAACTGAGAAACTATTGACCAAAGCAACAGAAAACTCACTTACCTGAAGGAATGATCATATCTCGCTCAATAATCTTTGCCGATATCAGGTCATTGATGACATACTGAAGGCGAAGATGACTGAAGACCCCAGCAAACCTCTGTCCTTGTTCAGAGTCCAGGAAACTACTGTAATTGCAGCTGTCTGAAGGAAAGGACAAACAGACATATCAACTGGATTGCTCAGCCTGCTCTGCCATCTCGGTCAGCAAACAGATCACAGAATGCTTTCAGCACAGGAGGAGGCTATTCAGCCCATTGTACCGGCCCTAGCTCACAGCAGCTGCACTTCACCCAGTGTCACTCTGTTCCCCTTTGCTCTGTTATCCTGCATCTTCTTCTTTTCCAAATCATAACTGAACTGCCCGCTGGAGAAAGCATCAAATGGAGCTGCCTCCAGTACACTCCTGCATTCCAGATCCAAACCACTCACTGTGTGACCAAGCTTTTCCTGAAAGCTCCAATGCTCCTTTGGAGAAGAGCAGCAAATCAGAGCTGGGACCGCTGTTATTCACAGTATGTACTCATGACTTAGAGGAAGGAAGTCAGTGTACTCTGGCCACATTTGCAGACCACACAAAAATAAGTGGGAAAGCAGGTTCCAAGGGGCATACAAACAGTTCACTGACAGACATCGATTGAGAGGTGAACTCAGTGGATAAGAAAATTAGCAAATCAATAATATAGGAAAATGTGAAGTTGATCATTTCAGAAGGATAAAGAAAGGAACAGAGTATTAGCGATATTGAGCAAAGCTGCAGGAAACTGCAACACAAAGGGACTCTGGGTGACTTGTATGAAACCCAGAAAGCGAGCACACAGGGGTAGCAGGTAATCAGGAAGGGCTAATGGGATGTGGGTCCTTATTTCATGGAGTCTAAGAGGGGCAAGTCTTCCAGAAACTGTACAAGGGGCTGGTGACGCCATATCTGGAGCAGTTCTGGTCCCCTTACTAAAGGAAAGGTAACATTTCATTGGAGGCAGTTCAGAGAATACTCACCAGGATGGTCCCTGGGATGGAGGGATTGTCTAATGAGCAGAAGCAAAGTACGTCGGGACTCGACTCACTGGAGTTCACAAGAACAATCTCAGTGAAACATAGAGGATGCTTAAGGGGCTTGACAGGTTCAATGCTGAGAGGATATTTCCCAACATGGGAGAGTCTCAGACCAGAGGACATGCGCTCAGAATAAACGGGGCCAATTTCCGACTGAGATGAGGAGGGATTTCTTCAGTGTGAAGGTTGAGAGACTTTGGAACTCCTTGCCACAGAGAGCTGTGGGGTCAGAGTCCGCGTGGATATTTAAGCCTGGAATTGATAGAGTCCTGACCAGGAGGGAAACCAAGAGTTCCAGGGCAAGTGCAGTGAAGTGGATGTGAGCAATGTCTAATTAGCCGTGATCTTATTGAATGGCACAGCAGGTTTGAGAGGCCAAAGGTCCAAATTCAATTCCTATTGCTTAATATAAGGTCATATACTCTGAGAGGAGTTCTGAACCTATTCCCTAACATGGGAAACATGTAACGTTGGGGACATTACTTCAGCAACTCAAGGAACAGACTGAGGAACAAATCAGGAGTTCCAGCTCCAGAATCAAGAGAGCTAGCAGAAGCAGAGAAACAAAATCCCATCAAGGCCCAGTCTCACATTACTGGGAATCCACTGACTGTTTCGAGGCTATGGGTCTCAAGTTACTTATGTTATTTTGTCTGTTCCTGATCCCAGTTTCACCATTGACTCCCAGAACATTAGCCTGGAGTTTGAGACAACCAGCCCAGTGACCTGAACACTCCATCACTCCACACACAGTGAGAGAGATAGACAGCAAGATCGACTGAGAGAGACACAACACAAACAACTGAGAGAGTGAGACTGAGAGGGCTGAGTTACAGGAAGGCAACAGGACCGGAGGGGACAGACAGGCAGACAGAGAGAGAACTGACAGAAAGAGGGACTGCAAGACAGACAGAATGAGAGCAGAGACAGGAAAGAGATAGAGTCAAAAGAACACACAAATGACAAAGGACAGAGTGAGTGCTCTGTAAAAACAAGGGAGAGGTGGACATACTTAGAAAGAGAGAGAGAGAACAAATGACACAGGACAGAGTGAGTGCTCTGTAAAAACAAGAGAGAGGTGGACATACTTAGAGAGAGAGAGAGAGAGAGAGAGAGAGAGAGCGAGCGAGCGATTTCCCAGTCGGTGAGAGATAGATGACAGTACATGTATGGGAGATAGAGACGGACAGGTGAGAGGGGAAGTACAGAGTGAGAGAGTGAGAGGTAGAGAGCTAATGAGACATAGTGCGTGCATCAGAGAGTGGATATCAGATCGCGAGAAACAGATAGGGAGCTGGTGGATAACTGCATGTTCCAGTGCAGAAGGAGTACAGGAATGATGACGATATTTCATTTCCTTCCGAGCAATGTTCTGCTATCTTGCTTTTGATTAGCTCTGGTTTGTTTGTCTGGGGGAAGTTTAATGGTGAAACTATGACCAAACTGCATGTTTCTAATTTAGCGAAGGATTTGAGTGGGAGGAGATAAGTTCACCAGTGAACTCAGATCCAGGGCGAGGTGTTTCTGTTGAACACGTTGCAATGTGTTTGAAGGGGCAGGCTCAGCTAACAGCACAGTACTGTGAGCAGCTGATGCCCCTGAAACGAGACTTCTCCTGTAGACAGGAGACAGTGCCATTATCTCTGTAACCCTGCTGCAACTACTGATACTCAGTGTACTTCTCCTTGTGGTGGCCAGAGACAGATGAATTTTACACTCGCAATGTATCTGTCTGACCTGTTCAAGAACTGTTGTCAGAAGGCTTAGAACAACAGGAGGAAGATTGTGCAGAGCAAGAATTTCAAGTCTCTAAAGTGCGAAGTGATTGCTCCTGAAGTGAGGGAACACATCCACTAATTACTCGGAGACTGCCAGCAGTTAGCAGTGTAGCTGTGAGTGGATCCCTGGATTGACAACCCACTGTGCTGAGTAACACTGTCTTGTGCCACAGCTGTCATGCACAGTCTCACAATGAGACACACCAAGTCAACGGCATAATGCAACAAGCAGCTCGCTACAAAGACAGGAAGGACAGCAAAGACCCCCCTCAATTGTACTCAGCCAAAACCATTTCCTTTCGAGTGGGCAAGGAAGGAGGTGAACAGCAGAACACTGAAGAAAAAAGCCTTGACACGGTTATGGTGGAGAGCACAAGATCTATGAGGCAAATGAGACCATTCAGCCCACTGAGTCTACTCTGCCGTTCTAACATTTTAGATGAGATTCCCTACAGTGTGGAAACAGGCCTTTCGGCACAACCAGTCCACACTGACCCTCCGCAGAGGAACCCACCCAGACCCATTTCCCTCTGACTAATGCACCTAACACTATGGGCAATTCAGCATGACCAATTCACCTGACCCGCACATCTTTGGACTGACGGAGGAAACTGGAGCACCTGGAGGAAACCCATACAGACACAGGAAGAATGTACAAACTCCACACAGACAGCCACCCAAGGCTGGAATCAAACCTGGGAGCCTGGTGCTGTGAGACAACAGTGCTAACCGCTGAGCCACCGTGCCACCCCAAGGCTGATAACCTTCTCAAGAGCATTCTTGTCTCTTCTCCCTTTCATCCCCTCATCAATGACGATTCTGTACCTGTTTTACATATACTTAATAACTTGGCCACCACAGCCCTCTGCAGCAATGATTTCCACACAATCACCATCCTCGAGCTGAGCAAATTCCTCATGTCAGTTCGAAAACGCTGTCCCTCCACTCGGAGGCTGGGCCCTTGGCTCAGAGTCTCTCTTACTAATTGAAACACCTTCTCCACATCCACTCGATCTATACCTCTCAGTATTCTCTAAGTTTCAATCACTTAATGGGAAGGTCCATGGGAATGTTGCTGAACAAAGAGACCTTGGAGTGCAGGTTCATAACTCCTTGAAAGTGGAATCGCAGGTAGATAGGATAGTGAAGAAGCCATTTGGTATGCTTTCCTTTATTGGTCAGAGCATTGTGTACAGGAATTGGGAGGTCATGTTGCGGCTGTATAGGACATTGGTTAGGCCACTGTCAGAATACTGTGTGCAATTCTGGTCTCCTTGATATAGGAAGGATGTTGTCCAACTCAAAAGGGTCCAGAAAGGATTTACAAGGAAGTTGCCAGGGTTGGAGGGTTTGAGCTATGGGGAGAGGCGGTACAGGCTGGGGCTGTTTTCCCTGGAGCGTCGCAGGCTGGGGGGTGACCTTACAGAGGTTTATAAAATCAGGAGGGGCATGGATAGGGTAAATATTCCTCGGGTCGGGGAGTCCAGAACTAGATGGCATAGGTTTAGGGTGAGAGGGGAAAGAGATAAGAGAGACCTAAGGGGCAACATTTTCATGCAGAGGGTGGTGCATATATGGAATGTGCTGACAGGTGGGACTGGATTAATTTCGGATCTCTGATCGGCATGGAAAAGTTGGACTGAAGTGTCTGTTTCCGTGTTGTACATCTCTATGATTGCATAAATCCCCCCCCTCATTTTTAATAGCCATATACCATCATGAATCTCCCCACTGAGTCTCCCTCGAAATGCCAGATGTGCTGGTCGTGGACTGTTTCTAACTCAGACCAGGAGTGACAACACAATGTCTGCTCAGCTTGCCCCCTGTGTTTAGATTAGATTACATTACAGTGTGGAAACAGGCCCTTCGGCCCAACAAGTCCACACCGACCCGCTGAAGCGCAACCCTTCCATACCCCTACATTTACCCCTTACCTAACACTATGGGCAATTTAGTATGGCCAATTCACCTGACCTGCACATCTTTGGACTGTGGGAGGAAACCGGAGCACCCGGAGGAAACCCACGCAGACACAGGGAGAACGTGCAAACTCCACACAGTCAGTCGCCTGAGGCGGGATTTGAACCCGGGTCCCTGGTGCTGTGAGGCAGCAGTGCTAACCACTGTGCCACCGTGCCGCCCACAAAGCGGCACTGTGAGCCATTCCCCACAAAGTACAGAGAATTCATCGCCACAAAGAGAGAAGCCAATGGCTCTCGAGGACAAAAGCAAATTACGTAATCTTGCAGGGCAACACGACAGCTGAGATTTCCGTGGGTTTCCTTCCAGCAAGGGGAACCATCTTTCACCTCGACCTGGCAATGATTCAGGGACACGGTTTCAATCCTTTGCTGGGAGGAAAGAAGAGGGCAATCAAACCCAGTAAATGCCTCCATGAATGGAAACAGATTAATGCCAACAAGAGGGAAGTGCATCTACATCGCAAAAGGACATATGAACATGAACAGCCAATGTACCTTGACCCCACTGCACTAACACTGACATACCCTTCCTAACACAATGGGCAAGTAACTGTTTCAGCTTTCAGCCAGTCAGCTTCACAGAAACAGATTCCACAGGATATGAGCAGATGGAATCACCTTGGCTGAGGCTGACAAGACAGGAGAGGTGATCATGATTGAGCCTGTACCCAGAAAGATCAGGACAATACTCACCTTTCCTACGTTTGGACAGCCAGTTGTCTGCATCAGACAGCAACTGTTTCAAGGGGCCATTCCAGGAGGGCACAAGCTGAAGGAACATCCACTGTTAAAACAAAGAATTCCAGACTGAGGGACAGGAAGTACTCTGACAGCACATGGCCTACTGATGGCAACTGTGTTTGTGTTTGTGGTCAGACTGCCATTGAGCCAGTGTACGATGCAGCACAAGAGTACTGTCAGCGCTCCCCAACATTCCTGCTGCCAGTGCAGTGCTTCCTGCAACCTGCAAATGGCAATTCAAAGGAATGGAACAGAGTGAACAACTCAAACATAACAAATAGCCAGGCTTTCAACAAGAACCTGCTCAACTGGTGAGGACATGAAATCAGCCTCAAAGATTTTCAGGATTGCTGTAAAAACATGCGATGAGGCTGATCCTTGAACAAGGCAATGTGGGCCTTGGTTTTTTTTTAACCATGAGGTTGGAAAGACACGCTCCAAAATGAGGTGAGTAACGGGGAAGGGGAACGTCAGTGCCGGTGTGTAACGGGGAAGGGGAACGTCAGTGCCGGTGTGTAACGGGGAAGGGGAACGTCAGTGCCGGTGTGTAACGGGGAAGAGGAACGTCAGTGCCGGTGTGTAACATGGAGGGGGAACGTCAGTGCCGGTGTGTAACGGGGAAGGGGAACGTCAGTGCCGGTGTGTAACGGGGAAGGGGAACGTCAGTGCCGGTGTGTAACGGGGAAGGGGAACGTCAGTGCCGGTGTGTAACGGGGAAGAGGAACGTCAGTGCCGGTGTGTAACGGGGAAGGGGAACGTCAGTGCCGGTGTGTAACGGGGAAGGGGAACGTCAGTGCCGGTGTGTAACGGGGAAGGGGAACGTCAGTGCCGGTGTGTAACGGGGAAGAGGAACGTCAGTGCCGGTGTGTAACGGGGAAGGGGAACGTCAGTGCCGGTGTGTAACGGGGAAGGGGAACGTCAGTGCCGGTGTGTAACGGGGAAGGGGAACATCAGTGCCGGTGTGTAACAGGGAAGGGGAACGTCAGTTCCGGTGTGTAACGGGGAAGGGGAACGTCAGTGCCGGTGTGTAAGGGGGAAGGGGAACGTCAGTGCCGGTGTGTAACGGGGAAGGGGAACGTCAGTGCCGGTGTGTAACGGGGAAGGGGAACGTCAGTGCCGGTGTGTAACGGGGAAGGGGAACGTCAGTGACGGTGTGTAACGGAGAAGAGGAATGTCAGTGCCGGTGCGTAACGGAGAAGAGGAATGTCAGTGCTGGTGCGTAACGGGGAAGGGGAACGTCAGTGCCGGTGTGTAACGGAGAAGAGGAATGTCAGTGCCGGTGCGTAACGGAGAAGAGGAATGTCAGTGCTGGTGCGTAACGGGGAAGGGGAACGTCAGGGCCGGTGTGTAACGGGGAAGGGGAACGTCAGTGCCGGTGTGTAACGGGGAAGGGGAACGTCAGTGCCGGTGTGTAACGGGGAAGGGGAACGTCAGTGCCGGTGTGTAACGGGGAAGGGGAACGTCAGTGCCGGTGTGTAACGGGGAAGGGGAACACCAGTGCCGGTGTGTAACGGGGAAGGGGAACGTCAGTGCCGGTGTGAAACGGGGAAGGGGAACGTCAGTGCCGGTGTGTAACGGAGAAGAGGAATGTCAGTGCCGGTGCGTAACGGAGAAGAGGAATGTCAGTGCTGGTGCGTAACGGGGAAGGGGAACGTCAGGGCCGGTGTGTAACGGGGAAGGGGAACGTCAGTGCCGGTGTGTAACGGGGGAGGGGAACGTCAGTGCCGGTGTGTAACGGGGAAGGGGAACATCAGTGCCGGTATGTAACGGGGAAGGGGAACGTCAGTGCCGGTGTGTAACGGGGAAGGGGAACACCAGTGCCGGTGTGTAACGGGGAAGGGGAACGTCAGTGCCGGTGTGAAACGGGGAAGGGGAACGTCAGTGCCGGTGTGTAACGGGGAAGAGGAACGTCAGTGCCGGTGGGAAACGGGGAAGGGGAACGTCAGTGCCGGTGAGTAACGGAGAAGAGGAATGTCAGTGCTGGTGCGTTACGGAGAAGAGGAATGTCAGTGCTGGTGCGTAACGGGGAAGGGGAACGTCAGTGCCGGTGTGTAACGGGGAAGGGGAACGTCAGTGCTGGTGTGTAACGGGGAAGGGGAACGTCAGTGCCGGTGTGTAACGGGGAAGGGGAACGTCAGTGCCGGTGTGTAACGGGGAAGAGGAACGTCAGTGCCGGTGTGTAACAGGGAAGGGGAACGTCAGTGCCAGTGTGTAACGGAGAAGAGGAATGACAGTGCTGGAGCGTAACGGGAAAGGGGAACGTCAGTGCTGGTGTGTAATGGGGAAGAGGAACGTCAGTGCTGGTGCGTAATGGGGAAGGGGAACGTCAGTGCTGGTGCGTAATGGGGAAGGGGAACGTCAGTGCTGGTGCGTAATGGGGAAGGGAAACGTCAGTGTCGGTGTGTAACGGGGAAGGGGAATGTCAGTAACAGGGAAGGGGAACATCAGTGCTGGTGTGTAACGGAGAAGAGGAACGTCGGTGCTGGTGCGTAACGGGGAAGGGGAATGTCGGTGCTGGAGCGTAATGGAGAAGGTGAACGTCAGTGCCGGTGTGTAACGGGGAAGGGGAACGTCAGTGCTGGTGTGTAACGGGGAAGGGGAACGTCAGTGCCGGTGTGTAACGGGGAAGTGGAACGTCAGTGTCGGTGTGTAACGGGGAAGGGGAATGTCAGTAACAGGGAAGGGGAACATCAGTGCTGGTGTGTAACGGAGAAGAGGAACGTCGGTGCTGGTGCGTAACGGGGAAGGGGAATGTCGGTGCTGGAGCGTAATGGAGAAGGTGAACGTCAGTGCCGGTGTGTAACGGGGAAGTGGAACGTCAGTGCCGGTGTGTAACGGGGAAGTGGAACGTCAGTGTCGGTGTGTAACGGGGAAGGGGAATGTCAGTAACATGGAAGGGGAACATCAGTGCTGGTGTGTAACGGAGAAGAGGAACGTCGGTGCTGGTGCGTAACGGGGAAGGGGAATGTCGGTGCTGGAGCGTAATGGAGAAGGTGAACGTCAGTGCCGGTGTGTAACGGGGAAGGTGAACGTCAGTGCCGGTGTGTAACGGGGAAGGGGAACATCAGTGCCGGTGTGTAACAGGGAAGGGGAACGTCAGTGCCGGTGTGTAACAGGGAAGGGGAATGTCAGTGCTGGTGCATAACGGGGAAGGGAAACGTCAGTGCCGGTGTGTAATGGGGAAGAGGAACGTCAGTGCTGGTGTGTAACGGGGAAGGGGAACGTCAGTGCTGGTATGTAACGGGGAAGAGGAACGTCAGTGCTGGTGCGTAATGGGGAAGGGGAACGTCAGTGCTGGTGTGTAACAGGGAAGGGGAACGTCAGTGCCGGTGTGTAACGGGGAAGGGGAACGTCAGTGCTGGTGTGTAACGGGGAAGGGGAACGTCAGTGCCGGTGTGTAACAGGGAAGGGGAATGTCAGTGCCGGTGTGTAACGGGGAAGGGGAATGTCAGTGCCGGTGTGTAACAGGGAAGAGGAACGTCAGTGCCAGTGCGTAACGGGGAAGGGGAACGTCAGTGCCGGTGTGTAACGGGGAAGAGGAGCGTCAGTGCCGGTGTGTAACGGGGAAGGGGATCGTCAGTGCCAGTGTGTAATGGGGAAGAGGAACGTCAGTGCCGGTGTGTAACGGGGAAGGGGAACGTCAGTGCCGGTGTGTAACAGGGAAGGGGAACGTCAGCAACAGGGAAGAGGAACGTCAGTGCCGGTGTGTAACATGGAGGGGGAACGTCGGTGCTGGTGCGTAACGGGGAAGGGGAACGTCAATGCTGGTGTGTAATGGGGAAGAGGAGCGTCAGTGCCGGTGTGTAACGGGGAAGAGGAACGTCAGTGCCGGTGTGTAACGGGGAAGGGGAACGTCAGTGCCGGTGTGTAACAGGGAAGGGGAACGTCAGCAACAGGGAAGAGGAACGTCAGTGCCGGTGTGTAACATGGAGGGGGAACGTCGGTGCTGGTGCGTAACGGGGAAGGGGAACGTCAATGCTGGTGTGTAATGGGGAAGAGGAACGTCAGTGCTGGTGTGTAACGGGGAAGGGGAACGTCAGTGCTGGTATGTAACGGGGTAGGGGAACGTCAGCAACAGGGAAGAGGAACGTCAGTGCCGGTGTGTAACGGGGAAGGGGAACGTCAGTGCCGGTGTGTAACGGGGAAGGGCAACGTCAGTGCCGGTGTGTAACGGGGAAGGGGAACGTCAGTGCCGGTGTGTAACGGGGAAGGGGAACGTCGGTGCTGGTGCGTAACGGGGAAGGGGAACATCAGTGCCGGTGTGTAACGGGGAAGGGGAACTTCGGTGCTGGTGCGTAACGGGGAAAGGGAACGTCAGTGCCGGTGTGTAACAGGGAAGGGGAACGTCAGCAACAGGGAAGAGGAACGTCAGTGCCGGTGTGTAACATGGAGGGGGAACGTCGGTGCTGGCGCGTAACGGGGAAGGTGAACGTCAATGCTGGTGTGTAACGGGGAAGGGCAACGTCAGTGCCGGTGTGTAACGGGGAAGGGCAACGTCAGTGCCGGTGTGTATCGGGGAAGAGGAACGTCGGTGCTGGTGCGTAACGGGGAAGGGGAACGTCAGTGCCGGTGTGTAACGGGGAAGGGGAACTTCGGTGCTGGTGCGTAACGGGGAAGGGGAACGTCAGTGCCGGTATGTAACAGGGCAGAGTAACGTCAGTGCCGGTGTGTAACGGGGAAGGGGAATGTCAGTGCCGGTGTGTAACGGGGAAGGGGAACGTCAGTGCCGGTGTGTAACGGGGAAGGGGAACGACAGTGCCGGTGTGTAACGGGGAAGGGGAACTTCGGTGCTGGTGCGTAACGGGGAAGGGGAACGTCAGTGCCGGTGTGTAACGGGGAAGGGGAACGTCAGTGCCGGTGTGTAACGGGGAAGGGGAACGTCAGTGCCGGTGTGTAACGGGGAAGGGGAACGTCAGTGCCGGTGTGTAACGGGGAAGAGGAACTTTGGTACTGGTGCGTAACGGGGAAGGAGAACGTCAGTGCCGGTGTGTAACGGGGAAGGGGAACGTCAGTGCCGGCGTGTAACGGGGAAGGGGAACGTCAGTGCCGGTCTGTAACGGGGAAGGGGAACGTCAGTGCCAGTGTGTAACGGAGAAGAGGAATGTCAGTGCTGGTGCGTAACGGGGAAGGGGAACGTCAGTGCTGGTGTGTAATGGGGAAGAGGAACGTCAGTGCTGGTGCGTAATGGGGAAGGGGAACGTCAGTGCCGGTGCGTAATGGGGAAGGGGAACGTCAGTGCTGGTGCGTAATGGGGAAGGGGAATGTCGGTGCTGGAGCGTAATGGAGAAGGTGAACGTCAGTGCCGGTGTGTAACGGGGAAGGGGAACGTCAGTGCTGGTGTGTAACGGGGAAGGGGAACGTCAGTGCCGGTGTGTAACGGGGAAGTGGAACGTCAGTGTCGGTGTGTAACGGGGAAGGGGAATGTCAGTAACAGGGAAGGGGAACATCAGTGCTGGTGTGTAACGGAGAAGAGGAACGTCGGTGCTGGTGCGTAACGGGGAAGGGGAATGTCGGTGATGGAGCGTAATGGAGAAGGTGAACGTCAGTGCCGGTGTGTAACGGGGAAGGTGAACGTCAGTGCCGGTGTGTAACAGGGAAGGGGAATGTCAGTGCTGGTGCATAACGGGGAAGGGGAACGTCAGTGCTGGTGTGTAATGGGGAAGAGGAACGTCAGTGCTGGTGTGTAACGGGGAAGGGGAACGTCAGTGCTGGTATGTAACGGGGAAGAGGAACGTCAGTGCTGGTGCGTAACGGGGAAGGGGAACGTCAGTGCTGGTGTGTAACGGGGAAGGGGAACGTCAGTGCCGGTGTGTAACGGGGAAGTGGAATGTCAGTGCTGGTGTGTAACGGGGAAGGGGAACGTCAGTGCTGGTGTGTAACGGGGAAGGGGAACGTCGGTGCCGGTGCGTAATGGGGAAGGGGAACGTCAGTGCCGGTGTGTAACGGGGAAGTGGAATGTCAGTGCTGGTGTGTAACGGGGAAGGGGAACGTCAGTGCTGGTATGTAACGGGGAAGGGGAACGTCAGTGCCGGTGTGTAACGGGGAAGTGGAATGTCAGTGCTGGTGTGTAACGGGGAAGGGGAACGTCAGTGCTGGTGTGTAACGGGGAAGGGGAACGTCAGTGCTGGTATGTAATGGGGAAGAGGAACGTCAGTGCTGGTGCGTAATGGGGAAGAGGAACGTCAGTGCTGGTGTGTAACGGGGAAGGGGAACGTCAGTGCCGGTGTGTAACGGGGAAGGGGAACGTCAGTGCTGGTGTGTAACGGGGAAGGGGAACGTCAGTGCCGGTGTGTAACATGGAGGGGGAACGTCGGTGCTGGTGCGTAATGGGGAAGGGGAACGTCAGTGCCGGTGTGTAACAGGGAAGGGGAATGTCAGTGCCGGTGTGTAACGGGGAAGGGGAATGTCAGTGCCGGTGTGTAACAGGGAAGAGGAACGTCAGTGCCGGTGTGTAACGGGGAAGGGGAACGTCAGTGCTGGTGTGTAACGGGGAAGGGGAACATCAGTGCCAGTGTGTAACGGGGAAGAGGAACGTCAGTGCCAGTGCGTAACGTGGAAGGGGAACGTCAGTGCCGGTGTGTAACGGGGAAGGGGAACGTCAGTGCCGGTGTGTAACGGGGAAGAGGAACGTCAGTGCCGGTGTGTAACGGGGAAGGGGAACATCAGTGCCGGTGTGTAACAGGGAAGGGGAACGTCAGCAACAGGGAAGAGGAACGTCAGTGCCGGTGTGTAACGGGGAAGGGGAACGTCAGCAACAGGGAAGGGGAACGTCAGCAACAGGGAAGAGGAACGTCAGTGCCGGTGTGTAACGGGGAAGGGGAACGTCAGTGCCGGTGTGTAACGGGGAAGGGCAACGTCAGTGCCGGTGTGTAACGGGGAAGGGGAACGTCAGTGCCGGTGTGTAACGGGGAAGGGGAACGTCAGTGCTGGTGCGTAACGGGGAAGGGGAACATCAGTGCCGGTGTGTAACGGGGAAGGGGAACTTCGGTGCTGGTGCGTAACGGGGAAAGGGAACGTCAGTGCCGGTGTGTAACAGGGAAGGGGAACGTCAGCAACAGGGAAGAGGAACGTCAGTGCCGGTGTGTAACATGGAGGGGGAACGTCGGTGCTGGTGCGTAACGGGGAAGGTGAACGTCAATGCTGGTGTGTAACGGGGAAGGGCAACGTCAGTGCCGGTGTGTAACGGGGAAGGGCAACGTCAGTGCCGGTGTGTATCGGGGAAGAGGAACGTCGGTGCTGGTGCGTAACGGGGAAGGGGAACGTCAGTGCCGGTGTGTAACGGGGAAGGGGAACTTCGGTGCTGGTGCGTAACGGGGAAGGGGAACGTCAGTGCCGGTGTGTAACGGGGAAGGGGAATGTCAGTGCCGGTGTGTAACGGGGAAGGGGAACGTCAGTGCCGGTGTGTAACGGGGAAGGGGAACGTCAGTGCCGGTGTGTAACGGGGAAGGGGAACTTCGGTGCTGGTGCGTAACGGGGAAGGGGAACGTCAGTGCCGGTGTGTAACGGGGAAGGGGAATGTCGGTGCTGGTGCGTAACGGGGAAGGGGAACGTCAGTGCCGGTGTGTAACGGGGAAGGGGAACTTCGGTGCTGGTGCGTAACGGGGAAGGGGAACGTTAGTGCCGGTGTGTAACGGGGAAGAGGAACTTTGGTCCTGGTGCGTAACGGGGAAGGAGAACGTCAGTGCCGGTGTGTAACGGGGAAGGGGAACGTCAGTGCCGGTGTGTAACAGGGAAGGGGAACGTCAGTGCCAGTGTGTAACGGAGAAGAGGAATGTCAGTGCTGGTGCGTAACGGGGAAGGGGAACGTCAGTGCTGGTGTGTAATGGGGAAGAGGAACATCAGTGCTGGTGCGTAATGGGGAAGGGGAACGTCAGTGCCGGTGCGTAATGGGGAAGGGGAACGTCAGTGCCGGTGTGTAACGGGGAAGGGGAACGTCAGTGCTGGTGCGTAATGGGGAAGGGGAACGTCAGTGCTGGTGCGTAATGGGGAAGGGGAACGTCAGTGTCGGTGTGTAACGGGGAAGGGGAATGTCAGTAACAGGGAAGGGGAACATCAGTGCTGGTGTGTAACGGAGAAGAGGAACGTCGGTGCTGGTGCGTAACGGGGAAGGGGAATGTCGGTGCTGGAGCGTAATGGAGAAGGTGAACGTCAGTGCCGGTGTGTAACGGGGAAGGGGAACGTCAGTGCCGGTGTGTAACGGGGAAGGGGAACATCAGTGCCGGTGTGTAACAGGGAAGGGGAACGTCAGTGCCGGTGTGTAACAGGGAAGGGGAATGTCAGTGCTGGTGCATAACGGGGAAGGGGAACGTCAGTGCTGGTGTGTAATGGGGAAGAGGAACGTCAGTGCTGGTGTGTAACGGGGAAGGGGAACGTCAGTGCTGGTATGTAACGGGGAAGAGGAACGTCAGTGCTGGTGCGTAATGGGGAAGGGGAACGTCAGTGCTGGTGTGTAACGGGGAAGTGGAAAGTCAGTGCTGGTGTGTAACGGGGAAGGGGAACGTCAGTGCTGGTGTGTAACGGGGAAGGGGAACGTCGGTGCCGGTGCGTAATGGGGAAGGGGAACGTCAGTGCCGGTGTGTAACGGGGAAGTGGAATGTCAGTGCTGGTGTGTAACGGGGAAGGGGAAAGTCAGTGCTGGTATGTAACGGGGAAGGGGAACGTCAGTGCCGGTGTGTAACGGGGAAGTGGAATGTCAGTGCTGGTGTGTAACGGGGAAGGGGAACGTCAGTGCTGGTGTGTAACGGGGAAGGGGAACGTCAGTGCTGGTATGTAATGGGGAAGAGGAACATCAGTGCTGGTGCGTAATGGGGAAGAGGAACGTCAGTGCTGGTGTGTAACAGGGAAGGGGAACGTCAGTGCCGGTGTGTAACGGGGAAGGGGAACGTCAGTGCTGGTGTGTAACGGGGAAGGGGAACGTCAGTGCCGGTGTGTAACATGGAGGGGGAACGTCGGTGCTGGTGCGTAATGGGGAAGGGGAACGTCAGTGCCGGTGTGTAACAGGGAAGGGGAATGTCAGTGCCGGTGTGTAACGGGGAAGGGGAATGTCAGTGCCGGTGTGTAACAGGGAAGAGGAACGTCAGTGCCGGTGTGTAACGGGGAAGGGGAACGTCAGTGCTGGTGTGTAACGGGGAAGGGGAACGTCACTGCCGGTGTGTAACGGGGAAGTGGAATGTCAGTGCCAGTGCGTAACGGGGAAGGGGAACGTCAGTGCCGGTGTGTAACGGGGAAGAGGAGCGTCAGTGCCGGTGTGTAACGGGGAAGAGGAACGTCAGTGCCGGTGTGTAACGGGGAAGGGGAACGTCAGTGCCGGTGTGTAACGGGGAAGGGGAACGTCAGTGCCGGTGTGTAACAGGGAAGGGGAACGTCAGCAACAGGGAAGAGGAACGTCAGTGCCGGTGTGTAACATGGAGGGGGAACGTCGGTGCTGGTGCGTAACGGGGAAGGGGAACGTCAATGCTGGTGTGTAATGGGGAAGAGGAACGTCAGTGCTGGTGTGTAACGGGGAAGGGGAACGTCAGTGCTGGTATGTAACGGGGAAGGGGAACGTCAGCAACAGGGAAGGGGAACGTCAGCAACAGGGAAGAGGAACGTCAGTGCCGGTGTGTAACGGGGAAGGGGAACGTCAGTGCCGGTGTGTAACGGGGAAGGGCAACGTCAGTGCCGGTGTGTAACGGGGAAGGGGAACGTCAGTGCCGGTGTGTAACGGGGAAGGGGAACGTCAGTGCCGGTGTGTAACGGGGAAGGGGAACGTCAGTGCCGGTGTGTAACGGGGAAGGGGAACGTCAGTGCCGGTGTGTAACGGGGAAGGGGAACGACAGTGCCGGTGTGTAACGGGGAAGGGGAACGTCAGTGCCCGTGTGTAACGGGGAACGGGAACGTCAGTGCCGGTGTGTAACGGGGAAGGGGAACGTCAGTGCTGGTGTGTATCGGGGAAGGGGAACGACAGTGCTGCTGTGTAACGGGGAAGGGGAACGTCAGTGCCAGTGTGTAACGGGGAAGGGGAACGTCAGTGCTGGTGTGTAACGGGGAAGGGGAACATCAGTGCTGGTGTGTAACGGGGAAGGGGAACGTCAGTGCTGCTGTTTAACGGGGAAGGGAAACGTCAGTGCTGGTGTGTAACAGAGAAGGGGAACGTCAGTGCCGGTGTGTAACGGGGAAGGGGAACGTCAGTGCCGGTGTGTAACGGGGAAGGGGAACGTCAGTGCCGGTGTGTAACGGGGAAGGGAAACGTCAGTGCCGGTGTGTAACGGGGAAGGGGAACATCAATGCCGGTGTGTAACGGGGAAGGGGAACGTCAGTGCTGGTGTTTAACAGGGAAGGGAAACGACACTGCTGGTGTGTAACAGGGAAGGGGAACGTCAGTGCCGGTGTGTAACGGGGAAGGGGAACGTCAGTGCCGGTGTGTAACGGGGAAGGGGAACGTCAGTGCCGGTGTGTAACGGGGAAGGGAAACGACACTGCTGGTGTGTAACAGGGAAGGGGAACGACAGTGCCGGTGTGTAACGGGGAAGGGGAGCGTCAGTGCTGGTGTGTAACAGGGAAGGGGAACGACAGTGCCGGTGTGTAACGGGGAAGGGGAACGACAGTGCCGGTGTGTAACGGGGAAGGGGAACGACAGTGCCGGTGTGTAACGGGGAAGGGGAACGTCAGTGCCGGTGTGTAACGGGGAAGGGGAACGTCAGTGCCGGTGTGTAACGGGGAAGGGGAACGTCAGTGCTGGTGTGTATCGGGGAAGGGGAACGACAGGGCTGGTGTGTAACGGGGAAGGGGAACGTCAGTGCCGGTGTGTAACGGGGAAGGGTAACGTCAGTGCTGGTGTGTAACGGGGAAGGGGAACATCAGTGCTGGTGTGTAACGGGGAAGGGGAACGTCAGTGCTGCTGTTTAACGGGGAAGGGAAACGTCAGTGCTGGTGTGTAACAGAGAAGGGGAACGTCAGTGCCGGTGTGTAACGGGGAAGGGGAACGTCAGTGCCGGTGAGTAACGGGGGAAGGGGAACGTCAGTGCCGGTGAGTAACGGGGAAGGGGAACGTCAGTGCCGGTGTGTAACGGGGAAGGGAAACGTCAGTGCCGGTGTGTAACAGGGAAGGGGAACATCAATGCCGGTGTGTAACGGGGAAGGGTAACGTCAGCAACAGGGAAGGGGAACGTCAGTAACAGGGAAGGGGAACGTCAGTGCTGGTGTTTAACGGGGAAGGGGAACGTCAGTGCCGGTCTGTAACGGGGAAGGGGAACGTCAGTGCCAGTGTGTAATGGGGAAGGGGAACGTCAGTGCCGGTGTGTAACAGGGAAGGGTAACGTCAGCAACAGGGAAGGGAACGTCAGTAACAGGGAAGGGAAACATCAGTAACAGGGAAGGGGAACGTCAGTAACGGGGAAGGGAAACGTCAGTAACGGGGAAGGGAAACGTCAGTAACAGGGAAGGGAAACGTCAGTAACGGGGAAGGGAAACGTCAGTGCCGGTGTGTAACGGGGAAGGGGAACGTCAGTGCCGGTGTGTAACGGGGAAGGGGAACGTCAGTGCCGGTGTGTAACAGGGAAGGGGAACGTCAGTGCCGGTGTGTAACGGGGAAGGGGAACGTCAGTGCCGGTGTGTAACGGGGAAGGGGAACGTCAGTGCTGGTGTGTAACAGGGAAGGGGAACGTCAGTAACAGGGAAGGGGAACGTCAGTAACAGGGAAGGGGAACGTCAGTGCTGGTGTGTAACGGGGAAGGGGAACGTCAGTGCTGGTGTGTAACAGGGAAGGGGAACGTCAGTGCCGGTGTGTAACGGGGAAGGGGAACGTCAGTGCTGGTGTGTAACGGGGAAGGGGAACGTCAGCAACAGGGAAGGGGAACGTCAGTAACAGGGAAGGGGAACGTCAGTAACAGGGAAGGGGGACGTCAGTAACAGGGAAGGGGAACGTCAGTGCTGGTGTGTAACGGGGAAGGGGAACGTCAGTGCTGGTGTGTAACGGGGAAGGGGAACGTCAGCAACAGGGAAAGGGAACGTCAGTAACAGGGAAGGGGAACGTCAGTAACAGGGAAGGGGAACGTCAGTGCTGGTGTGTATTGGGGAAGGGGAACATCAGTGCCGGTGTGTAACAGGGAAGGGGAACGTCAGTGCCGGTGTGTAACGGGGAAGGGGAACGTCAGTGCTGGTGTGTAACGGGGAAGGGGAATGTCAGTGCTGGTGTGTAACAGGGAAGGGGAACGTCAGCAACAGGGAAAGGGAACGTCAGTAACAGGGAAGGGGAACGTCAGTAACAGGGAAGGGGAACGTCAGTAACAGGGAAGGGGAACGTCAGTGCTGGTGTGTATTGGGGAAGGGGAACGTCAGTGCCGGTGTGTAACGGGGAAGGGGAACGTCAGTGCCCGTGTGTAACGGGGAAGGGGAACGTCAGTGCCGGTGTGTAACAGGGAAGGGGAACGTCAGTGCCGGTGTGTAACGGGGAAGGGGAACGTCAGTGCTGGTGTGTAACGGGGAAGGGGAATGTCAGTGCTGGTGTGTAACAGGGAAGGGGAACGTCAGTGCTGGTGTGTATTGGGGAAGGGGAACGTCAGTGGTGGTGTGTAACAGGGAAGGGGAACGTCAGTGCTGGTGTGTAACAGGGAAGGGGAACGTCAGTGCCGGTGTGTAACGGGGAAGGGGAACGTCAGTGCCGGTGCGTAACGGGGAAGGGGAACGTCAGTGCCGGAGCGTAACGGGGAAGGGGAACGTCAGTGCTGGTGTGTAACGGGGAAGGGGAATGTCAGTGCTGGTGTGTAACAGGGAAGGGGAACGTCAGTGCTGGTGTGTAACAGGGAAGGGGAACGTCAGTGCCGGTGTGTAACGGGGAAGGGGAACGTCAGTGCCGGTGTGTCACGGGGAAGGGGAACGTCAGCAACAGGGAAGGGAAACGTGAGTAACGGGGAAGGGGAATGTCAGTGCCGGTGAGTAACAGGGAAGGGGAACGTCAGTGCCGGTGTGTAACGGGGAAGGGGAACGTCAGTGCCGGTGTGTAACGGGGAAGGGGAACATCAGCAACAGGGAAGGGAAACGTCAGTGCCAGTGTGTACTGGGGAAGGGGAACGTCACGTGATGCAGCGAGAAACACAGAGTAAGTGGGGGGATTGAAGGTTAGCTTGTGAGATGGGCTGGGCTCTGTAGTTTCTTCTGGCCCTGGGCAGGGCAGTTGCCCTCACATCCTGTCATGTGGCTTTGTCTCACACTGCCTTCTTTCTATGATGTGCCTTAAAAGGTGCTACAGAAATGTGTGTTGTTCCTGTTGTGACATACCTACCTTTTTCAGTGCAGTGTACACGTCCATCTCGACCTGCATCACAAACAGGTCTGTTGAACTGATCAGTTTCTCCATCACACCGACGCTAGGGGGGAGGAGGAGAAAAGGCACCACTTTATGAACTGAACAACACACCAACAACAGCATCAATCCCAAACATTTCAACAGACAGAGAGCTGGAGCAGCAAAGGATGGAAGGAGTTGCAGAAGTGAGGCAAGGCGGGGGGAGAAACACAGCAGATCAGACCACCGTTGTGGAGAGGATGAACATGGATTCCATCATATCTGGAAACTATCAGAGATCCATGTTTCCTGGTGGCTGTGCACCTGCTCACGTCCCTCCTGCAAAACAGGATTGGAAGTGAGCCGAACAAAGTTCCAGCACGGCATTTGGTGAGAACTGTTGTTGACTGGATGGAAACAGTTCAGCTTTTGGTTCTGATTATACTGAAACAGCAACGCTCCTTGGCAAACAAGTGTTACACTGAACAAGAATTAGACTGCCTGAACACAAAAGCTGCGTCTCCTGACTGAGAAAAATGGTTCATTCCTCTGGTCCCTGTCACAGCTTCTCAGCAACAGTTGGGAGCTCTGTGCAATGGCTGGGAATTTCAGTTCCAAGTGTTTGCGAGCTACACGGAGAGATCTCCGGTTCAAGGGCAGTCCATTACAAGGGCCAAATCTGAGGTTGGACACCAAATCACTGGCTGCAACGTGGAACAATGTCTCACATTTACAGGCCATTCAGCCCATCGACACTTCTCTGAAAGACCTATCTCATTAACTAGACTCCCACTGCCCTTCCCTGCTGCAAACATTTGTTCACCACCCCCAGTTTATCTGAATCCTTTTTCTTTCTTTCCCCAGTGCCTGCAGACATCAGGTCCATTTTAATATTCGTATGGGACATTCCAGCTCACTCCCCCCACCCCTCCCGCACTCTGCACCAATCAGCACGTGTCTTATCAGGAGTAATTCACAATTTCACCTTGAATTCACTAGCCACAAGCAACATTCCAGCGGCAAACGCTGTGGTTGGTCATTACCTGAGATCCTTCAGCAGCTCCACATTCTGATGTGTCATCAGGTTGTTTAAAAGCCACTCGAAGCATCTGCAAAGGAACAATTAAGATGTGAGTGGCTTGGAACTGCTGCACCTTGGTATTTCTGTGCTGGTGAGCAGGAACAACAATTCCTCTGACTGCAAGTGTACCTGCATCATTGGGGCGGGGGCGGGGAGAGGACAATATCAACAACAAGCCCAAGGAAGCAGCACTGGCAAACGGCAGGACAGTATCAGGAACTTACCTTTGTTTCACAGAGTCCAGGCCGTAGGTCCCTGCCGCTGTATAGAAGCCACAGACTGACTTGGAAGTGATAGTCTCCTTCATGGTTTCTCCACACTGCTGAATCAGAGCGTCCTTTGGGAAACAGGCAGGAGAGAATAAAGAGGTGGTCAGCAAAGCGGACACAGAGGCAGAGGCTGTGTGATCCTCCCCCCCCCCCGCTCCACCCACCTCAGTCCCACACATGCCCACCCAGCCACCACCAGGATGAGAACACACAGACACTTGGCACCAAGTGCCCAACAACAAGTGAGAAACCTGGTCTTGTGTGACACTGGCAGATGGCCTACATTCATCTGGCCAGTGGGAACATCTGGAGGACCAGGCACTGTCTTCCCAAGGGCATGTGGGATCAGCTCTCGCTCTGGAAAAAGCAAGAGACCTTGTGACTGAAATCAAAACACAGCAGAGATTCAGCAGGTTTGGCAGCACCTGTGGGGAGGGAATGTTCTGAGTCCAAATTCCCAACTGAAGGGGGGGGGGGGGGGGGGGAGTAGGAGTCGGAAAGCTGATTTTTTTTTGGTCTTGCAGACAGGCTGAGGAGAAGCAAGGGGAACAAATCAGAAAGAGCAAAGGAAGAGTGCATCATGCTCCAGAAGGGATTGAGCAGAAGAGAGAAGGTGTGCTGAAAGAGTAATTCAAACCCTGCCCTGCACAGATGCTGCCGGACCTGCTGAGCTTCTGATTTTATTTCAGATAAACAGCACATGGAGTACTTCACCTTTATTCAAAATCTTCACTGACCAAACAGCCATTTGAATGAGGCAACACAGCCGCAATGGGTTGAATGGCCTCTCTCATACAGATGGACGTTACCCTCTTAACCCCTCTGGTGGATGTGTCCCTGCCAGTGCTCACCTGTAACACACATCTGAATGACAGGCATCGAGTCACACATCATGGAAACAGAGCTCTCGATTCAACTTTCACCCCACACTCAGCTCATCCCACCTGCCTGCTCTCAGCCCTTATCCCTCCAAACATTTCTGGTTCATCAACTTACCCAAACTTTCACCCCACACTCAGCTCATCCCACCTGCCTGCTCTCAGCCCTTATCCCTCCAAACATTTCTGGTTCATCAACTTACCCAAACACCTTTCAAATGTTGTCCCTGTACCTGCATCCTCCACTACTTCCTCAGGAAGGTCAGACCACACATGAACCACTCTCACCTGGTAAAAACAAAGGTGGCCCTCACGTCTTTTTCACATCTTGCTCCTATCACCTTAAAAACATGCCCGTAGGCTTGAAATCCCCCACCCTCGGCAAATGACACTGGTGTTCATGCAATCCATGCCCCTTGTGATTTTATAACCCTCTCACACTCCAACACTCCAGTGAAAAAGTCCCAGCCTATCCAGCCTCTCCTTATTACGCGAACCCTTCATTCTCAGCAAATCTCTCTGAAACCTGTCCAGCATAATGGTATCCTTCTGATCACAGAGCGAGCAGAACTGCACACAGTACTCCAGGAGAGAGTGCATCAACGTCCTGTCCAACCTCAGTGTGATATCCCACAGTGAAAAGGTGTGCTGCACTGAGACAACTTCCTGTGTTCACAATGATGGGCTTGATCTAACAATGAGAGCTGCAGTAAATAAGGAACCCATTGCACAGTTGCTCACACAACACCATACATCTCAATCATTTTCCCATTGCTCTTACAAAGTGACAATGGGCTAATCCAGCTCATTGTTCCTCACAATGCACCGAGTTGCGAAACACAGGTAAAGGGGGTAGCTGCTCCAGCTACACGGGAAATGGATCAAACACCCAGTCCCCACTGGGTAAGCACATTGACCCCAGAGGGGGAGGGACTGCAAGCTTTACAAATATCCTCACAGGAGAGACTCAGACATGCCCCTCATTCAGAGCCTGTGGGGAGATGATAAACTCAACTGGGTGTCTGCTCACTCCTGGTGGAAAACATGTGTGTACACCCCCACCCCAACACAGTCTGGACAGCAATGAGGAAATGTCAACCATTCAGACAGGGAGCAGGATCCAAATCCACTGGGGACACATCCTTTCCCAGTTTTGGGAAGTCTGGATATCCTGCTTTGGACAATTATCAAAACCGGACTCACAATGTGAACTGGAGCTGTCGACTCAATGGGGAAAGATATTTTGCAACATTCCTCGTGGACCAAGAGAAATAGGAATGCTTCCAAGCAGAAGCCGAGCACTGTTGGGCATTGGCTATCACTCCACTGTGTCACCATTGGCAATGGGAGATGTCTCTACCCATTCACCCATCCCCTCCCCAAGTAACTGTGGCCCATCCTCCCCCACAAACAAGAGAAACAAACCACTGCCCCGTAACATTCAACATCACTGTTCCCACTGAATCCCCCACTGTCAACATCCTGGGCATTATCATGGACCAGAAACTCTTTTGGACTGACCACATAAACACACTGGTTCCAAGAGCAGGTATCAAGTATCACACCTCCTGACTCCCCAAAGCCCTTCCACAACAAAACAGTGGGATGCAACACTCCCCACTTGCCTGGATAGGGGCAGCTCCAACAACACGCAAGAAACGTATCCCCATCCAGGACAAAGCAGCCACTTGATTGGCAACACATCCACAAGCATCCACTCCATTGCCGAGACTCAGTCACAGCAGAGTGCACCAACTACAAGATGCCCTGCAAAAATTCACTAGAGATGCTTCAACAACAATTTCCAAACCCACAACTGGTACCATGAAGGAGGCCAAGGGCAGCAGGTACATAGGAATACCACCCCCTGCGAGTTGCCCTTCCAGTCCCTCCCCATCCTGATTTGGAAATATCTCGCCGTTCCTTCACTGTCACTGGGTCAGAATCCTGGAAGTCACAGCTGAGCAGCAATTTAAGAACACAGTTCACCACCACGTTCTCCAGGGTATTGTGTGGTGACACCCATATCCCATGAGTGACTGATACAGTCAGTGAGCTTCCAGCTCCTCTGAAGGAGCGGTTTCACCTCCCTAGTCTGCTCCCAAGGCTACCCCTAATTCCTGTTCGATGCAATTCAGCTGAAGTGGTCTGCACTGAAATCGTTGATGCACGGGCCTCCTTGGCCTTATCATCTCCCTCTCACCTGGATCGTGCAAATGTGATTGAAATGGACCTGTGTTCTGTCTGCGAACCACTCTCCATCCTCATCACTCACTGGGCAAGGTTTCATATCAGTCTGAAGGTTTATTATTGACTGCATGATAGAGATGGTCCTTATCTGACCATCTCCACACAGATAGCTCTGAAATACTTGATTCCTGTGAAGGCTTACACCTTGTATATCTTCCCCAGAGCCAGTCCCAGCCCAACCAATCACTGCTGATAAAAGTGAACTTGGATGGATAGGACAAGAGATTCAGTTTGATCCTAATGCATCGTGTGTGCTGGTCTGAACCATATTCCGTGGCAATGCTTCCCCCAGCTCCCCGACCCCAGTGATGATCGACAGAAGAATTCCGGCCGGATCTCTGACCTGACCTGATGTTGTGAGCCCCTGCAACTGTCAGCCAGCTCTCTGAGCTGGAGCAAACAGGCTACACATCCAAGCACTGAGTCTCACAGCAAACAGGCTTTCACTGCTGATGCACTGGAGGCCTGTGGAGTGGTAACCTAGCAACGGCCTGCATCTCCCAGCAAGGGAGGGAGCTGGAAAAAGCCAAATATAGCAGCTTTCCTCTCAAACAGAAGGGGACAAAGGCAAGGAGCTGACACAACTCACTGATGCGATGTGAGCTCCCTGTGACCAGCAGTAGGCAGGAAACATGTGCACTCTCAATGACTGACACAGGCATGGGAACTGACAGGAACTCTGTTATAAACCTCTCATCACATTTAGCTCCTGCACCCCAGCAACCTCACAGCATTCGGAGATCTCTGCCCTTTCCCAATTCTGGACTCGAGCATATGCCTGATTTGAACTGCTCTGGCATTGTCACTTCATTGTGAGCTCTGGAAATGCACCTCTCTCTCCTCCTTTCCAACAGTCCATCTGGGACCCAGCTTTTCTTGGCTGCCTGGGGGGAGTGGGGGAGGGGGTCAGAAACCCTTTGGCCCTTGGGGCTGTTTGGTTGTGCTGCCTGTGTGGTGCCAGTCAGAATTGCCTTATATCAGGTCACCACGACAGGCAGAGCACAGCAGCAAGACTGACTCCCTCTGTCCCTCTCCAGCTGATTATAGCCGGGGGGGGGGAGTGGATTAAACCTGGCACCAGCTGTAACAGCACATGTAGACAGCTCAGCTCCATGGTCAGCTAAGCAGATACCTGAACTTGTCTCACTCTATAGCACTGTCTGCTGGTTCCATACAATATTCTGCCTTCTCCCCGAAACACTGCAAAAGGAGGTATCATAAAATTAACTAGGACTCATGACAACATTGTTCACCGGTCAGTCAGGCATTCCTTCCAATCCTCTGATACAGTACAACAAAGGGGCCGTACATTCACTGAACACCCTGAACCTGCCAACACACAGCATGCGAGTACGAGGATGCATGAGGATACTGAGACACAGAAACAAATACAGTTGAGAAAGACCAAAAACGTCCCTGGTCAAACAGTGAGGTTTTCATGTCAGCTTCTAATCAGGCAAAGTGCTGTGGGACAGGGGTGTGTGCAGTGCATTCCAGCGTATGGAGGCAGAGCCACCAGGAGCAAAGTGATCAAGATGAAGGAAGTTACAGAAATAGGCAGGGGTCAGGGGGTGAGGACTGTCTGTGCTTGCAAACACTGAGGCAAGAAAAAAAGCAACACCCATCTTTGAATTGAGACCAACAGACTGTCTCTGTGTATCTTACCAGCTGTAGCATGCAGGCTGCTGCCAGAATGGTCACCACGCGACTGGGATGAATTAAGACATCATCTCGGTACAGCGAGCCAAAAGCCACTTGCAGAGCTGCAGGAGGAGAACGGAATAGAAGTTCAACATCCCACACACACAGCACTTGGAATTCAGCCAGATTCCTCAAATCAGCAGGATTCTGTGCACAAATGTGATGATGTTCATGACATGCACCACAACAGAGTCCTGGGATCGACCAACATTTTCTCTCCATTTATTTCCCCTGCCGACACCATTTTTGTGCAGCCCTCATTCAGCAGGATGGTGCTCCCAGAACAAGTGACAAGAACCACTAACCAAAACCTGTCTTTGTCCACCGCCTTTGGGCTCTTTGTTGTCTGACCCTGTCCCTCTGGTAGTAAGCGAGAGATCATTTCCTTTGTCATCTTGTTTTTAAATTTGGAACTTTTTCATAATTCACTCATGAGATGTGGGAATCACTGGCTGGGCCCATATTTATTACCATGTCCCTAGTTACCCCCCTTGAGAAGGTGGGGGTGAGCTGCCTTCTTGAACCGCTGCAGTTCATGTGCTGTAGGTAGACCCACAATGCCCTTGGGAGGGAATTCCCAGGATTTTGACCCAGCGACACTGAAGGAATGGCGATATATTTCCAAGTCAGGATGGGGAATGGCTTGGAGGTGGACTTGCAGGGGGTGGTGTCTCCATGTATCTGCTGCCCTTGTCCTTCCAGTTGGAAGTGGACGTGGGTTTGGAAGATGCTGTCTGAGGATCTTTGGTGAATTACTGCAGTGTATCTTGTAGAGACACAGAGCGTCGGTGGTGGAGGGAGTGGATGTTTGTGGACGAGGTACCAATCAAGTGACTGCTTTGTCCTGGATGGTGCCAAGCATCTTGTGTGTTATAGGATGTGGAGAGATTTCCATCACACTCCTGTCTTGTGCCTTATAGATGGCATCGAGTCTTTGCAGAGTCAGGTGGTGTGTTACTCATGGTCAGCAACCCCCCCCCCAGGATGCAACTTACTAAAGAGAGAAACAGCACGAGAGTGAGAGAGGGAGGAGGGGGGAGAGAACTTCTTTAGCCTGAGGTGATTGGTTCATTCAGTCCTGGGTCATGTATAAGCTACCACTCCCAGAACATCTCCAGTTTGCCGAAATGGCCTTCAGCTATCATGCTGGAGAGGTAACATTACATACTGTTCTGCTCTGTTCTGCCAGGAAAGTTACGTTCCTGCCCACCCCACCAGGAACATGACTGCAGTGCCAGAGTGTGGTGGTGGAAGATGAGGAGACCATTCGAGCCATCATCTCTGCATCTGTGTCAACAGTGCTATCCTCCTGTCCCAGCCAGTTACTGGATGGAAGGGCCCATATACCTTCTCCCTTTGCTGATTTCCCTGCTGTGTCTCTGTCTCGGATGTCAGCTCAGAACCCAAAACACACTCTTGCAGTGATACTGTGCTACAGGTGGCAGATGGAGCACACCACCCATCCTACCATTCCCAGACCACCTTCATTTCAATCAGTCAATAATGGATCATGGGCTCTGCCTGAGAATGAGCTCAAGGGGCAAGGCTTTCCCTCTACCCTCAACCAGGAGAAGCATTGGAGGTAAAAATGGAAAGCTCCTTCCCAGGCTGTTCCTAGTTCCCACTCAGACCAAGGTACTGCCCTGCAGTGTCTGCTTCCACCCCAACTCTGTGATGTTCATGGGGGTGGAGTGTTGAGAAAATGCTGGAGTTAATCTCTGGGTGGACCAACATTTGGCCAGCTCTCACTTGTCCTTGTCTGACTGACCAATACAGCTGGGAAATGCTCAACAGTACAGACCGCAGACAAAGAACAGGGCATGAGCAGACACAGTAAATAGGTCTGCAGTGCTGCAGGGTAATTGTTGAAGCATCCAAGATGAAAAGCAAACAAAAATCCGTTAGGTTAGCAGGAAGCGAACCACTGACACTGGAACTGGTCACCCAAGTGGGGTTGCAATCCTTCAGGGCCCATTGACAACTCAAAATGATGCTTGCTTCCTTCCACCTTTCTCAAGTTGCAGCACCCTACAGATCCCTGTGCTGGGATTTACCAAAACAAACAATCTCTCCAAACACATGAGATTCAAACAGGGCAGAAACCGCTCAGAGTAAACAGCAACTCTGCTACTGAGTGCCAATCCTGACAGGGCCTCCAGGCAGTGACGGGGCCTCAGGCTGCAGTTTGGGGAAACCTCACTCTCTGCCTGCACCCAACTATATCCAGTCCAGGAAATAGCAAGGCAACAATGTGAATTGCACTAACACCTGTCGCATCCCCTGGATGACCCAAAGTGCTTCTATGCCAATGAAGAACCCTTCAAAGTGTCGCCACAGTGCCACGGTGCTCGATACATCTGGGGGTGAGGAACTCAACCTCCTGCGCTGGAAGACACCACCTTCCCCTTTCCAAGTCACTGCCCACAGAATGTGCTGGATAAACGCAGGCGGTCTGGCAGCACCATGTGTATAGGCAAGGTGCAGCTCCACAAACCCATGACACACTCAGAAACTGTGGTGCTGGGAAAGCACAGCAGGTCAGACAGCACCCGAGGAGCAACAGAGTCAATGTTTCGGGCAAGAGCCAAGGGGGCTGAGAGGGAAATGGGAGGGTAGTGGGGCTGGGGGAGGGGGTGGAAAGCAACTGGGAATGTACTAGGTAGATGGAGGTGAAGGGGGTGGGGGAGTGATAGACCAGAAGGGAGGGTGGAGTTGATAGGTGGGAAGGAAGATGGATAGCTAGATGAAGAGGGCGGTGCTTAGTTAGAGGTTGGATGTGAGATCAGGTGGTGGGGGCGGGAGGTGGGAGGGAGAGGGGGAATGAGGTAATTGGTGGAATCCATACTGATGCCATGGGGTTGGAAGATGAGGCATTCTTCCTCCTGGCGTTGGGTAGTAAGGGTTTGGCAATGGAAGAGGCCCAGGACCTGCATGTCCTTGGCAGAGTGGGAGAAATCAAAGTATTCGGCCATAGGGTGGTGGGGTTTCTTGTTCTCCAAAACATTCCGTGAATCACTGTCCTGTCTCCCCGATGCACAGGAGAAACATGAAGAGCAACAGACACAGTAGATGAGATGTTTGGATGTGCAGGTAAATCTCTGCCAGACAAGGAAGGATCTTTTGGAGCAATGGATAGAGGTGAAGGAGGGGAAAGATGTGGATGCAGGTTTTACACCTCTTGGCAGGAAGTGCCGGGAGTGGAGGGTGGGTTGGTAGGGTGCGTGGACCTAATGAGGGAGTGGCGGAGGGAATGGTCTCTGCAGAATGCTGACAGGGGTGGGGAGGGAAATATCTCTCTGGTGGTGGGGTCTGTTTATAGGCGATGGAAATGGTGGAGGATGATATGTTGTATCCGCAGGTTGGTGAGGTGGAAGGGGAGAACCAGGAAGTTCTGTCCTTGTTGTGGAGTGGAATTACCCCTCCTTGGAGCAGATGCGGTGGAGGCGCAGGAATTCGGAGTAAGGGACAGCAATTCTTCCAGAGGCAGGGTAGGTGGTGGTGTCGTCCAGGCAGCTGTGGGAGACAGTGGGTTTGAAGTCGATGTCTGTGTTGAGTTGGTTGCCAAAAATAAAGATGGAGAGGTCCAGGAAGGGGAGAGAGGTGTCTCAGATGGCCCAGGTGAACTAGAGTTCAGGATGGAAGGTGTTTGTGAAGTTGATGAACTGCTGAACTTCTTGCAGGGGCACGAGGTGGCACCAATAGATTTATTAATGTAACGGAGACAAAGGTTGGGAGTGCTGCCAGTGTAGCTTCGGAAGATGGCCTGTTCCGTGTACCCAATGAAGAGACAGGCAAAGCTAGGGCCCATGCAGGTGCTTATGGCTACCCCTTTGGTTTGGAGGAAGTGGGAGGATTCAAAGGAGAAATTATTGAAGGTGAGAACCAGTTCTGCCAATTGAATCAGCCCCCTTGTGATCCACCCCCTCCCCCCACCCTCAACAGTCCTGATGACAATGTTTGAAACATCGATTCTCCTGCTCCTCAGATGCTGTCCGACCTGCTGTGCTTATCCAGCACCACCCCTTTTTGACTCTGATCTCCAGCATCTGCAGTGTTCACAGCTGGCTAATCCCTTAGCAGAGTTGAGTACAGAGGAACCTCAATTATCCGAACGACACAAGCGGGGAGTATTTTGTTCGTATAATCGAATGCTGGATAACACAGTTTAGCCAAGCATTGGGACCTTGCGATGTTGCCGGTAATCCAAAATTTGGGTAATGACGTTCCTGTGTAAAGTCAGGAACAGGCAAGGTGGAGTCCAAAACACAAGGGCAGGTCATTGACACAGTGTAGGGCAGAAGAGATTCAATGACTGGAGGTCTCAAAGCACAGGATCAAAGCTTAAGGTTATGGGACACTGGATGAAAGCAGAGCTGTGCTCAGGGTGCTCGCCTCTCCACACACACTTTGTCTCGCTCTCTCTCTGCACTGGCCTGTTCAGTGTTCCCAGCATTGCCTGTTTTCAGTTCAGATTCCAGCCATTTGTTGTCTATTTGCTGTCCAAAGATGTCCAGGTTAGAGGGATTGGCCAAGCTAAATTCCAGGGATGTGGAGGATAGGTGGGTTAGCAATCGGAAATGCAGGGTCACAGGGACATGGTAAAAACAAGGACTGCAGATGCTGGAAACCAGAGTCTAGATTAGAGTGTTGCTGGAAAAGCGCAGCAGTTCAGATAGCATCTGAGGAGCAGGAAAATCGACGTTTTGGGCAAAAGCCTTTCATCAGGAATACAGGCAGAGCCTGAAGGGTGGAGAGATAAATGAGACGAGGGTGGAGGTGAGGAGAAAGTAGCATACAGTACAATAGGTGAGTGGTGAAGGGGATGGAGGTCGGGGGTGGGGGGGGGGGGGGAGAAAGGGTGGAGCCGATAGGTGGAAAAGAAGATAGGCAGGTTGGACAAGTCATGGGGACAGTGCTGAGCTGGAAGATTGGAACTGGGATGAGGGGAAATGAGAAGGAGTGGGATGCTCTTCAGAGAGTCAGTGTGAACTCGCTGTGCCAAATGGCCTGCTTCCACACTGCAGGGATTCAGTGGGCAGCGGGGAAAGAAAAGCAAATAGACCAGAAAATAAAATCCTCAACTGCCTGGGAAGAAAAAGCAACAGTACAAATACTCAGATTATAAATCACAAATGTGCGAGAAGAGAAAACAAAATACCACTGTGAAGGGACTTCAGTGAGCACGGGGGAATACAGAGATATTTCCTGAAAGCTTGTGCCATCAAACAGAATAGGAAAACCTGCTTGTTGATTCGTGATCGGAAAGAGCAGAGCTTACAACTGCCTGAATGTGTTGCTTGGTCCATGTGAAGATGGATGAGGTGGAGTCAGCTGGGGTGGAAGCTTCAGTGAGCTCCCATGTGGTCTTCCTGAAGCAGTCCCAGGTCATTTGATCATCATGTTGTGGCTGCAGGGGGAGTGCAGTGAGAACGGTACCTCATTCCAACCCGGGAAGATTTGCTGCATCGTCCTCACACCCCCCACTCACTCCCATCAGCTGATCAATCAGCACGCCTCTCGGGGGTGGGGTGATGCATTTCCATCTCCATCTCCATGACGGGCTCAGCAGCAGTATTACTGATCAAGCTGGACATAGCTCCGGGGTCTGGGCAGGTGGTGAGGTAACCAACAAGAGGGAAAAACACACCTGACCACATCCTTAACAATCTGCCAGCTGTAGATGCATCTGTCCAGGACCATATTGGTAAGAACAACCACCAACCAGAGCTTGTGGAGACAAGATTCCACCCTCACACTGAGAATACCCCCCATCGCATCGTGTGGCACTACCACCATGCTAAATGAGACAGACTTCAAATAGAGTTAGCAACTCAAGACTGGGCATCCATGAGGCACTATGGGTCATCAACAGCAGCAGAACTGTACTCCAGTACAATCTGTAACCTCATGGCCTGGCCCAGCCAATCCCTCCAGTCAACCATTACTGTCAAACTAGGGCATCAACGCTGGTTCAACAGAGTGTGCAGCTGGACATGCCAGGAGCAGCACCTGGCAGACTTTCAGACGGAATAGCAACCTGGTGAAGATACCAACAGGATTACATACGCACCGCTGCTCAACCAATTTGATTGACTCCACGTGATATCAAGGAACGGCTGGAGGCACTGGATACTGTAAAGGCAAAGGTTCATGACAATATTCCACCAACAGTCCTGAAGGCTTGTGCTCCTGAACTTGCTGCTCCCCTGAGCCAAGCTCTTCCAGTACAGTTACAACATGGGCATCTACACAACAATGCATGTCCTGCACCAAAAGAACAGGACAAATCCTCCCTGGCCAATTAGCACCCCCCCCCATCAAGTCCACTCTCCATGGTCAATGAAGGAATGGAAAGGGTAATTAACGATATGATCAAGTTCCGCTGGCTCACTAACAGCCTGCTCACTGACTCAAGGTTTGGGTCATTGACTTCTCCAAAGGATCAAGTGTCATGTTAGGGGGTGAAGGTGATGTTGAACCAGAGCAAGAGTTCTCTGCTCCATCTATTCTTTGTTCCTCTCTTGTGTGTACCATGTAGAGTCTGACTACACTCTCCTTTGGCAGAGGGAAGGAGCAGAGAGCTCAATAATCACACACACAGATCACTGGAGTGTGTCAAAGCTCCCAAACAGTGAAGTGGAATTCATTGAGAACAAGGGCCTGAATTCACAATCAATGTCACTTAAATATCACTGACAGTGCACACTGAGATACACTGGTTACCAAACTGATGAGTTTTAAACTTGTTCTGTGTTCAGGTTTCTCTCTAGCCTTACATATCCCCTATCTCTAACCTCCTCCAGCCCCGACCCCCATCCCTCCCTCTTTCTCTCACCTGATCTAGTCCCTACACTTCTCACTATCTCTGTATCGTCCCCCAGCCCCTACATCCATCACAATCTCTGGAACCTCCTCCAGTCCTGACAGGCCTCCCTCAGCTGTGTTAAAAGAAACGATTTCCAGGGGGTAAATGTGGACTTTTTTTGATGGAGAAAATGACAGAAGCAAAACAATTCTTTTGTTTCCTCTCTTCACACAGAACACCTCACACAAACTTTCGATAGCTAAGAGGTGAATTAAACTGAGCAACTGAATGAAGCTGGTATTACTCAAGAGGTAGTGGTTGACAAGTCAACTGGAACAAAGATTAACGAATGCGCTGGATCAGAGGAGCTGTACCCCACAGTATTCACAGGAGGTGGAGGGAAGAACCGTGTATGAATTGGTGATTACCTTTCTAATTTTATGAATTCTGGAAAGGTTCCTGTAAAATTGAAAGCAGCAAAAGTTGTCACGCTATTTAAGAAGCGATGGAGAATGACAAACTGCAGACCATTATCTGATGTCTGTCCGAATGATGTGTGATAATCCATTGTAAAGGAGTTATTAATCGGACATTTTGAAAAGCCTGGTCAAATTAGGCAGAGTCAATGTGGGCTCGTGGAGGGGAAAATGATATTTGACCAACCTGTTGGGAGGTTTTTGGTTGAGGATGTCACGTGGACCACAGATCAAAGGGAACCAATGGAAGTCTTGTTATATTTGGATGTCCAGAAGACTTTTAACAATGTGGCACATCAGAGATTTAAAGCCCATGGGATTGGGGTGGGGGGGGGGGCGGTGATATACAAGTACAGATTGAGAATGAGTGAAAACACAAAGCAGGGAGAAGCAATGAACAGATCATTGTCAGGATGGTCGGCTGCTCCTGGTGGTGTCCCACAAGGCTCAGTGCTTGGACCCCAGCTATTCACCATCTCTACTCATCACTGAGTCAGCAGGACCACCCCAATATCTCCAACTCCCTGGCACCACCACCGTGGGCAAGAGGAAATTGTGGGGAGACTAGGAGGTGGTTTCATGATGACTGGGACAGGCTAAATGAACATGCTGCAACATGGCAGATGGAAGATAAATGTCAAGTGGGACCAATGTGACAGGTTCAGTTTGCTCGAAAAAACCCCAGAAAAGAAACGACTATCTTTCGGACATGACAAGAGATTGTGAAGTGCATGTCTCCAAAGGGATGTGGATGGCCTTGTTGTGAGTTGGCATGTAGTGTAACTATCCATAAGGCGGCAAAATGCAGCTCCAAACTTTATTCCAACACTTGCAAAAGAGTTGTGCCATGTGTTGTGTCAGTGATGGATGGTTTTACATGAGATCACGTGACAAGCCTCCAACGATGAGAAAACCGATGGGGAGCAAGTGGAGAGTAACTTTGAAGAGAATGATCATTCAAAATGGTGGAGCTAACCCTGACAGATCAGGTCGCTTACTCCTGCTGCATGTTCATCTTTTAATAGAAATCACTTCAAATCCAGTGGATTTTAAAAAGGACATGAACAGAGAAAGACCTTTTTTATTTCTCAATCCAGGAAGTGAAATGTCACTTCAGTTGCAAACCAGAAGAAGTTGCACTCTGTTCTTCCATGAGACAGCAAGTGTAAGGTCATCAGCAAGTTTGGAAATTTACATTTGATTCCAGAATAATAGGTGAATAAAATATGAATGCTTGTCATCTTTCAAAGGAAGTATTGCTCACATTCTGATAAATTGAGACAAAGCATAATGAATTAGCCTGTAGCTATGAAACACAAAATCCAACTGGATGCTCATGTGCAGAACGGTACAAAATTGAATTGCAAATAAATCATTTTGACTAAATTTATATCTTCACTCATTTTCCTATCTGACAATGCAATAATTTGCACCTAATTCTCTCCTTGTGGGTCTTATTTGTAAGATGAGGAAGTTAACAAAAAGCTGCTCATTCCCAGTGAGTAATCTCAAGAATGCAATCACATGCTTGTGTTGCAATCAGAGGAGAATAATTCCAATTGGAGCCTGTGGCTGAGACATCAGAACCAGCTCCTGTTCCACACCCACCCAAGACTGCTCCTCACAAGCTTCGACGTGAAGTGAAATCAGGCAGGTTGTGAACATCAACTGGCTGCCCAAAGCTTTCCCAACAGCACAGCTGGGAAATATTCCCTCAATCATCTGGAGAGCTCTGCTAAACTGCAACGAGAAAAATGAAAACTAGTTACCCCAAGGTTGGTGGTGTCATGGATAGCGAAGAAGGTTACTTCACAATGGGCTGAGGAGTGGCAGATGGAATATAATTTCGATCAACATGAAGTGCTGAAGTTTGGAAAGACAAATCAGAGCAGGATTTACACACTTCATGGTGAGGTCCAAGGGAGTGTTGCTGAACAAAGAGACCTTAGAGTGCAGGTTCAGAGCTCCTTGAAAGTGGAGTTGCAGGTAGATAGGATAGTGAAGGTGGTCTTGGTATGCTTTCCTTTATTGGTCAGCATACTGAGTACAGGAGTTGGGAGGTCATGTTGCAGCTGTACAGGACATTGGTTAGGCCACTATCAAAATACTGTGTGCAATTCTGGTCTCCTTGATATAGGAAGGATGTTGTCCAACTCAAAAAAGGGTCCAGAAAGGATTTACAAGGAAGTTGCCAGGGTTGGAGGGTTTGAGCTATGGGGAGAGGCGGTACAGGCTGGGGCTGTTTTCCCTGGAGCGTTGGAGGCTGGGGGGTGACCTTACAGAGGTTTACAAAATCACAATGGGCATGGATAAGATAAATAGACAAGGTTTCTTTTTCCTGGAGTTGGGGAGTATGAAACTAGAAGGCATGGGTTCAAGATGGGAAAGATTTAGAAGGGACCTAAGGGGACAAATGTTTCACACTGAGGGTGGTGCATGTATGCAATGAGCTGCCAGAGGAAGTGGTGGAGGCTGGTACAATTGCAACATTTAAAAGGCATCTGGATGGGTATGTGAGGAATACGGGCCAAATGGGATGAGAGTAATTTTAGATTTCTGGTGAGCGTGGATGGGATGGACTAAAAGGGGTTGTTTCCATGCTGTACAGCTCTATGATTGGATGGTCAGAATCCAATGTTCGATTTCAGTTCTTCACTGTTGGGTAATGTAATAGTTGGAGAGTGAGTAATAGAATGCAGAGTCACCAGAGGGTGTGTTTGCAGCTTGAATGGATTAAATCAGGAGGAACATTTGTATAAACTTGGCTTGTGCTACCTCGCATTTAACAGGTTAACTGATGACTTGCTCAATATGTTGCAAATGTTCAATGAATTTGTAAGGCTGTATACAGCAAACCCAACTGTGCCGGGAAACTGAAGGCAGAATACCGAACATGTGAAACAAACACAGCATGCTGGAGAAACTCAGCAGCTCTGACAGTGTCTGTGCAGAGAGGAACAGAGTGAATGTTTCACACACTTCTTCAGAACGCGATATTCACAGCGAGGCTCACTCCCTGCGGGTGATCACTCAGCTTCAAGGGCACCACTCAACATCAAGCTTGGGGCAGGGGGAAGCCCCATAGCCATCAGCAACATACTGTCCTCACCACCCCGAGGCCACCAACCTCTCACACCCAATCTCATTCGGGAAATGGGAAGAACATTCAAAACACAACAACTACTTCAGAGTGACAGTTGGAAGCAGCTTTCTCATCATGGCCTGGTGTCTTTTCCTGGAAATAAGAAACACTGAAGGCACTGATGTCATGGCAGGGTGTTGAGGGATAGGCAACTTAGAATCACAACAAGAACCAAAGCAAACGACAGCACTAATTGAATTAAACCTTGAAGCAAGCTCAAGTGGCTAAAGAGCTTTCTCCAGTTCCCAAACTAACAGTAAGCCGACATCAATATAGTCACACACTTAAGAATCCTCTGAGGCCCTGTGCTGCACACCTAAGCAACCCATTAAAACAAAAAAAAGTTAAAATGCTCTTGACTCACTGGATTCCAAGCATGCTCTTAAACTGTAATTTGCATTTTGGCAGCTTGATGCTTTAGCACCTGCTTAACCATGGGAATAGCAGCGGCGGATAACCAGGCTGTCAGGTCAGGACGAGAATGCCCACTACACTGTCTCTCATGTCACAAGCTTTCACAGAGCTATTTCCAAAATAACAGGGGTCAGAGTTCAAAAGCCACTCAGGAAATAGTCCAAAGGGAGGTCAAGAAACTGTGACATCCAACACTCCTGATGGAATTTTGATGCCAAGCCGACATGAAGTGTGAAACCAGAGTGATACTCTTGGTGAAGTTGGGTTTGATTTACACAATGCAGCCTAACATGTGTTTGTCTCCTACCCATGACCCCTCCCCATGTACCAGCAAACTCTCTTGAAACACATGAATACAACCAATCTGAAAGGTGGCCCACAAAACTCAGGCCAGTCACCATCTTATCAAATGGTGTCTCTGCCTCGACCACCAACTCAGGCAGCCATTTCCATATCCTCACCACCCTGTCTGGGAAAGTGGTCTGCCAGGGAGTCAGGTTCGGAGCCTTTCAGGGTCAATGGTGTCCAAACTGAAGCTCCTCCACAGCACTGAGGGCAGCCAGGGGCTCACTCTCCCGCAGTCTCAGTTCTCTTACACCCTGGAAAGGGTGGAAATAAAAAAGGAAGTCATTTGAAAGCTATTCTCTGAAGCGTAGGCAGAAAATGCAGGCTTTGTTCCCTTCATGAAGCATCCCCGCAGGTTTCAAGACAATTTGACCTGTTCAAGGGGTCCTTAAATAGCTGCACCAGAATAACTACAATGTCTGTCTATTGCGTGTTCACCCTGAAGCACCAGCAGTCTCTCTCGCTCTGAGAGAGAGAGAGAGCAGCAAGTTGAAGCCTCGGATGTGGACTATCTGCAGCTTTCTGAGACACAGCCAGCCAAACAGCCCCTGTCAATTATTCAGGGCACCTTGAAGCTTTTCACTTCAAAACAAAAACCATGAGAGGAAGAGACAGCTTGAGCTGTTTGAAGTTTGTCAGCTTGTGCTCACACCTGGGAATTGGAAAAAATCACAAGGCAAAGCCTGGAGAACAGAATCCCAGCTGAAGCTCCCAGTGCAGGGCAGACAGACAGCTGCTCAGTCAGAGGAACTGTGGCACGAGACCATGTGGTACAGTGCGTCACATCCCTTCTGTGGACTCAGGGGCTCTCAGCTCAGCATTATAGAACCCTGACAGTGTGGAAGCAGGCCATTCAGCCCATCGAATCCACACTGACCCTCTGAAGTACATCCCACCACTCCCTATTGTATCCTTGTAACCCTGCATTTCCCATGGCTAACCCACCCAGCCTGCACATCCCTGGACACTATGGACAATCCACCTAACCTGCACATCTTGACTCTGTGAGGAAACCGGAGCACCCGGAGGAAACCCATGCAGACACGGGGAGAATGTGCAAACTCCATACAGACCAAAAGCCTGAGAATGGAATCGAACTATGGTCCCTCACGCTGTGAAGCAGCAGTGCTAACCACAATCACCGTGCTGCTCTGTATCTTTTGAGTTTGGGAAAGCTGTGCTTTTGGCATGACCCTGCTTTGTCAACTAGCCATCCAGCCAACTGAGCGAACAGACCCCTTAGTTATGTTCATGACTGAGTGCGACCCTGTAAATCCCTCCAAGTTGCCCATGAGAGAGAGCTTCCTGCACAGCCAGAAGCCACAGGGTAGCTGCAGCCCATCGGCTTCTCCACATCAGTGGATGTCATGCAGATATTAGTCACCGACTGACTTTCCTGAGGATGGGCTCCACAGCTCCGATGACTTCACTTCAAAAACACCACAGTGGCTGCAAAGAGGTGTGTGTCACCCAATGCTGGTGACAGGTGCCAGATAAATACACCTCTTGCATTTTACTGAATGCCGATTGGTCACCGCTAAAAGGGCTATTTCAGCTGTGTGTATCAACACAGCTCTTATCTGGGAAATTAAAACCAAGTGCAGCGTGAAACCCACTGGGAATGTGTTCCACGTCAACCCAGCTTTGGGGAGACATGACACCTCCACCTTTGTGTCACAGAATAGTCCTAGGCCATTGTGGTTTGTCTTACGAAGAGAGATCATTCAACTGTCAATCTGCACTGAAGGGGTTTCGGAGCATGTCTGGAGATCTCATTCAGGTCTGTAACCAGGTCAGAGCCTGGGAATCCTGCAGCGAGTAATACACCTCCTGTCTCCCCATTGTCTGCCCAAGTCAGGAGTGGGATGGAATACTCCTCACTTGCCTGGATGAGCGCAGGTCCAAGAAGCTTGACACCATCCAGGACAAAGCACCCTCTTGATTGGCACCACATCCACAAGCATCCACTCCCTCCACCACCTACACTCAGTATACACTATCTCCATGATGCACTGCAACAATTCACCAAAGATCCTCAGGCAGCACCTTCAGACCCACAACCACTTCCATCCAGAAGGACAAAGGCAGCAGATACATGGGAACACCACACCCTGCAAGTTCCCCTGAGCCCCTCCCCATTCTGATTGAGAAATATATCACCGTTCCTTCACTGTTACTGGGTCACAATCCTGGAAGTCTCCCTCTGAAGGGCATGGTGGGTCAACCCACAACACATGGACTGCAGCAGTTCAAGAAGGTAACTCACTCCCACTTCACAAGGGGCAACTCGGGACGAGAGATAAATACTGGCCCAGCCAGTGACTCCCACGGCTCATGAACAAACAAAATGAGAAACCTGACAAGACGAGTTTGCTGCCAAAAGATGATAATGCCCATGAGTGGGAGCAGACAGTCCAGCCCCCTGAGCCTGCACCACCAATCTCAACCATCGTGTCTCAACCTGGCCTTCCAAGCTGCTTTCACATGTGCTCACTGTATCCCTCGCTTTCCTGACAGAGCAACTTAGCCATCCAGCCTTAACTATCAGCCACATCAGGACACCAAAACCCCCCAGGGTAGACAGATGCAAACAGTGACAACCCTGAGTGAAGACACTGTTTGTAAACTGCAAACTGTACCCCTATTGCTGTGCCTACCCACTCTCAAATGACACATCAGTGTTGGTAGTTCCTGTTTGATCCAGCATTGAAACAGAGAAACGTACCCTCGGTGTCGATGTTCTGGTCAGGGATCTCCAGTTCGATGTAGCTCATGTTGGACTCTTTCCATGACCCACTGAACATACTTGAAAAGTAGCCAGACTGCAAAATACAGAACAAACAAAAATATTCACGGGTTAGGTGCCTTTCCTGGCTGCTGACAAGCCACAGTACACAAAATTACAGCTAGTGCGATGTGGTCAGAAACTCAGCGCATCTAGCAGCATCGATGGAGAGAGTGCAGAATTAACACTTCATGTCCAGCGTGACCTACCCACAGGACTGAAGGAGAGAGAGCTGGAAACAGAGGTTGGTTTGACGTGAACTGGTCCCTTAGTGAGGTCTGACCCTTGGCTTCTTTGCTGTGTCAAATGGAGTCCAGGCCCCAATGCTCTACTCCATCTCGCAGGAGGCAGAGGGTCAACAGGGCAAAAGAAAGGGATGCTTGACGTGGGCAGCCTGTGGCACACATTCAGTGGTGGTCAAGGTGGACACTATCAGCACTGAACAGCTTCACCCTGAGGTCAACTGCTGATAGTCGCAGGCTAATGTCAACTGGCTGAGCATTCAGACAACTCCAGTCCCACAAGCCAACAAAGGACTTGCCTGTTAGTTCTCAACAGCAACGACCGCATCACCGGCTGGGCCAGCATTTCCTGCCCATCCCCAAATGCACAGAGGGTAATTGTGATTCCTTCACACCCCTGTGGGTCTGGAGTCACATGTAGGCCAGGCGAGCTAAGGATGGCAGATTCCCTTCCCGAAAGGACATGATTGAACCAGGTGGGATTTCCTGACAATCGACACTGGTTTTATGGTCACCATTCAACTGGCAATTCCAGATTTTAAATCGAGTTCAAATTTGCAAACCTGCCACAACTGGATTCAAAGCCGGGTCTCTGGATTCAGAGTCTCACGGTGATAGCACGGTGAGGCTCATGCCTCTCCCGGTACGGAAGGAGGAGTGACTGATCCTGACTGAGTGAAACCTCTCAGGTCTGTGGGAAACAAAGGAGAAGGATGCAGTGATGTGACACGTGGAAGAATTCACTGATTTCCCAGAACATCAGACTCCTTCAGAGGTGAGGCTTCTCCAGGCTGGTCAAGAGTGAATGGTTCTGAACATGTTTAAAACCAAAAACACAAATCCCTGCAAGGATATCCCTCTCACTTTAAAAGAAAGTTAGCTGTGTTACCCAGGGATTCTAGTGGTATGTGAAATTATACAGCAGTCTCACAGTAATTGGCCCCTTCTCATCAATGGTCTCCATTTAATTGCTCCCTCTTTTCGTCAAAATGTGCAATTTCTTGGCCCCTTATAATTAGAGAGCTAATTCTGTCAACTCCTGCACTGTTCAAAAAAAAAAACAGCAGCTCCCGAAATGGCAACAAATATTTCTCTCGGTCCCTGATCACAGACTCGAGGCATTCCTGCTCACCCGGATTTCAACTCCAGGTGAATTGACGAACACCCCCCCCCACCTCACCTACTCCTCCTCCATACAGAAGCTCAGGCAGGCTGTGAGCTAACTTGGAAACCCCAGGTAGGGGCTGATCACTAACAAAGATTCACAGCAGAGTTCACATTCATCCAAACGAGCTGTTTGCAAAGACTGCACTGAATCTATTCAGTCAAAGCAGAGCTGATCAGCCAGGTGAGGCAGCACAGCCAGACAGCTGCGAGCCCCGATCAGCTCCACATGACAGGGAGAGGGGTGGCACGTTGGAAATTCCAATCTATCCTCCAGCAGAAAAAAATGAGGTGATGGAAGGAGAACTGCAAAGACCATTCAGCCCATTGAGTCTGCTCCCACACACCATCAGATGCTGGATCATCTCCCTTTGACCTTCACTTTATTGTCTGCCCTTTGGTAACCTTTCCCCTCCCTCATCAATGCAGAGGAGGAATGACTCAGCCCTGTAGAGACTTCAGGACCTAGCCTTGGCTGCTTTCTGGGCAGAGAGAATTCTAAACCAACAACCTTCTGAGAGGAAACACTCCTCCTCTTCACCACCTTAAAAGGGACACTCCTCTTCTTCAAGCATGGCCCTGTGTTCAATCGCTCTCTCCAGGGGAACAGGCCCTTTAAGATCTTCAGTGTTTCAGTCACATATCCTGTGATCTTTCAGAAATCCAATATGTTCAGGCCTTTCCTCAGAAGAAACCCTTACATGGTAACAGTCCGTCAACTGAACCTCCCCTGATGCTTCTGAAGGGATTACATCCTTTCCTGAATACTCAGCCCTCCAGGTGTGGTCTCTCAGTGACACAGTACCAGGCAGGAGCAGCTTCTCCCCAGAAAGTCCTCTTGGCAGTATGGCTAGGGGACTGAACAGACTCCCTGAGTTTGAACCTCTCTCAGTTACTTCCGGGCTCTCCGATCAAAGCTGCATGGCCCTTGTGGCTGTTTCGATCTCATGCTGTAATCTCTCTCCTTTCTGAAACCATGGTCATGGGGAGTGGGTGTCGCTGGCTGGGCCAACATTTCTTGTTCAGCCCTGATTACCCAGAAGACAGTTCAAGGTCAGGAGGTCTGCAGTCACATGGAAGCCAGATTGGGCAATGACAGATTTCCTTCCCTGAAGAACATGACCAAATATTTCTTAAATCATTACCTCTTTTCCCACACTCCCTAATACACTCCAGCCAGGTTTGTCTTTCTGTACTGTTCTCTTTCTGCCTCACTGCTGCTCATTGCTCTCTCATTTCCTTCCATATCTCTTTCTCGCCCTGTACTCATTTCTCACTCTTGCTTTGTCTCCCTCTTTCTCACACACACAGTGTTTCTCTCTCTCTGACAGTCCCTGCTGATCTCCTCTCTCACACTGCTGTTATGTTGTCATTCCTTCCTCTGCTCTTGTATCACACAGCTCTCAGTTGGTGTTGTTCTTGGATGCTGGTCTCTGCCTCCTCTCCTGGTTTCTGCTGTCTGCATCCTTACTGTTTTTGTGACATTGCTCTCTCTCTCTCTCACCAGTTGGTGTTTTTAGCACTGGCAGGATGAAGTCTCATTTCCTGAATTTCTGTTTGAGATGGATCTGAAATTGGTCAAGTACTTAGCTATCAGCAGAGTTGTTGGGGTCATTTAAGTGACTGCTGGACTTGCACATGGATAGCAGTGAGTTGAGGGGTGCAAAGGTTAAGTTACTATATTTGACATTAGGATTAAATCTCGGCACAACATCGTGGTCCAAAGGGCCTGTTTTGTGCTGTACTTTTCTATTCCATTCTATTCTATTGTAAATGGTAGAGGGTTGTCTTTTGGACTGGTGACCTGTGATCAGCAGTGTTCCACAGGGATCAGTGCTAGGTCCACTTTTGTTTGTCATTTACAGAAATGATTTCGATGAGAATATTGAAAGCATGGTTGATAGTGGTGAGTGAAGGTGGTTATCTAAGATTATAAAAAGGTCTTGATCGATTGGGTCAAAGGGATGATGAAGAGTGGCAGATGGAGTTTAATTTGGATAAATATGAGGTTTTACATTTTGGTAAACCAAACAAAGACAAAACTAAAAATTAAAAGTTGGACCTTGGGCTGTGTCGTTGAGCAGAGAGATCAGGGGTTCAGGTACATAATTATCTGAGGTCTGCATCACATACAGAGAAGGTGGTTAACTAAGCACTTAGCACAGTTGCCTTCATTGTTCAGACCTTAGAGTATCAGAGTTGGGGGATTATGTTGAGATTGTACAGGATGTTGGTGAGGCCCCTTCTGGAGTACTGTGTCCAGTCCTGGTCACCCTGTTACAGGAAGGATATTGTCAAGCTGGAGAGGGTTCAGAGAGATTTACCAGGATATTGCTGGGAATTGAGAGTTTGAGGTTTAACGGGAGGTTAGAGAGACTGGGGCTTTTGTCATGGGAGAATAGGAGGTTGAAGGGTGACCTTACAGACAGACATTCACAAGGTGGATGGCATGTGGCTTTTCCCGAGGATGGGGGATTTCAAGACTCGGCAGAAGAGTTTTAAGGCGAGATGAGAAAGATTTTGAAAGGTCATGATGGGGCTTTGTGATTTTTTTTAAACAGAGAGTGGTTTGTGTGTGGAATGAACTTGCAGACAAAGTGGAGGCTGTGGGTCCTCTTGAAAAGGCACTTTGGTGAATGACCCTTGCCACTGAGGGAAGGAAACTGCCATCCTTACCTGGTCTGGTCTACATGTGACTCCAGACCTCCAGCGATGTGGGTGACTCCAAACTGCCCTCTGGGTAATTAGGGATGGGCATCAAAACCTGGCCAAAGTAACAATGCCCTCACCCCATGAATTAATAGAAAATACGAGGTACATGAAAGAGTAAGGTTTGGAGGGATATGGGCCAATCGCAGGCAGGTGGGACAGAGTTTAGTTTGGGACTATGACATAGCACAGACTGGCTGGACTAAAGGGTCTATTTCCGTGTTGTATGACTCTGTGATACTGCAGGCTTTTCAAGCTGGGAAAGAATGCAGGTCAACAGGGAAGGAGCAGACCATTCTGCCTCTCAAGGCTCAGGAAGATGATGGTTCATATTTGACCTGCACTTCACAGTGCAATCCAGTCTGCCGATCCCGAATCTCCAGAAACCTCAACAGTCTAAACAGCTTGATCTTCAGTCACAGGCAAACACAAAGGAGTACAGAAGCCCAGCCATTTTCAGAAATTTCTCCTTGTTCCTCACCAGGGGCGGTTTGCATGGGGTTCAGAACAAGGTCAAAACATTCTCTCCACAAGACAGAGTGAGGTGCCAGCATCCCCTCCCTGACACAAGGACACCCCGTAAAGGGGGCAGTGCCCTCCCCCTGACACAAGGACACCCCGTAAAGGGGGCAGTGCCCTCCCCCTGACACAAGGACACCCCCTAAAGGGGGCAGTGCCCTCCCCCTGACGCAGGGACACCCCGTAAAGGGGGCAGTGCCCTCTCTCTCTGACACAGGGACACCCCGTAAATGGGGCAGTGCCCTCCCCCTCCCTGACACAGGGACACCCCGTAAAGGGGGCAGTGCCCTCCCCCTCCCTGACACAGGGACACCCCGTAAAGGGGGCAGTGCCCTCCCCCTGACACAGGGACACCCCGTAAAGGGGGCAGTGCCCTCCCCCTGACACAGGGACACCCCGTAAAGGGGGCAGTGCCCCCTCCCTGACACAGGGACACCCCGTAAAGGGGGCAGTGCCCTCCCCCTCCCTGACACAGGGACACCCCGTAAAGGGGACAGTGCCCTCCCCCTCCCTGACACAGGGACACCCCGTAAAGGGGGCAGTGCCCTCCCCCTCCCTGACACAGGGACACCCCGTAAAGGGGGCAGTGCCCTCTCCCTGACACAGGGACACCCCGTAAAGGGGGCAGTGCCCTCCCCCTCCCTGACGCAGGGACACCCCGTAAAGGGGGCAGTGCCCTCCCCCTCCCTGACGCAGGGACACCCCGTAAAGGGGGCAGTGCCCCCTCCCTGACACAGGGACACCCCGTAAAGGGGGCAGTGCCCTCCCCCTCCCTGACACAGGGACACCCCGTAAAGGGGACAGTGCCCTCCCCCTCCCTGACACAGGGACACCCCGTAAAGGGGGCAGTGCCCTCCCCCTGACACAGGGACACCCCGTAAAGGGGGCAGTGCCCCCTCCCTGACACAGGGACACCCCGTAAAGGGGGCAGTGCCCTCCCCCTCCCTGACACAGGGACACCCCGTAAAGGGGGCGGTGCCCTCCCCCTCCCTGACACAGGGACACCCCGTAAAGGGGGCGGTGCCCTCCCCCTCCCTGACACAGGGACACCCCGTAAAGGGGGCGGTGCCCTCCCCCTGACACAGGGACACCCCGTAAAGGGGGCGGTGCCCTCCCCCTGACACAGGGACACCCCGTAAAGGGGGCGGTGCCCTCCCCCTGACACAGGGACACCCCGTAAAGGGGGCGGTGCCCTCCCCCTGACACAGGGACACCCCGTAAAGGGGGCGGTGCCCTCCCCCTGACACAGGGACACCCCGTAAAGGGGGCAGTGCCCTCCCCCTGACACAGGGACACCCCGTAAAGGGGGCAGTGCCCTCCCCCTGACACAGGGACACCCCGTAAAGGGGGCAGTGCCCTCCCCCTGACACAGGGACACCCCGTAAAGGGGGCAGTGCCCTCCCCCTGACACAGGGACACCCCGTAAAGGGGGCAGTGCCCTCCCCCTGACACAGGGACACCCCGTAAAGGGGGCAGTGCCCTCCCCCTGACACAGGGACACCCCGTAAAGGGGGCAGTGCCCTCCCCCTGACACAGGGACACCCCGTAAAGGGGGCAGTGCCCTCCCCCTGACACAGGGACACCCCGTAAAGGGGGCAGTGCCCTCCCCCTGACACAGGGACACCCCGTAAAGGGGGCAGTGCCCTCCCCCTGACACAGGGACACCCCGTAAAGGGGGCAGTGCCCTCCCCCTGACACAGGGACACCCCGTAAAGGGGGCAGTGCCCTCCCCCTGACACAGGGACACCCCGTAAAGGGGGCAGTGCCCTCCCCCTGACACAGGGACACCCCGTAAAGGGGGCAGTGCCCTCCCCCTGACACAGGGACACCCCGTAAAGGGGGCAGTGCCCTCCCCCTGACACAGGGACACCCCGTAAAGGGGGCAGTGCCCTCCCCCTGACACAGGGACACCCCGTAAAGGGGGCAGTGCCCTCCCCCTGACACAGGGACACCCCGTAAAGGGGGCAGTGCCCTCCCCCTGACACAGGGACACCCCGTAAAGGGGGCAGTGCCCTCCCCCTGACACAGGGACACCCCGTAAAGGGGGCAGTGCCCTCCCCCTGACACAGGGACACCCCGTAAAGGGGGCAGTGCCCTCCCCCTGACACAGGGACACCCCGTAAAGGGGGCAGTGCCCTCCCCCTGACACAGGGACACCCCGTAAAGGGGGCAGTGCCCTCCCCCTGACACAGGGACACCCCGTAAAGGGGGCAGTGCCCTCCCCCTGACACAGGGACACCCCGTAAAGGGGGCAGTGCCCTCCCCCTGACACAGGGACACCCCGTAAAGGGGGCAGTGCCCTCCCCCTGACACAGGGACACCCCGTAAAGGTGGACATATCCTACCTGACAGAGATAAATCTTGTGAAGATGCCATTCCTGTCCCAGAGCACAGATGGTGATGTCACTGTTTTCCCCAGCGAGGAAGAGAGTTTGGTAAATATACTTGGAAGTGCTTTTCAACTTTTTCCTGTGAAAAGAAGAGAATGGAGCCTGCTGTAATAATACAACTAAAACAAATCGTGATGCAGTAGACATTTGGGATGGTTCTTTAATCAGCTGGGATACTAAGGTGGAGCACGCTGTGAAGACTGAGATTTATTCAGAGTGCTGTGTGAACTGACCAAGCTCCCTCAGAGTCAGACCTGATGGCTACATGCCCACAGCTCGTCCTCAGCATTTCTCCAAACCTCACAGTTTGCTGTTCTGAAACTTGCAGCAGCCTCCAATCTTTCAGGGTCACCAGCAGTCTGCCCAGGGAAAAGGCTGCATGACCTAGTTTCCTCCAGCTGGACTCTCACGTACCTCATACAAAGACCATCCTTTTCCCAAAGGATCATCCAGCACTCTGTCTTCCTGAACTTTACAGTGAATCTGGCACTGCCACTGAATGGTCACCAGTTCAGCTACTGGTTACCTATCTTAACCTCAAGCACAGGATCCTCACCTGGGTCTGGGTCTAAATTGCAGAAGGATAGGTCTGGCCATCACACCCACCAACCTCGGTGGTTAGCACTACTGCCTGACAGCACCAGGCACCCAGGTTTGATTCCAGCCGCAGATGACTGCCTGGAGTTTGCATATCCTCCCACAGCCCAGCCATGTGCAGACGAGATGGATTACCCATGGGAAATACAGGGTGACAGAGATAGGTTCAGGAATTAGTCCCGGTGGGATATTGTTTGCAGGTCCGTTTGGACTCACTGGGCTGAATGGTCCGCTTGCACACTATAGGGACTCTGAAAATAACCGATCACTCTAAGCAGTGTGGAGGGGAGACTTTTTTTTTTCAGAAATTATTTCAGGGAGATTGTCGTAGAGTAAATTGGTAAACGACCGGTCAACAGCAATGTATTGAGAAATAGTTGAGAAGTTATTTCACAACACTGAGAATGGATACCCTCAGACATGGGAGCAGAAATTAGGCCATAATTAGATATAAATAGAAAGCAGGAGGCAACAGCTTCACTTCACTTGGAGGTTGCCACTGATGATGTTACCCAGCCAGGTAATGAATCGCCTGGATATCAAACCTACACCCTAAGTTTAGTGAAATTGTTTGTTCTCCGAGGGTAGTTACTCTTTTAGCCTTTTCACCTCTTCAAGAAAAGAGGCAATAAATCTTTGTAAGGCAAAGGCAGATCGATTGTTGCCAAGCAAGGGGGTGAAAAATTATCGGAGATAGGTGGGAATGTGGCTTCAAAGTTGCAGTTTGATCAACTGTGACCTTACTGAATGGCAGAGCAGGCTCAACGGGCAGAATGGCCTCCCTGTTAATAGAACCTGGACTGACAGCAAATACTGGAATATGAAAACAATGTGCTGGAGAAACACAAGTTCAGCTGCATCCACAGAGAGAGAAAAAAGGAGCATGTTTCAAGTGCAATCAGGCTCCTCTTGAGAGCATGAATGGGCTGGCAATGGTCACTCTATCTCCTTCCTCTCTGCATGTTTGTAAGTCTGTCTGGCACTCAGCGTCATTCACTGTTTCTTGAACGACGGGTTTAAGGCCAGAAGGTATGAGTGTCCAATTAGGCCATTTGACCCATCAAGTCTACTCTCCCATTCAATCATGGCTGAAATGTTACTCAATCTCAGTCTCCTGCTTTCTCCCCTTAACCAATAATCCCTTTACCAAATCAGGAACCAAAGTATGACTGTTTTAGAAATGCTCCATGACTTGACCTTAACAGTCTTCTGTTGTAATGATTGGACAGATTCACTACCCTCTGGCTGAAGAAATTGCTCCTCACGTCAGTTCTGAAAGGTTGTCCCTTCGTTCTGAGACTGTGCCCTTGGATACCAGCATCTCCTCCGCATGGAAGAACCTTTTGGATCTGCCCTGTATCCAGGCTCTTCAGCCTTCCCAATGCGACCATCAGATCGCTCCTCACTCCTTCTGAACTCCATCAAACACAGACCCACAATCCTTCATTTCCAATCCACTCGTGGAAACCTATTCCAGACACCCCCCTCTAACATCAGGATACAGGACACAAAACCAATCAGAACATTCCCAAGCGTGACACACCGACCCTGGAATGGGGTAGGAAGGGGCACCCACATTTCCGGGAACCCTGAATCCACTCTGACCTGGGCGCAAGTCAAGATATCAATGACGGGCGAGAACGGGTATTGAGGTGTACTAGGGAGGTACCCGCAGCATGCACTGAGGCCCTTCTACCCGTTTGGTTCCTGCTAACCACTAGAGGCGGGAGGTTCCTACAATTCCACTTTCCCTGCACTTAAGGCAAGGTGCCAGTGCACAAATGCCTGCTCTGGGGATGCTCAGTGCAGAGTCCTGTGGTTTGCAGCAACCTCCCTGCACTGGGCTTGGAAAGGTACAAGGGACAAAGTGGACCAGGACTGTTCAGCTTATACGGGTCACGTGACTCCCAGCCGGCCACGTCGCGCACGCGCCCAGTTCCGCCCTCGACGCCGCGGAGGGGCACGTGACCTATCTCCAGCGCGCGGAGCCACGTGACCAACCGCCGCCGGGGGCGGGGGAGACGCTGCGCATGCGCCCCTCACCTCCGCGGCCCGGCCGCCTCCAAGGCCTCGGGCCTCCCGCTCTCGTCGTCGTCGTCGTCGTCGTCGTCTCCATCCTCCTCCCCGCGCCGCCGTTTGCGCTTCCTCCGCTCGCACTCGCATTGGCAATTGGAGGCGCCCGAGGGGAGGGCGGCGGACACCAGCCGGCTGCCTAGGCCGCCCATTGACCTTCCCGGTTTTGTTTCTCTCTCTCACTCGGAGCTTCTCCTTCTCCGGCGGCGCCGCCGCCTCCTCCACCAGCTCGCCGCCATCTTGTCCCCGCCCTTAGGGGGGGTGGGGTGGGGCCTAGCTCTCCACCAATCACAGCCCGCCTCCCTCTTAAAGCGAGGACGCACCGCTGCCCTATTCCGGGTGCGCAACCGAAATTCACAGCGCCCCCTCCCCCTCCAACCCCATGATCCCGCGAGGCCACTGCTTCCTCATGATGTTGGACTGGGGTGGACCAAGTGCAACGACAATCACCCGGCGGTTTGGCATTTTTTGAGATCACAGGCTTTTCAGTGGCGTTGCCCCCTCCCCCGACGATGGGGATGGGGGTGGGGGGCACCCTCCCAAAGCCTGTGGTCCCTCGGGCGAACCCGCTGGGTCCTCGCCCGGCCTCGTGTGATTCGTTGACTTGCTCCTCGGGTTCACGGCGCCGGCTCACGGAAAGAGTTACTCCGTCCCCGTCCCGTCCTCCGGCGTAGCCCTCACACCCCTCGCCACACGGAGTTACAGAGACGTACATCACGGAAACAGACCCTTCAGTCCAACCCGTCCATGCCGAGCCGATATCCTGAATGGATGTTGTCCCGTTTGCCAGCGCTTGGCCCATATCCCTCCTGATGCTGCTGTGAGTGGAGTGTTGAATATTGTCCCCGGCTTCCACATTCCACTCACACCAGTTTTGAGATTAGATTAGATTCCCTGCAGTGTGGAAACTGGCCCTTCGTCCCTCCAAGTCCACACTGACCCTCTGAAGAGTAACCCACCCAGTCCCATTTCCCTCTGACTAATGCACCTAACACTACGGGCAAATTAGCATGGCCGATTCACCCTAACCTGCACGTCTTTGGACTGTGGGAGGAAACCCACGCAGATATCAGGAGAATTCTTTGAGCTTTTGAGCTCCCTGCCTTTCAATTCTGTGTCTGAGTGCTCTTCTTTATCAAAAACACCTGATGAAGGAGCAGTGTCCCGAAAGCCTGGGATTTCAAATAAACCTGTCGGGCTGTAACCTGGTTTTGTGAGACTTCTGACTTTGTCTACCCGAGTCCCAACATCAACACATCCACATCAGTCTTCTCAAGGCAAGACCACAGCTACAATGCAAGTGGTAAATAACTAGACCGGATTGGAGACACCATTGTTGAAGTTGAATGGGGGCCAGGGCTTGGCAAGATCAGAATGATTAAGAGCTGACGTCTTAACGCATACTTTCAAAGAAAGGGCAGTGGTAATCTGACCCACAAGGTCTCAAGAAGCAGTTGAAAAATTACCAAACTTGTCTTGTTCACGGACACTTGGGTTTATTGGGACAAAACATGTTGGTGGAATTAAGAAAGGGATTCACGAAGATCGAATCAATTGGAGGAGAAGATGTGAATGGCTTGCTTCTCTTCCTGAGTGGCTGATGCACTGGAACTTGTGTACCTTAGGCCATGGGAAAATCACTCAAATTAAATAAAAAGGATGCAGAGGCTGGAAAATATGAACAGCAGAATGCCGGAGGAACTCAGCAGGTCTTTCAGACTCACAGATGTTCCCAGAGATGGTGAAAGCATGTCAATGTGGAGCATGTCGCTGTGTTTCACTGTGAGGATTGACAGCAATCTGTCATTCCTCATCTTTGCTGCAACATTTCGGAGCTGCAGTTTCAGCTACCCTCATGAGTACTCTGCGTAAGTAATCTCTTCCCTACCATGGAGAATACAGCAAGCAGGCCCCAAACTGAACCTTCCTGTGACAGGACAAAGAACAGAATCTTCCGAATCCTTTCAGAGAATCGGTGGGGGGGGGGGGGTCATCTCTGATTGAACAGCAGCAGTGATTCATTTTTAATTAAAACATTTGGAATGTAAATGTTTCATTTCTTCGCCCTCAATGATTTAGAATGCACTTAGCAGGTCGACTGACTGCCTTGACCCACAGGAGGAGGTAATTGCCAGGGTGAAAGTGAGGACTGCTGGAGATTACAGTCAAGATTAGAGTGGTGCTGGAAATGCACAGCAGGTCAGGCAACATCTCAGGAGCAGGAAAAACGACTTTTCGGGCAGGAGCCCTTCATCAGGAACTGCCAGGGTGTCAATCCTTCCAATACACAGCGAGCAGCAGGAACAGATGCAGTCTCTGGTGTGGCCAAGCAATCTGTTCCACCCAAACTGGCTGTTAATGTGGATCTAACTATCAGCTGACTAAAAGGTATCAGAACAGAATTAGATAATTTGGCCCATCAACTGCTCTGCTACTTGATAATGGCTGATATGTTCCTCAACTCCATTAACCTGCCTTCTCCACAGAACCTTTGATGCAGTTAATAATCAAGGTTCTGTGTTTCTCTCTTAAATACATTCAAGACATGGCCTCCACAGCCCTCTGTGGTAATGAATTCCACAGATTAATTAGCCTCTGGCTGAAGAAATTCCTCATCTCAGTTCGAGAGGGTTGTCCCTTCACTCTGAGGCTGTGCCCTCAGGTCCTAGTCTCTGCTACTGGTGGAAACATGTTTGTGACCACTCTGTCCAGACCTATCAGTGTTCTGTAAGTTTCAATCAGATTCCCCTCATCCTTCTAAACTCCATCAAATGCAGACCCAGAATCATCAACCGCTCCTCACACGACAAGCCTTTCATCCCTGCGATCATTCACATTAACCTCCTCGGGAATCCTTCTAAAACCTTGCAAAAAAGGAGCAGGAGTAGGCCGTCCAGCCCTTTGAGCCTGCTCTGCCACGCAATAAGATCGCGGCTGATCCTTTCTTGGACTCAGCTCCACTTACCCGCCCTCTCACCATGTCCCTTAATTCCTTTATTTTTCACAGCAGTATCTACCTTAGCTTTAAAAGTGATTTCTGAAGTAGCATCAACTGCTTCCCTGGCAAGGAATTCCATCAATTCACAACCCTCTGGGTGAAGAAGTTCCTTCTCAGTACAGTTCTAAACCTGCTTCCTCTCATCTTGAGGCCATGCCCTCTTGTTCTCGGTTTACCCACCTGTAGAAACATCCTGGATCAGTGGTGCTGGAAGAGCACGGCAATTCAGGCAGCATCCGACGAGCAGGAAAATCTCGGATGCTGCCTGAATTGCTGTGCTCTTCCAGCACCACTGATCCAGAATCTGGTTTCCAGCATCTGCAGTCATTGTTTTTACCTTGTAGAAACATCCTGTCTATTTTTATTTTATCAATTCCCTTCATAGTTCTATGCATTTCTATAAGATTCCCCCCTCCCCCTCATTCTTCTGAATTCCAATGAATATAATCCCAGTCTACTCAGTCTCTCCTCATAAGCCAACCCCCTCAACTCTGGAATCAACCTCGGGGTGAACCTCCTCTGCACTCCCTCAAGTGCCAGTACATCCTTTCTTAAATAGGGAGACCAAATCTGCACACAGTACTCCAGGTGTGGCCTCACCAGCACCTTGTACAGCTGTAACATTACCTTTCTGCTTTTAAACTCAACCCCTTCAGCAATGAAGGAAAAAATTCCATTTGCCTTCCTAATTACTTGTTGTACCTGCAGACACGTGGTCCCTAACTCCAAATCATCTCTCTAAATTGTAAATAATTGTGGTCCCAACACCGATCCCTGAGGCACACAACTAGTCACTGATTGCCAGCCAGAATACCACTCATTTATCCCCACTCTTTGCTTCCTTCAGTCAAACAATCCTCTATCCACGGCTAATACTCTACCCTAACACCACACATTCTTATCTTATGCAGCAGCCTCATGTGTGGTATCTTGTCAAAGGCCTTTTACAAATCTCGGTACACCACATCCACTGGGTCCCTGTTGTCTACCTTGCTTGAAATGTCTTCATAGAATTCCAAAAGATATGTGAAGCATGACCTGCCCTTCATGAACCCATGCTGTGTCTGTACAATGGGACAATTTCTTTCATGATGCCCTGCTATTTCTTCATTAATAATAAACTCAAGCATCATCCCCACTACAGAGGTTAAGCTCACTGGGCTATAATTCCTCATCTTTTGTCCACTTCCCTTTTTAAACCACGGCGTCACATTTGCAATTTTCCAATCTGCTGGGACTGCCCCAGAGTCCAGCGAATTTTGGAAAATTACTGCCAGCCCACCTGCTATTTCTCCCGCCATGTTGTTTAGTCCCCTGGGATACATTCCATCAGAGCTAGGAGACTTGTCTATCCTTAGCTCCAATAGCTTGCCCAACACTACGTCTGCAGTAATAATGATTTTTTTTCCAGGTCCTCACTTACATTTGTCTCTTTGTCAATTGCTGGCATGTTATTGGTGCCCTTCACTGTGAAGACCAATACAAACACCTCTTCAGTGCCTTGGCCGTTTCATCATATCCCATAACTAAATGCCTCTTCTCCTCCTCAAAAGCGGAGGTACGGTGGGTGGCACGGTGGCACAGTGGTGAGCACTGCTGTCTCACAGCGCCAGAGACCCGGGTTCAATTCCCGCCTCAGGCGACTGACTGTGTGGAGTTTGCACATTCTCCCCGTGTCTGCGTGGGTTTCCTCTGGGTGCTCCGGTTTCCTCCCACAGTCCAAAGATGTGCAGGTTAGGTGAATTGGCTATGCTAAATTGCCCATAATGTTAGATGCAGGGGTAAATATAGGGGAATGGGTCTGGGTGGGTTGCTCTTCGGAGGGTCAGTGTAGACTTGTTGGGCCGAAGGGCCTGTTTCCACACTGTAAGTAATCTAATCTAAAAGCACCAATGTTTTACTTTTGCCACTCTTTTTGGTTTTATATATTTGCAGAAACCTTTGTGATCAGTGCTTCTGCTTTTTCTGTGCTTGTTTTTTCTCATGTTCTATCTTACTTTTCTTTAAAGGTCAACAGAAAGCCACAAAAGAACTGTAAAGTTTTCCCAATCTTCTAGTTTCCTGCTGTTCTGGCCACTTTGTACGCCTTCTCTTTCAATTTGATAGTGTCCCTTATTTTCTTAGACACCCATGGCAGAGTACCCCTTTTCTTACAGATCTTCCTTTTCACTGGAATATAATTTTCATGAGCACGTTGAAAAATTGCTTTGAAAGTCCTCCACTGCTCGTCAGTTGCCCCACCATAAACTCTTTGTTTCCAGTCTTCTTTAGCCAAGTCCTCTCTCATTCTCTTGTCGTCTCCCTTGTTTAAGCACAGGACCCTGCTATTGGATTTTATCTTTACACTCCTCATCTGTATTCTAAATTCAACCATATTGTGATCGCTCCTTCCAAGAGGATCCCTAACTATAAGGTCATTAATTATTCCTGTTGAAACTTTATTGCTGGAATAGCACAGCAGGTCAGGCAGCATCCAGGGAACAGGAGATTCGACGTTTCGGGCACAGGCCCTTCTTAATTATTCCTGTCTTATTACACAGGACCAGATCTAGGATAGGTTGCTCCCTCGTCGGTTCCATTACATACTGTTCAAGAAAACTATCACAGATACACTCAATGAATTCCTCCTCAAAGCTGCCCTGGCTGAGCTGGTTTGACCAATTGACATGTAGATTAAAATCCTCCATGATAATTGCCTTACTATTTTTACAGTCATTAGTAATTTCTTTGTTTATTGCCCGCCCTGATGTGATGTTATTATTTGGTGGCCTATAGACTACCCCTAACAGTGACTTTTTCTTCTCAGAATTTCTAATTCCCACCCAAATGGATTTGACTGTATGCTCCAAAGAGCCTATATCATCTCTCAGCACCGCCCTGATGTTGTCCTCAAATATCAGCGTTACACCACCTTCCTTGCATTCCTGTCTATCCTTCCGAATAGTCTGGTACCCCTGGCTATTTAATTCCCAGCACATCCTTCCTGAGATAAGGGGCCCAACACTGACCAGGATCTTGTACAGACACTTTGTGTACCCTATGACACGGGTTCACCTCTGACACCCAAAGTCTCTCTTTGCTGTTGCCTGACTTTGTGTTGGAGGGATGGATTGGAAAGAACCCCCAACCCACCCCAACACTTGGAAGATGCAAGATCATGCACTAACTGGCTCTTCCATCAGGAACAGCAACACACAAACTTCAAATATAACCCTTCAACAGCACAAACTGAGTGAAGGACTAAAATCAAGTCCAATTTGTACACTCAGGTAAATATCAAGCATCAGTCAGTGCTGTAACTATTGGATTAGAGCATGCTGGACTGAGCCAATCACTACAACAGGCATAAAACAGAGTGCTGGAGAAACTCAGCAGGTCTCATAGCATCTGTGGAGAGAGAAATAGTGAATGTTTCCAGTCTACTGTGACTCTCTCTCTGTTCTCGTTTCTCTCTCCACAGACACTGCCAGACCTGCTGGGTTTGCCCAGCACTTTGTTTTTGTTTCAGGTTTTTAAGCATCTGCTGTATTTTGCTGTGACTTGCCTCTTAAACAGACAAGCTGTCTGTTCCAGTCACACAGTTACAGTCATATCTGAGGAAGCTTTCCCTCAGTCTGCACCCACGACAGATGCAAGCAAAGAATGGGGAGCCTAAAGAAATCATCTGGTGCTGAGACCATCATTCTCTGATAGGTGTAAGCTTTAATTCCTTCTCATTCCACGAGCAACCAGCAAAACCTTGTGAATGAAATACATGCTCAGTTGGGCTTGGATGCTGATTGACAGAGCTGGAATAAGAAGAGTACTTCTTTCCCAACTTTGATTGTTTGAAGTGGTTTTTCCCTCTTTCTTGCACCTTGACAGCGTTCAACAGGCAAAAGGTGACAAGGGACATTTGCCACAGCACAGCTGACTGAAAGTGTAGTGAAGAGGTTGGGTTTAAGGGGAATCACCTCAGGGTTCAAGAAATGAATCCCAGTGTTTTGACCTGCTGCACTGAAAGGCACGGTTAGTAACAGTGGGAGACTGCAAAGACTCCATTTGTATAAATGTCAGGGCATGTGAGACGATGGAACTAAAGCCTTTGTAATTTGATGGGATTTTCCTGCCACAGTCTGCACACAATAGGAAATTGACTCAGAACAGGGATGGCTTTGCAGCCATGGTGGTATCATCCCTACCTCTGAGCTGGTGTAAAAGATCGTTGAAAGGGGGTCACTGTTGGAGATGCAGAAATGGCATGTCCATTTCCTCCCCCCCCCGAGTAGGTTGTAGTGACACCAGTGAATGAGTCTTGACCTCCCAGAATAGGAATGATCGGGAAGCAGAAATCAGCAGGAGCTGAAGGACTTCAGCATCGAGTCCACCTCCTTCTCATTCATTGCCACGCAACAGGAAGGTGGGAGGGACGCATTTAAATGTACTTAACCTCGGCAAGCAAACATTCGGCCTGCTCCTTCCTCACACTTCCAAGCAAACACAGTTGTTTCCTCACGGATGGCATGTTTTAGCCCAGTCCAAAGGTTTCGGCCAGGTGGAGATGGAGGAATTATGCCGACAGCAGTGCAAACAGGTAGGTCCAAAACCAATCAGCTTTCCCATTACATTCCCCACTGGCAGTGACATTCAGCTCACTTCCTGGATGTTATCCTAGTGCCAGAGGGTGTGGGGAAATGGTCACCATGGCATACCTTGTGGCTAATTCACAGACCACCTGCTCTCACAAACCCCAACAGAGAAGGAACCACCCTCCTTTACCAAGGCAGATTGGTTCAGGGATAAAGATTGGCCCAGAACGCCAGGGACAAGTCCTCTGCTCTCTGCTGTTGTAGTGCTGAGGGACCCATCTCAACAGGCAGAGACCCACTACCACCAGCTGGTGGTGGGAGGTACTGAATTGCTTCTGTGGCAGTGGGAACTTCCAAAGAGATTGAACACTCACTGGAGTTTACAAACACAGAGGGGAGATTGAATTGATGGTCTAAAAGATTGTTGTAGATGCAGAAACGGTGTTTCCAAACCCGAGGCCCTCTCACACAGGAGCTCAGGCGTCTGCTAAACAAGGGTGGCCGGTTTTGTACAGAGCTGACAAGAAATATTTTCTTGAAGGCTGAGGGAACTGTGGCATTCCTTCACATAGCTATTAGGGACTGCATTCATTGTGAGCAGACAGACAGAGCCACCTTTAAATCAGAAATGGATTGAAGGGTTATTGAGAATAAGCAGGACGGTGGCTTTGAGGCTAAATGAGATGAGCGACTGGTTTCAAGTTGTGGAAGAGGTGCCAGGAGCAGGTGTGCCAATTCCTTCTAGTGCTTACCGTGTTGTGTTTTTCCCACCTTGACAGGTGGTGAGATCCACATTCCCACCACCCTTTACATGAAAACTTTTCCCTCATATCACCTTTCGCCCGCTGCCCTGATCTGAAACGTGGATCCTCCTGCTTATCGATTCCTCCAGTAAAGGGGATCAGTTCTTTCCTGACTGTACCCCTCATACATTTGATACATCTCAAATCATGTTCTGTCTCAAAATATTCTGAGCAAACAATTTACAGCCCAGAAACAGGTCCTTTGGTCCTCCAGTCCTGAGCTGATCCAAATCCACTGTCTAAACCTAACTGCCCAATTCCTAAGCATCTGTATCCCTCTGATCCCCCACCTACTCCTACATCTGTCCAGGCGCACCTTAAAACTCTGCTCCAACACACAACCAGAGTCTTGCCAATCTCTCCATGACTGAAATTCTCCAGCCCAGCTAACATTCGGGACAATCGCCCTCTGTACTCTCTCCAGCTCAATCACAGCCCTCTGATAAAAATGGAATTCCAGAATTGCACACCCTACTAGAGCTGTGGCTGCCCAGGTCCAGCGTTACCACCAGGCTCTGAAACACACTGCCTTGCGTAATCAAGACCAGTGTTAGACACTCCTTCCTAACCACTATCTCCCCATCCCCTACCTCAAGGCATTGGTGTACATGAACACCAAGGTCTCCAGGATATTCTGTGCTTCCCAGGGTTCTGCCCTTTACCATTAGTCCTGCTCAGTGCCTCACTGTGGAGGTGCCAGCGTTGGACTAGGATGGACAAAGTTAAAAACATCACACCACCAGGTTACAGTCCAACCATTCATGTGCAAGTACAAATTTGAGATCAGTTGAGCTAGGAACATTGCTCATCACAGTGGACATTTTGGCACTGTGCACAAACATCCCTCAGCATGACAGCATCACTGCAACAGTCTCAGCACTCAATATCACTGACCACCAAAGCTCCAGGCACCATCCTACAACTCATCCTTTATCCTTGACCACAACGACTTGACCTTTGACAACCAGCTCTTCATCCAGACACACAGAACAGCCATGGGGACCATATCTGCACCCCAAATAGGAGGAAAGCTTGTACTTCCAAACAAACCTGTTGGGCTGTAACCCGGTGTTGTATGTTAATTTTTAAACCTTTCTTAACCTCACACCTAACGGTGTTGGATTCCATTTGGCTCTGATCCGGTCCATCTGCTCAGTCTGTCAAATTCCTCCTAGTTATCCATAAATCCAACAGAAAATAGAATTGGAAAGACTTGAACCCTTTTCAGTCAGTGTGTTTTGACTTGGACAGTCAGGTTGGCACAGACTCCATGCCTCAGCCTGACAGGACTTGGGGATAATTTAGATCACTGTGTTGACAGCAGCTAAACACCACCAATATAGCATTCCTTGATCATGCCAACACACCCAGCATCAGGCCAGCTTGGCTGGTCAGAGAACAGGGCCTCACCTAACCACAGCCTCTGAAAGCAGCTTCTTGCTTAGAGTGTTTAGACAGGGCAGGATGCCATGCCCACCCCTAAAAGAGGACGGGTAAAATGTTTTTGAAACGGCCCGAGAGCATCACAGCTCAGTTCCAACATTCCCACTCAGTGACACTCCAGAATTTGTCACTGACTGCAATGGACAAGGGGAGGGGGAAGGCACCCAAACCATGGAGACAGCACCAGGGGCGCACATGATTGGTCACCCAAACCACGTGACTGAACCAGAATGGGAGCAAATCGCCCTTATGGCTGAGGCAGAGATACAGCTTGCCCGAGAGGGGGGGGGGAGGGGGGGGGGGGGGGGGGGGGGGGGGGAGGAAAGAGGGGAAGAGGAGATGGTGTGGCTACAATTCACCTTCAGGATGGATATAAAATCCCTGAAGTATGGAAGTAAACCATTCAGCCCATCATATGCTGTGAGAGGCACTTGCAAATGTTATTATTTCTGCTGAAATCACAAGGCTGAATCATGAGGATGTATACCAAGAAATAACTAACCGAAAAAGGGAGGTGGTTGACTGGTAGAAACAGATGTATTGACATGACCATTGCAATTGTCACGCACATAGGGAGGTTGTATGAACAAGATAACCAAATAAGACGGGGGTGGGGTGGGGGGTTGCATGCTAGCCACAGGCAGATATGTAAGGTGATTTGATTAACAGCTGCAAGGAGCAATACAACTGTCACAAATGAGGTAAAAGGGGGAGGTACAGAGAGGCTCATAGCAAACTGTATAAATGTGCAATAATATTATTCAGAAGTGCGCTTACTTTGTGGTCACCTGGGCTTGCAAGAACACATTAAAGACAGCTTCAGAATTTGACTGACTTTAATTAATAATCAGTGAGCTTGGTTTCTCACATATGCTAAAGAAAGGGGAGCTGTATCTCCTGATCCCACTGCCACCCACCCACCCACACGAACAACTCACCCACTTGGCCCTTTTAAACTGTGTCATCAGCTGCCAACAATGGCCCACATTCTGACCCAACACCACACTAAAAATCAACACAACATCAAGCCTTGGTTTTCCATCACAGAGAAATGTTTTCATGCAAAGTTGGTTCACACACAGTCTGTGCCTTGGCACGGTGTCTAATGGAAAGTAGCATTTCAATTGGAGAGCGCTCGGAAATCACACCAGGTCGATTGCAAAGACAAAACAGCATGTTGCCATCTTCAAAGTGGAACACAAGCTCACAAACATAGCTTCAAGGTTTTTAGGTGGAATGAATCCTTAATGAATTATCCACTCAGAGCTACTCATTTAAGACAATTCCAGTGATTTGTCAGTAAACCATCTGCTCACAGCATTCTCTTGTTTCAGATGTACTCTACACTTTGATCATTGAATCGTACCATCACTTACTTTCATCATTCTCTTCTTCACTGATCTTGGGCTCAGTATTCAGACTTCAAAAGAATCTCCAACCTCTCAGTGCTGAAGCAAGATGACACCATCCCAGAGAGTTGCTTCCTTCCCACCAGGTTCTTGATGCCGAATGGAATGGCCACAAGGAACACACACCGACAGAACCACCAATCAAAGCCAGCCGGCCTCACTCACTGCAGTTGGGGGAGACAGCATTTCACCAGCAATGTATTCTCAACCTATAGTGTTTCTTAAATAAAAATGCACCATGAGAGGAGGGTGTCACTGGCTCAGCCAGCATTTATTGCCCATCCCCAATTGCCCAGAGGGTAGTTAAAAATCAACCACATGGCTGTGGGTCTGGAGTCACATATTGCCCAGACCAGCTCAGGATGACAGATTTCCAAGGACAGATGGTTTCTCCTGCCAATGCACAGTGGTTTCATGATCATTATTAAACTCTGAAATGCAGTTTTACTTTAAAATTATATAATTCAAATACTACCATCCATTATGGTGGGATGAGAGTTCATGTTCCCAGAACATAGAGCTTCATGGATTCAGTGTTGAGCAATGATAACATGAGGCCATCACTTCTGCAAAGCACTAAGGATGACCAAACCTGACACAAAACTGTAGAAATGGCAACGGAGGCATTTCACATCAGAACGCATTTCTTTATTGGTTCACAAATCGGACTTTTATTTCTCATTGCTACAGAGTGCATGATTCAGTTGCAATACTGATTGCTTGGTCCACTTCCCTCCCCCACCAATAAAAACAGAAGCAAAAACGTTCCAGCGATCCAATTACAAACCAGAGGAAAACTGATTCTTGGTGGAATGGCTGGAGCTCGGTCTCAGAGCCAGAGCCAGATGAAGAGTTGCTCCTGTGCCCATCAGCTGTTTCTATTTGCACTGAAGAGAAAATACATTCATCTCACAAAAAGAATTAGATTTCTTCAAAAGGTAAGAGAGACAAGAGGCATAGCTGTCAGCCTGCATGTGATTAACACCAAGCAGCAACGAGGGACACATCCAGTGACAAAAAGGTGGGACAGGTTTCCAATGGTTTTCCCCTTGGAGATGGTACTGCCCTGCTGGGTTCCTTATTCTCCACCGCTAAGCTCCAGCAGAATCTTCTTATAATCACCAGAGCAATCCCCCTAGAAACAAGATTAAAAAAGGTTCAGTCCAGCTTGGCAGCAATGTCTGTTGGTTCCAGATAAATGAACACCATACCAAGTGGAACCATCTCCTTCCCACCATCCTTCTTCAGGGTATTGTGCATCCACCAATCAGCCAGACAGTTCCCAACTCAGCAATGTCGACACAGGAGATTGGAGAATCCTGACAGTGTGAAAGCGGGCCATTCAGCCCATCCAGGCCACACTGACCCTCCCAAAGAGGATCCTACACCAACTCAGCACTACCTCTCCCAACCCTGCAATTCCCATGACTAATCCACCTAACCTACACATCTTTACAATGTGGGAGGTAACCCACACAGACAGGGGGAGAATGTGCAAACTCTACTCAGAGGGTGGACTCAAACCCGGGTCCCTGGTGTTTTGAGGCAGCAGTGCTAACCACAGAGTCACCATGCTGCCCAGGTGAAGTGTTTTCTGCACATTTAAGCAAGGTGTCCCCCAGAAATGTCACCACCCTCAATCTGGTGGTCAAAAGATTCAAAGCTGTCCTCTCAGGACTGGAGATTCCAGACCAAGCTCAAAATACTGCAAGGCCTACATTCAGACCGCAGTGTGCACAACCCAAGCATTTGATGATTTCAAATGACTCAGCAGAACTGCAAAGTGCCACTTCCCACAGTAAGAGCGCACAAACAGCCATGTGATCGTGGCCATCACCGTTCAACCAGGGGAACATGTGATAAAGAGACCAAACAGACACCACCCCCAGCTGCTCTCTGAAAAGTGCCAAAATCTGCTAAACAATTCACATGACGTCTTTAATTCACACATTGAATGGATTCCCTCCCACAAAACTAAAAGTGGCACGGATTTAAAAAAAAGTAGTGTCATTTTCTTCTGGTCACCATTGTTACCTTGGAAGCTAACAGATGCTGGCCACTGTGCAAGTGGGTCAAGCTCAGTGGCTGATGGGATATCAGGAATCGATCACAGAGTGACACACACTGTTCTTGGACACTTGCTCACCCATGTTCATAGCAAGCCAGCCCAACTCGGTCAGGTTAGCTATGTGAATGGGGAAGGAGGAGAACATATCTTTTTGCAAAGAGGAGTTCACAGTTAGTGCCCTGTGGAGTGGGAGGCAGAGTGGGAGGCAGAGTGGGAGGCAGAGTGGGAGGCAGAGTGGGAGGCAGAGTGGGAGGCAGAGTGGGAGGCAGAGTGGGAGGCAGAGTGGGAGGCAGAGTGGGAGGCAGAGTGGGAGGCAGAGTGGGAGGCAGAGTGGGAGGCAGAGTGGGAGGCAGAGTATACAGTTTAGATTTTAGATTACTTACAGTATGGAAACAGGCCCTTCAGCCCAACAAGTCCACACCGACCCGCCGAAGCGTAACCCACCCATACCCCTACATTTACCCCTTACCTAACACTACGGGCAATTTAGCAGGGCCAATTCACCTGACCCTGCACATCTTTGGACTGTGGGAGGAAACCAGAGCACCCGGAGGAAACCCACGCAGACACGGGGAGAACGTGCAAACTCCACACAGTCAGTCGCCTGAGGCGGGAATTGAACCCAGGTCTCTGGTGCTACGAGGCAGCAGTGCTAACCACTGTGCTACCGTGGGAGACCTGAGATGTTCCAGGCTAGCAGATGGTGAGCGGAGGGGGTGGGGGTGATGTTAGTGGGAGGGATGGGGAAAAATGAGGCAGTGAAGGGGTTTGTAAGAGCATTTTTGTTGCGTGCTCAGAGAAAAAAAAAAGAGGAGTCTGTCATTGTCACTCAGCAAGCATGAGGGACACGAACTGATTCCCCAGCACTAGGCAGTTAAGCCTGACAAAACCTGGTCAAGTCCACATGAACGGTATCCAGCACGGAGGGGTATCTGCCTCATTGACAGCTTGGTTATTCCATCAGCTTCCATGTCCAACCCAAACCAGTACAGGTTACGGATCATTCCTGCTGTGTCTGAAAATTCATCAAGTCAGAGCTGAAAAATGCGTTGCTGGAAAACGCAGGTCAGGCAGCATCCAAGGAGCAGGGGGGGGAAAAAAAAATAATAATAATACAACATTTTGGGCATGAGCCCTTCTTCAGGAAGCCCTAATTCATCAAGTCAGCCAAGTGTATGGAAAATGAACAAAACCACAGTGCACAACGTCACAGTCCAGGAAAATTGAAATGCAGAACACAAGACCTCAAGACAAGTCTGGAATGAAAACTGTACAATTCCAACACAAAATCAACCAAAGAAATCAAGACCTTAATAATTCCAATTCCATTCTTCACTGAAAACTCGAATTGAATTCTTTTTTCTCCACACTGACTTTTTTTTTTAAAAAAAGTCATCTCAATGGTCTATTAACTTCAACCAGTGGTTACATTCTTCTACAATGTTCCTCATGAAACCTCTATTCCAAACACTGAGGCTGGCACTTGTACCCACATTCTAACCTGGCATTTGCCCCCCATGTGCAGACTGTCCTCTGCAAAACACAAAAAATGAGTTGAGATGGTCCCAGCGGCCACACCATAACCAGTCAAGTGTTGGGGCTTCGTCTCCCTCTCCTTGGCCTGGACAGGATTCTGTTACCAGACACTGAATTAGGTCACCTGTTTCTGGCTCAGCTCAGAGCCTGTGCTGTGGCAAGCTGCACGCCTGATGTTCTGCGCCAAATGCCTCCCTGTGCCCAGCCATACTCAGCCAGATCAACATTTCAGCTGGCTTCCCAACCACAATGGCAAACTGCTAACCCGAAACAGACTCCACATCCTCCCGAAAAGATCAAAAACACTATTTTGCTCCCAGAAATCAATAAACATTCCTTTCAATAAGACCACGCTCACGTGATGTTACAGGTCTCAGGCTAAGTTTCATGACACCCAGAGGGTTATCTAAGGAAGGACTCTGAAAAAAAAAGTGAACCAGTGCAAGCTGAGAAGTTTCGTTAACTCAGTGATGACTCTGTTAGTACCGATATTCCTGACTTGTCAACCCAACTTCAAAATGTTCACTTTCTGGCCTATACTGCCTTGGCATATTATACTCAACGGGTCATGATTCACCACCAACAGGTTTTGGTTAGAGTTACAATCACAAGAGCCTTCCTTCAGCTCCTTACCATTTTACAAGAACACTGTGCACTCACTCAGTCACATTCCACTCCACAGCAGTGAACACACAGTGTGCAATTGGTCTTCCTAACTGCAAGGATTCAGGGCGAGACTGCCTGACTACTTCACAGAGCACCTACGTCCTGTCTGTAATCCAGACCCTGAGCTTCCTGTTCCCTGGCCAACATCGCACAGTCTCACGCTTGCTGCAGTACTAGCTTGAAGAACAGCACCTCATCTTCCGCTTGGAAACTTTGCAGCCTTGTGGACTTGATATTTTCACGTTTGATGATCTTTCCCAGTCCTTTTCCCCATCTCACACACCAGGCCTGGTTATCACATGGGCTGCTCCTACAGACTCCCCATTGTCCCCGAGTAGCTACTCATTCTCCCAGGCTGATCTGGAACCTTTTCTTGGGCTGTCCAATTGTTTTACCCTCTCTCCAGCTTCACCTAGTGTTTACCCCTCCCCATCTTCTGCAGAGAAAAAAAAAATTGTTTTCCTCATTCCCAACAGTTCTGAAGGATCATTCAACCCAAGACATGGTTAACTTGGATTTGTGCCCACAAATGGTGACAGACCTGCTCAGCTTTTCCAGCTATTTCTGTTTTGCTCCGAGAAAGGATCGGCCTAGCGTTACAGCAAGAACTGAGTGAAGCTTGGAATCCAGGAATGGCTGGGCCCATCTCCATGCTGGAGTTTAGAATAGCAGCAAGGGGCTGCGATGGAGAGGATAGCATTCTGTACAGGCTTGACACTGGAGATTGGTTCCGTGTGGCTGTGGAAAATAGAGAACGCAGGGACCTGGGCTCAGCATAAAGGAGGGTCGCTGACACCCATTTTGAACAATATGCTTCCCCCAACTGCCCCTCTTCCAATGCTCTGAACCCCCTCCAAACATAATAAAGACAGAGACCCCTTGTGCTCACCTACCACCCCCCTCAATCTCCACATTCAAATCGATCACCCTTAAACACATTGGCCAACTCCAACTAGACCCCATGACCAAGAACATCTTCCCCCCTCCCCTCTCTGCCTTCTGCAAGGACTGTTCCCTTCACCAATCCTTGGTTTGTGGCACTCAGCAACCCCCACAACCCTAGTACCTTCCCCTACAAACAGAAAAGATGCTAAACCTGCCAGTACACCCCCCCCCCCCCCCCCCCCCCCTCACCTCCATGCAGGGCCCCAAACAGTCCTTCCAGGTAAGACAGAGGTTCACCTGCCTCTCCCCCGACTTAGTTTACTGTATCCAGTGTTCCTGATGTGGTCTTCTCTACATCAGGGAGCGTGAATGTAAACCTAGGGAACGGCTCACTGAACATCTCAGCCGGGCCTGCAGGAGCCAACCTGACCTCCCAGTCACCACCCATTTTCATTCTCCCAACAACTCCCTTTCTGACATGACCATCCTTGGCCTCCTCCATTGCCGCATTGTACCAAACTGCAAATTAGAGCAACACCACCTCATCTGGTGTCTGGGCAGCCTACAACTCGCAGGAGTCAGAGTTCTCCCGTTTCAAATAAACTCCCCTTCCTCCCTTACACCAACCAGATTCATTGCTCCCACTGACCTACCCTCCAAAAAGAGTATCCCAACCAGACCCATTCCCCTACCTTATTACTCGACATTTACCCCAGACTAAGTGCACCTAATCTACACATCCCTGGACACTATAGGCAATGAGGATGGCCAATCCACCTGACCTGCACATCTTTGGACTGTGGGAGGAAAACGGAGCACCCGGAGGAAACCCACACAGAAATGGGGAGGATGTCTGTGTGGAGTTTGCACAGTCACCCAAGGTTGGAATCAAACCAGAATACAATCCATTGGCAGTAAGTAGGTACTGACTTGTCAGAGCACACACTTACCTTGATGAAAGAATACAGGGACTTGCCATACATCCTGTGAAATTCATCTTTGATGTCCAGCATATCCACTTCACAGCGAGAGACCATGACTCTGATCAAGGTATTGTCATCTGTTCCCATCCCCTAAGATCAAAGCAGCACCAGGTTAGACAGTTAGAGCTCAATGTGGGGGATGGGGGAAAATGGGGGATGGATGGAAAAACAGACAGAAACTCTCCAGGAATCTAAGCTGACCTTTCAGGGCTATCCTGGAGGGAATGCCACAGTCAGCGAGGTCAACTTGGAGACCTGCTCTGGCCTCTAATGCTCATCTCTCACCATCCTGGGTTATTACATTGAAGATTCAGGAGTTATCATATATGCTGATTAGACCAACGTCATTTGAAGGATCTTGCATTCAGTTGTCTGTCAGGACAGCAGTGACTACAACTCAAACTTAAGCACAGAGACTGTGAAAGGGTATTACGGAAGTATAAGGCTTGGGTTTATTTTTCTGCATGCTTCAGCAATAACCCCATCATGATGGAGTTCAGAATCCTACTGAGTGCAGCACTCCCTCAGCACTGCACCTCTGACAAAGGGAAGCTCCCTCTGCATTGCACTAAGGAGGTTAAACAGACCGAACTTTCTGACTTGAACCCACACTTGGCCAGAGGAGAGCTGTCCACTGGACCCGTGTAGTCACTACCACCGTCCACGAACCCTTGACCTAACCAATACCAAGGGGTCAACTCCTTTCGAAGCTGTTGTCATCTGGTGCCAAGATGCATTTTTATATAAAAAAGTGTCCATTTGAACAGAGTCCCTCCTAAACACTCCCCACATGAGCCTCAGCAGAGGGACTGTCACTTGGCAAACTCCAACCCAGCTTCAGCAGTGTGCAGGGAAAAATAAGTTAAAATCAACGAGCTGGAAAGGCCAGTTGAGCCATGGTCATGGGAAATGCTTTCTGCAGGCAGAAACAACTACAGTTTCTCACTGACAGTAGCAGCTCAGTTTTAGTGAAGAAAACCCATCAACAGAAACATTATAAGCTGCACACTTTTAGGCAGAAGCACTTGTGCCTTCAAAGGTCCAGGCAGCCTGTAATCACATCGACCCAATCACCTTTCATATTCAACCTGCATTTCACAGAACCAGGGACAACCCAGCCACACAGTCCTTGTGTGTAGGGGAGTTGGTCAGTGCCTGGAACATGGATGGTATTGCAAGGACAGGGATTGGAGTCCAAAGTTTATCATTGCTGTGCTGTGCTGGCAATCTCCTGCAAAATTAGATAGTAAAGCAAGTTGCACAACTCCGGGATCAAATGCTTGCGGGTTTGCAACCGACATTGGGCTGTGTGGAGTGGGCTAAACTGCATACCAGCCTGGAGCACTGTAAGGTACTGTGCCATGTAGAACTGGGCAATGCCAGCGGAAAGAATCGACTTTATTTACCTTCATGGATTTGTGCAGCCTCTCAGCAAAGTATGCTGGTCGGTTCCTCATGTTCTTCACTGGGAGAGACAGAGAGAGAGATGAAAGCCATTAGTCCTGTGAGAAAGTGCACAGAGGGCAAGTACAGTCAGAGAGGGGGGAGAAAGAAAACAAAAAGATGCGCTAACTCACCGACTGCTAATAAAGCACTCTCCAGAGAGCCAGACATCTCTCCTTTAATGCTGCTCTCAATGTCTTTGTTTGCAATGGTCTTGTATTCTTCAAAGACTGTTCAGGAAGAGAGCACACGAACGATGAGCAAGTGGAAATGCCTGTCGACAAATTAACATCAATCCTACACAGCAGGCAGGAAGCCACTGTGCTGGTCCTTCCACATAGGGAAGTGGGCACTTTACCTGCCTGCCTTCTCTCCCCAGCTCACCCTGCATCGTTACACACAGTCTTCAGTTCCTGGGGCCTCACACTAACGCTGTGTCCCAATGGCAGGGTGGCAGCACCTCATGGTGATGCCAGTCTCTCTCAGACACAGACAGGCAGAGGATTATTCAAAAATCAAGAAGAAATCACATTTTGCGCTGATCAGTGTCCTCAGGGAGGAGGCAGTGCTCTGCAGGCTCAAGGGTCATTCAGGACTGTTGATCATGGTGTGCTGGGTGTGCTGGGGACCCCCTCTGCCCACCAGGAGCTAGGCTGGTATAGAGTCCTGAATATCAGTGCAATTCAGGATGGCAAGTGCAGAAAAAAAAAAAACAAGAACAAAAACCCCCTTTCGGACCATCCCTCTGGGGTAGTGTTCATGTGAAAGGCACTAACAGTGGTCTGTGTCTGTCCACACTGTGGAATTGTGGGAAACACAGTTGCTCGATTGGAAAACTGGCCAACCCCCGATTATAAAACACAAGCAAAGACTAAAGCATTACTGACCTCAGCAGGATATGACACAGGCCAAGTCCACATAAATTCTTTAACCTTGGTAAACCTAGTCAGAACTTGATTAGTTGGCTCCACATAAATTCTGGAATATTAACTGAGCCTAAATAAGGACATTCCACAAAATCCTGAGCTCCCAACAAGGACTAGATTATAGGATGACGCAAGTGACACAAGGTTTGTGAAGACAGTACAGTACACATCAGAAATTGTAACAGATCATAATTCAACATACAGGTCTAATGGATGACCAATCTAGAGTGATAATTACTGATTAATAGCAGTAACATTTACACACAAGATTCCTGCTTTCTCTCTGTAAGCACCAACTTGAGAGAAATTGAGAGCTGCGAGCACCTCCAAGTTTAGCCGTCTGCATGGAGTTCTATTGTCAATCGACAGATTGGCTGTTGGAACAAGCGGTGCTGAATTTTTGTTGACTTTGTTTAGCTCTCAGTCTCAGTCTTGTTGCTATTTTTAAAATCCACTTCTACATCGTGATCCAGCATTGTGGAATAAGACAGTGGCTCAGAGAGAGGGATCACCCTTTACCCCAGTATCCCTCGGGAAAGAGAGGCCATCCCTCACCACCATCCCATTGCAGAATGCGTGCCAAGAGCTCTGGACCTTCCTTCAGAAATTAATCCAGCCCACTAGGTCCGAAAGACAGCCTGAGGGAGTGATCAGGATTCCCAGGAAGAAACAAAGCCACGTGTCTCCCTCCTGCATTGTTGCTCCTTGGGGAATTTGAGAAGGATATGAATGAGAAGATTCCAAGCTGACAGTGACAGGGAGGGAGTTCAACCCTATCAAATTGCTCAGCTTGTCCAAGCTTGTGTGTGAAATGCCTGCCCTCAAACACTAAGTGGCTTGCCAGACATTTGCAGCAACTGTAGAGCCCATGAGCAACGATCAGGGGGGAGTTAAGGGAGGTGTCTGGATCAGGGCTTTGGCGGTCTGAGATCCCAGGAGCCAGCCCAACACGGTGATGCAGGTTCCCGGTGAGAGAGCAGGGGAGATGGACTCAGGAAGGGGAAAAGGATACTCAAGCAATGGAGATGGGATGTGCAGGCCCCACATGGTCCATCACTTAAACTGCCAAGTGTGATATTCTGGTTTGATTTATTTACTTACTTAAAAACCAGATAGTCAGGTGACTGTAAAGTTTAAGTTTTAAACTTGGTTCTTTCTCTTTTCTGCCTTCTTGTTCAGTTTTTGTCCCTTGGTCCTTGTACTCAAGATTGTGCAGTGTCACCACATGTAGCACTTTTCACCACACTTTGGTCCTGGAGTACAAGTGACAATAAAGTCTGTATCTTAAATGATCAGTGGGCGAGTTGGGACACAGATCATCATTGAGCTCCTCAGGCCAATGAAGTGACAGCCTACTGACGTAGCATTACCCCTCAGTTCCAATCTCCTTTCCAGTCCAACGTTCACCAGCACCAGCCAGTGGAGTCGGCTGCTCACCATCACTTGTGGCATTGTACCGTGTCCAAATCAGAACCAACAGCTAAAGCCGCAAGAAACTCCGGCGAGGACGATAGTTTCACCGTTGGCACAGATACTCCAAACAAACATCACAAGAATTATAACAGTCAGTCAGTCATTGCTGGTGCTGCTAACTGCTCAGGTGAGAAGCCAAGGAGTGTGTGTGTGCGCGTGGCATGGAGAGTCAATATTCCCAGGAAACTCAATCTAATGTTCCATTGGGACCCCACAACAACATGAATCCCTTCCTTGGTACGGTATGGTGGAAAAGACCCCTTTCTGACTGCAGGCAATACCTGGACATGCAATTTTTGTTCAATTACACTTCATGATGTGAAGGCTGAGCTGTGACTGCCTCAAGGCATCTGATACAGCTTTGCAACAATGTGAACAAACTCTTAAACTGACAAAACCTTTTCTATTCAGACAGTTAAAGAAGAGGTTGGTGTGTGACTGGCCACTCCCAGCTCCCTTTGCCAACAGGCACAGATTTGGGATTTGTGCCCCTCCCAGCCAGTGAGAGCTGCTCTGTGTGGTGTTCTCCTTGAACACATTTGAAGATGCAGTCCTATTTCTAACCAACAGGCTGCGATAAAGCAGCAGATTTGGTCAGACCTTCAAGGACACAATGTGAGATTCACACCGGGAGTGAGAGTGAGTCAGTGTTTCGCTGCCATGGGAACACAGTACAGCAGAGTCAACAACTGCCACTCGATACAGAAAACTCAGCGGTGGCCCAGTATACAGCACTCAGGCCTCAGAGTCAGCAGGTTGTGGGTTCATGTCCCACTCCAGACAGACTCATGCACAGAATTCACAAACATAGCCAGGACTGGACTGAGGCACCTTTCAGATGAAAGGTACAGATTCCATCACATGACTGATCGCTGCCCTGAACACATGACCCCCTGGAGGCTGCAGGCTCCACACCCAGCTTCTGTGGGAATGTCTGTTTTTACACATCTAACTGCTCTTAAACACCGTGGGCGGCACGGTGGCACAGTGGTTAGCACTGCTGCCTCACAGTGCCGGAAACCCGGGTTCATTTCCCGCCTCAGGCGACTGACTGTGTGGAGTTTGCACATTCTCCCCGTGTCTGCGTGGGTTTCCTCCGGGTGCTCCGGTTTCCTCCCACAGTCCAAAAGATGTGCAGGGTCAGGTGAATTGGCCATGCTAAAATTGCCCGTAGTGTTAGGTAAGGGGTAAATGTAGGGGTATGGGTGGGTTTCGCTTTGGCGGGTCGGTGTGGACTTGTTGGGCCGAAGGGCCTGTTTCTACACTGTAATGTAATCTAATGACTGGATTTATTTGTAATGCACATCCAACAGTATCTATGCCAAACTGGACAAATAGATTTCCCAGACATTTTTGTTACAATTAGCACTGCTGCCTCATCACACCAGGGACCTGGGTTCAATTCCAGCCTCAGAAAACTGTCTGTGTGGGGTTAGCACACTGCCCCTGTGTATGTGTGGGTTTCTTCGCGCAGATACTGAGATGTGCAGGTTCGGTGGATTGGCCACAGCAAAGTCAGGGTTACAGGGATAGGATGGGGTGGGACACTCTTTGGAAGGTGGGCTGAAAACAATCCATTAAGTGGGAAAGCAGGGCTATGATTCGGTGTAACCCAGTGGACAGCCAAAAAGGAGCACAAAAGGGGAGCAGACACCATAGATAGGGAAGGGATCGTCTGTCAGCGGGGACACAGTGGCAGCATCACAGCCTTCAGATCCTTGGCCTGTTTCTGTGAAAGAATAACCCAACTGGCAGGACAGGACTTCCCAAAGGATTCCCTGGGTCAGCACATCCCCCATTCTCATCAACACCAGCAAAACTCTGCTGTCAGTGCCTCTTATCAGAAAAGATTCAAGGGTCAAAAGCAACAGAGAGAACAGGAAAAGGCTTCTCTGGTTGGATGTCAGCACCACATTGGTGTTGTCAGGAAGAGACAAGCTGCGTGGAAGCACAATCAACTGGGTTGGAGGCCCAACTGGTGTACCCTGCAACTCCAGCACAACCTCCTTACTCAGATACTCCTGGTCTCCTTTCATACGCGAGAGGGTCTAACGTGGGAAACAAAGGAGCATGCAAGCTCGGGAAAGGAAATCGGCCATTTGGCCCCTCAAACCTGCACCACCATTCATTATCATGGCTAGCATAGAGCTCAGTACCCTCAATCTGCATCCCCCCGATCCCACACCTCCGCAGCCCTGCAGTCCCAAGAGCTGGAGCGGCCTCCTTTTTGATAACAATGTTCTGGCCACAACATCTTTCCAGTAGGGAATTCCACATGCTGAGTACTCTCTGGGTGAAGAGACACCGGAACATCCTTCCTGTGTTCACCCTGACTGGTCCGGTCAGAATTTTCACCATTTCTAGGCAAATCACCCTCTGCTCAATCTTTCCTCATCTCCAGTTAGCAGAATTCTGACTAACTCGGTCTCTCCTCCTCGGTCAGTCCCGCCACCAACTGCACTCCCTCCATCACCAGAACATCCTTCCTCAGAGACCGAGACCAAAACCCCACACAGTATATCAGGAGTGGCATCGCCAAGTGCAGCCAGACATTCCTGTTGCAGGAAATCGAACCCTCTCACTATCAAAGGCCCATGTGCAGTTTGGCATCTTCACTGCCCACAGTACCTGCACACTCCCTTTCAGAGACTGGAGTACCCCGGGCTCACTAAACATTCCCCCATCTCAGTATACAGCCAAATAATCATCCGAGTCTCTATTTTTGCTACCCAACTGAACCACCTCACATTTATCCACATTAACAAGCACTCGGCCTGACCAAGTGACACTGCATCATGTCTGCACCCTCCTCACAGCTCACCCTCTCACCCAGCTGTGAGTGAGTGCGTTAAGAATCCCTTCAGCGTGGAAACAAGCCCTTCAGCCAAATACATCCACACCAACCCTCCAAATCTATTAGCTGCAAATCTGGAGAGCTTCCCTTTACTTCCCCCATCTAGATAGTCAGCATAGACTGACTTGGGATGGACCGAGCACTGATCCCTGTGGGACGCCTGTGGTTCAGAAACAGACTGGATTTATTCCTGTCTGCTAACCAATATTGTAACTTCTCTATGCCCTACTCCCAATCTCACAGGATTTAAATTTTACACATTCATCTCTTACTTGGGACTTGGTCAAAACCTTTACAAAAAAAGTCCAAATAAACAACATCCACCCCTAGCTGCCCTTGATCAATTCTACTCGACAAAATCCTTCTATTGATTTGTCAGGCATGACTTACCTGCTGACTGTGAAACGGTCTCCGAAATGCTCTGCTATAAAATCCTTCCCCATGGACTGGAGCATTATCCTCACCACCAGCATCAGCCTCATTAGTCAACAATCACGTGTTCTCTTTGCAAAAAGCGGGGTTATGTTTGCTACCCTCCAATCTGTCTGCACTATTCCAGAGTCCAAATCATCTTCGGAAGGTGAACACGAAGACATCTATTACTTTGTACAAACGTTTCCTGAACTATTGTGGGATGATCAGGTCCTGGGGATTGGTCAGCCCTCAATCCCATCAATTTCTCCAGGACTGTTTCTCAGCAGCTGCTCGATGGCCTCCAGTTCCTCGCTCCCCCAGGAAACCCTGTGTTCCCCGTCATTTCTGGGACGTGACTCATGTCCTCCTTTTGTGGAGGCAGAGGCGAAGTACAGGTACACAATCTTTTATCCAAAATCCTTGGGGCCAGTTGTTTTTCGGATTTTGGAATAAATGACATTTTCACAACAAAGTAAAATAAAGGTGACCAACAGCAGACCCACGTGTCAATAGCACAGAATTAATGCCTGTCAGTGCTGGGCCGTGCTGCCATGTCACATCGCAGTGGTTTGACTCGGTGTGGAGTTGGCTCACCTGTTCCTACGCCAAAATGACCCTCCACGAGAAACATTTCCAAATTTGGATAACGAATCATGTACCTGCACAAATTCACTTAGTCAGCCATTTATTTATTCTCCGTGATAAATCCCCGGACTGTGAGACATCTGCACTAACTTTCACAGAGGTTTTTCGCGTCAGGAACTTGTCGATCAGTTCATATGTTCCCCACAGGCTTTTTCCTCGCATTGTTTTCCCCTTCTTAAATGAATCCCTCCGTGGCTGAAATCTAAACGGTTGTCCATTGTCCTGTCAGTTGTCCATGCTTTCCCAGTTGGTATGCCTCTAATACGGTGTCTCCCATCCCTCCGCTGCCATAGTTTAAGTACCGCTCTCTCCACACTGTTGTGCCACACAGAGAACCAAGTTTCAACTTCACTCATTCCATCTTTGAAGGTTTGCTATTGCCTACCCATGTGTGGTCATTCCTTTCAGGAACATCTCCCAGTCAGTCACTGCTGACTCAAACCTCAGACCATTTTAATTTCCCTAGAGATTCAGAATCAGTCTCTGTATCAACTCCCTCCCCCACCATCTCAGTGAAGAATTCTAATCAACTTAGAGTCATTCCTCCCCAAGGCATGTCTTACAGCTACATTACCAATTACTCCTTTCTCACAGTATCACCCCCCCAGTCTGTGACAGCCTGTTCTCTAGCTGGTTCCTCACTGTATCAGTCCCAGTGAGCTATCCCTGTGTACACTCAAGCATAGTGATTCACTCGGTTCATCCAATCCAAATGCAGATTAAAAAGTTAATAATTTACCACAGGTACCTTGGATTTGCTGTTTAATGCCATTCCCCACTTCACTACAGACTGGTGGTCTCAATGTCACCCACACAGGTTTTTGGCTGTTTCTTACTTCCTCAATGCTACTCACACAGTTTTGACACTGTTCCAGTGTTTTCCATCTGACAATGTTGTGTTGCTATCTCCTCTAACTGGTAATCCAACCACACTGTCTCTTCCTTTGTGTCTGTCCTTCTGAAATACTGAGAATGCCTGGATGTTGGGTTCCCATGCCGACTCACCTTGCAAACATCTCCATAATCCCTATCTCCTATCTTTTTGCAGAATGAATTCATCCAATTTATTTCAAATTATCTGTACATACCTTGCCCCATTTCCACTTTATGAAATGTGGCTTTGTTGGATGCTGGCCTTTTATCCCTCTGCCTAGCACATCTCTTATACCCTTTGCTGTTTTTTTGTTTTAGTCAGTCATTCCCCTTCCTCCAACTCATTGCACAGGTCACCAACCCCTTGACAGTTTAGTTTAAACCCTCCCTAATCAATTCCCTAAACCTCCCCCCACCACCTCCCCTGTAGTATATCAGTCACAGTGCTGCCCTAGTCTGACTTGTCCACTTTACACTACTCCCAGTACTCCAGGAACCTGTAACCCTCTGCCCACACCATCTGACATCTCCTAACCTCTGTCCAGCAGCAGTAGCTGCAGCACCCTCAGCTCACGACTTTAATAGGCCTCATTTTCAGCTTATTTCCTAACTCCTTATGTTCTGTTTGGACATGATCCTTGTGTCATTGGCACCAATTGATATCATGGCCAATACCTCTTCATGCAGGACGTCCTGTAGGCTTTGTTAACTGCTCTCTCCATTTGTCCTTCCACCTTCCATGACATGTGCACATCTTTATCCAGGTCCCTGCAATCCTGCACCTTGGATGTAATACTGTCTCTCCGGGATCTTTACATTGTGAAAGAATGTGAGGTGATACATTGGCAATGAACCTGATCCACCACCTGGCCCAATATGCCCATGTCCCTCTGAAATACTATTCAAATTACAACACTTCAACTTATCTGCAAGTTGGCGTTCCAGCTAGTGAAAGGCTTACCTCTCCGCAAATGGACTGGGTTCCGGACACACAGAACACTCAGGAAAGCAACTTCATCTGTGCCCCACTGCTTCTCTCCTGCTTCATACAGCACCTGGTTTACAATCAAAAGCAACACAAAACACATTGCAGTGAGACAGTACAGAGAATTAGCCTTCCTGGTCAGAGGTCACCCACTGGAGAACAATGGCTGAATAATGTCTCTGAAGACAGCAAGAGGCCCACAGTCAGGCACACACTCGTGAACAGGCTTTGGAAGTGCTCACGATAACGTGGAGGCATTGTTTTGTTCTTAACAAAACAGGCATTTCATTTGGCATTTCAGAAGGGCCCACTGGACGAGTTAAAGTGTGGGAAGCCACTGTCAGACAGGAGTGAGTGAGTGAGTGAGTGAAAAAAAAAATGAAGCATTTCTGCTCATTCTGACTGGGGAAGGAGGACACACACACACACACACACCACTCAGGTCCTGTTTTAAACCACCCAATACCAAGATAATTGGACACAGAACAGTGGACTCAAGGGAGGGAGGCAGCTTGTCGACTCAGACCCTACAGAACCCAGATTGTCAGCTACTGACATGATCGGTGTTCACGGTGCACAGTGCTGTTCCAGATGTATTGATTGCTCTGTGCTGCTGCTTCAGGAAGTAGTGCAAGGCTGGGGGCAGGGTGGTTGCATTAAATTAACACGCCCCCCGAGCAGTCATTCCTATCAGGCAGAATACAACCACATTGCTGAAATCAGAGCCACAGTCATGCTTTTCAAGAGCAAAAATGTAGATAAATTAAATTTGTAGCTCACAACATTAAACTCCAACTCAGTCAGTGTACACAATTCCTCAAGGCAACAGCTCTCTGCATCCCATTACAACACCTTCCAGTGGAACAGAGTCTAGTGGAGTTGCCAGCAAACAGGACTCATCGCACCATGGACAGTGCTTTGACCTTTTGGGACTGCGTGCTCCTGCCAATGTCTTAGCTGCTGTGATCAAAACCTTGCAAAGAGGATTATGTCAGAGGGGGAGCGGGGTGGTTGGAAACATAGGTTAAAGAAACAGCACAGCACAAGATTCAACTCGGAACAATATCCAGCTGTTGGGAACAGGACAGAGGCAGAGGGAAGCGAGAGTGCAGAGGATCAGGACATCTTTGTGCATCAATCACACGTGGGGATGCAGCTACACTATCTGGAATTAACACAGTCAAACCATGACCATGAATCCACTGTCCATTATCAGAAAAACCAACCTGAATTCACCAAAGTCCTTTTGGCAAGGAAATCAGCCACCCTTCTGGGTCTGGCCCTTAATTGCCCTTTGGCTAATGCAGGATGGGCAAGTGACCCCCTTGTCTCATGATTGATCATTAAAAAAAAAGTGTACAGTAGGAAAAGGTAAATGGAATCCTGGCATTTATTGCCCATGGACTGGATTATAAAAAAAGTGTTGTTACAATTATATAAGATATTGGTTAGACCACACCTGGAGGAGTGTGGACAGTTTTGGTCTCCTTATTTGAGGAAGGATGTGGTGACACTGGAGGCAGTTCAGAAAAGGTTAATCAGATTGATTCCAAGGATGAAAGGGATGTCATACAAGGAGCATTTGAACAGCTTGGGTTTGTACTCACTCGAGTTCAGAAGAATGAGGGGGGATCTGATTTAAGTATATAAAATGCAAAAGGGTTTGATAAGGTGAAACATCTGTTCAGAGTTCACCTTGAGAGATTATTTATGACCTCTTGTTCAAGTCAGAGGAATAAAGTTCAAAACTGAGATGAGGAGAAACTGCTTCTCAGAGGGTTGGGAATCTGTGGAAATTGTCACAAAGCTGCTCCTTTTTTCTGAAAGCTGTTCCTTTTCTCAAGGTCACTGTGTCCTTGTTGTTTTTCAGAGGGGTTGTAAACAGCTCCTGGTTCCTATTAGACTGGTTTGGTGGAGAGGTTAAAGGGTACTCAGAGGCCTTTTTGTAAACAGATGAGACTTCAGGCCAAAGTGGTCATGTTTTAGAAGTGACCTGTATAATGGAAAGGGAGTGGTCAACTCTCGAGCTGGGCAGTTCAGCCCAGAACTGGTTGGGAGTTCAGCAGTGAGTTCTGTGAAAACAGGCTCTCTCTCTTTCTGCCCTTTCAACTTCAAACTAGAAGGATGTGTTCTATTTTTTAAAATTGTTTTTAAGGGGGTTTGCGTCTTGGGACTGTTGTCTAAATTTGGCACAGCACAATTAAGTCTCATTTAGATAAACTGAGTTCTGTTGGGCTGCTTTATTCTGCTGTGTTTCATTGCATAAATTTTGTGAATAAATCTCTGTCTATTTTAAAACCTGGTAGTCAACCTACCTAATTTCCTCCAGCTAATTTTGACTGGACACTTACCAAAACAAGTGACAAAAGTTATGGTGTGGGCTGCCTGCTCAACGATGGTTTGAGTGGTCTGGCCTAGTCCATAACACAATCACTGCCCCAGACTGCAGTGGCAGCAAACAACAAAAAAACTCAACCAACAGATTCAAGATAGAAACAGATATGTTGTTTCAGATGGATAAAGGGCTAGAGGGAACATGCGGGAAGGTGAGTTGAGAGCAGGCGAACATCAGCACTGATTGTGTTCATAGTAGAGTCAGGCTTGAAGGGACGAAGTGTCTCTTCCCACTATGTTGCTTTGTAAACATGGAGAGAGAGGATGCAGTTGACCTAGTTATCCAGCTCTGCTTCAGACCCAGTCACCTATCAAACCTGACCACAGGCTCCCAGCAGCAGCAGCAAACTGGCCATCTGCTCAGTCCCTCCAAGATTCAGCCTGGTCATTTCCACACCATGCCCGTTGGTCTGTTCAATCTCACCTCGTACCTAAATGATACACAGAGGGGTGTGTGCGCGCGCGCAAGAGACCCTCAGCAGTGGGTGAACTACATGAACAGTTCCTCCACCACAAAGCTTGGGAAGCAGGAAGAATCTATGGAAAACTGCAAGAGGACAAGAGGCCATGGGAGGGAGGAGAGTTCAATAATAGGCAGAGGACAGACAGGAACAGAAACAACAGCCACTACAGCAGGAGCCAAGCTAGGTGATCATGAACCACTCTAGCTTCACACCAAACATCAGAATCATCAACTTCCTGGTGGGAACAGAGGAGAATATTCCTGCTCCTGTGCTAGTTAAGCATCAGTCTAGATTAAAGACTCCGATGTAATTTGTGTTGTTTCAGTGTATCACTGAGTGTGACCTCCTGACCACATGACGTACAAAGAAGGGGCCGCAGACAGAGGGGTGGGGAAAGCTGACAACAGCAATAGTTAAAAAGTTCTTTGTCGTTGATCGCCTGGAAGCAATGGCCAAAGTGGATCTGGTCTGATCAACATCAGAACCAAAAATAATTGCATCAGTGAAGACAAGTCACTGGTTGTCATGGCAATGTATCTGCAGAGGTGTTAACAAAAACCAAGAACAAATACCCAGTCTCCTGAACTGTAGAGCTGGGGTCTCAACTGGAAGCTTTTCCCTCATTATTCCAGCCCCTTGATTGGCTGGACACAGCTATCCCAATCACTCCAATTTGCCCATGGTGCTTTCCCCAACTAACCAGTTACCTGTGCATCCTGCCTGGCTCGTTGCTCATCCACAGAATTTCCTTCATCGCGGTTTCCCTGTGAGACAGCAAACACAGTTTCGGTCAGCAGCACACATGGCTTGTTACAGGATGCAAGTACCCGACTGTGCAAAACAAAAAAGGTTCATTTCCTGGCACTCAGAAGTCACACAGACAGGAAGTAACCACATGGTAACCCTAGACTCTGGCAGGGTGCAGTTTCATGTCCACGCACAGAGCTGCGATTCACCCCAACATCAGCTCTGGGACAATTACACCCAATAGCTGCAGCCACTGGCAGTCAGAACTTCAGGCTGACCACAGAGCTGTGGCCACTCACTGGACCACACTCTCCCATTCCTGATGCTGCACAATATTCGACTCTGGTCTTAGCCCCCAGGTTTTACCTGTGACAGATGGCAAACACACAACTGGCCTGGTTGGGAGGTGGGGGCTGTCCTATGTAGAAATGAACAATCTGATGAGTCTGGATTCTCTCCAGTATTGCAACCCAAGAGGTGATTGCACTGGGACACAAGATTTTCAAGCAGTTTCACTGATAAACTCAGCAGAGGTCCCTTCCTGCTGGGTGGGAAACTTCAAAACACAGGAGCACCTTTTAGCTCAGCTTAGAACAGTTGATCACTTTGGACAGTGAGGAAGAGAAACTTCACTCGGGGATTGTCAAGCTTGAGAATTCTCTCCGTCAGAGGGTGGTGGCAGTGAAGAGGCAAGAATATGCAGTTCTAACCCAACACTAGTCAGTCATAATCCCATGGAAGGGACTTGGGATGCAAGAGAGAGGAACAATTAAGATAAACTTGGACAGAGGTTTGCAGTACATCGCAACAGCAACACCAAAATATGATACATGTAAGGTGAAGAAATCTTTAGTATTTCCTTTAGCGTCTGTAGTCATTAGGAGCAATAAGAACTTGCTGGAAAATATGGATGGCAGACAACAGGTTAAGTGTTACTGACCTAGTCAGAGTGCATCATTTGCAGACAGTGAGGCAAGGCCCTGCCTTTGAAGAACAGCAGTGATACAGTCAAATACAAAGCCATCCAACTCACCAACCTGACTTGGAAATGTACTGCCGTTTCTTCACAGTCGTTGGGTCAAAATCCTGGGATTCCCTCCCTACCCGCATTGTGGGTCAACCCACAGCAAGGGGACTGCAGTAATTCTAGGAGGCAGCTCACCACCACCTTCTCAAGGGGTAAATAGGGATGGGTTATCAATGCTGGCCAAATGGCCTCGCCCAAGTCCCACAAAACCAATTAAAAAAAAACAAACAACTTTATGGGTCAGACTAAACAGATCACTTTCCAGATTCTTTATACAAACAGGCATCACAACAACTGCACCGAAAAGACAGAGTTGTATGCATCACTGATGAGGTGGTTTTAGGAGCCCTTCCCTAACACTACACATGGGCTGATGTTACATTGCTCACTCCCCTGCCAATGTTCAAACTGCACTTGGTCACCCTGGCTTCACGTCCAATGGAAACACTGGCCAGTTCTTTCTGTCAAGATGACGACTGGATTTTCTGTAGCTTCAGTCAAAGCAGATCCCAAGGACAGAAGCAGCTTTCTTGTCACAGCACAAAGTTGGTGTTGGTGAGTGAAAGCGCGCGGTCTACCCAATCCAGCACCTCTGAAGCCTCACTGAAGGGCAGGCAGATCTCTGCTGGCTGCTCCTTACCGTTGCCAGGGACACCAGCACTCTTTGGAACATAGCGGAAGTGTCCCCACAGATGTCGTCTTCAAGACTCTTGCCAAACTCTGCAAAAGGGGAAGAAAAAAAAAAACTTCAAGTAGGAGCTGGACAAAGGGATAAAACAAACTAAATACCGAAAACATGTCAGGCCCCCACCCTCCTTAGACTACAACCAGCATACTCAACCTGTCCAAGAAAGATGGCCAACAATAACGAAGCAACTGCTGTTCAGAAGGTGCCATCGAAAAAAATCATCAATCCAGAGTTCAAATCCTGTCGTCATCTCGGCCAGAAGATGGTATATAATAGGTTATTCGTTACTGACCTAGTCAGAGTGCATCATTTGCAGACAGAGAGGCAAGGCCCTGGCTTTACCCAAATTCTCACATCCTGCAATTTACAACCCAGAGCTATTTTGGTCATCTTCCAATCCAACATCTCATCCTCACTCACCCAGACCCTGTCCTAACTCAACGATGGCACAACTCAATAACTCCCATCCCAGGATGGAATCTGTTTGACAGAGCAGGTGTTTGGTTGATTTTCTTCAGTGAGCTAACATGGTCATCAGTCATTGAGACACATTTCTACAAGAGCTTGGATTTTCTTGAACAGAAGCTTGTTTCACAAATCAAGTTTAAATACAGCAGACAGTTCTCCAGATTCAAAACAGTCACAGCAAAAGCACAAAACCACTGGTTGCCATGATTTAAGAGCAGAAAGAATTGACCCACTCTCTCAACTCTTCAAGTTCCACCTCACTGCTCACAGCTTCCTTGTTAATCACACAATGAATCCTTTGCCAAGCAGATGTGAACCAGTCATCAACCTCCATGTTCCAAAAACCTGAAGCTTTCTACAACAACTCTCACGACTAGAAAGCTGCATCAATGAATCCCTTCTGCAAGAGGTGACTGGTTCTTCAATTGCTTCCATAGGATAAGCTAAACTGGCTTTGAAGGCCAACAGTGGTATCCTCTAAACTAACTCATAAACCAGGACATTTGTTTCCATCAGGTACAAAGGAAGTGAATGGCCTTAGACATTCACTCAATCATAAACAGGATTATCAACTTCCCATTGACACCACAGAGTCCACAGTCACCTACTTCCCCCCCAAAAAAACTGAATTTCGTCACTGTTCCACTCAGATTCTCTGACCTGGCTATCTTTTCTTTTTTAAAAAATAAAAGAAAATCATCACGCAGCATGTCTCCAGCCATTATAACATTGCAATTTCACAAAATTATATTCATTGAAATAATGTATCTATGACGACAACCCGAAGCCCTCCTATTCATAGCGTCATATGACACAGAAACAGATCCTTTGGTCCAACTCATCCACACCAACTAGATATCCCAATCTGACCTTACGCTTCCCCCCCAGCATTTGCCAGCAGTTGGCCCATACCCCTCAAAACTCCTCCTGCTCATATACCCATCCAGATGCCTTGCTAATGCTGGAATTGTACCAGCCTTGCCCCACCTCCTCTGGCAAACCTCTCTGACTGCACTACTCACTCTCCCTGGTAAAGGTCTGACTAAGCTCTTGGTCATAGCCCACAGTGTATTAAAGTCTGGTTACATTCTCAGTGCAAGAATTCTTCAAAAAGATGACATGTTGCGGATACATCAGCATCACTCGACCGCTTCACAGCATCTCACTGTTCACATATTTAGCAACTCATCTGAAGTTTGGAAGGGGGCAAGAGGACAGAAATATTTCTCACACACTATACAGCTGTTTCATTCTTGAGGAATAAGACGAGGACTTTACCTTTCTTGTAAGCAGTCACGATTTGCCGGATTTCGGCGTTGTTCCGTGAAGCCAGAATTTCAATTAAGCAGCCTTCATCAGTCCCAGCACCCTAGGGACAAAACAGCATTAGTTAGTCCTAGCTTGCTTTCAGATCTCAGAAACGTAACTGTACTGATGATGGATTTACTGTTCAGTTCAAGACGGAAGGTAGAAAGAGCCCTGAAGACACTCCAAGACACTCAGAATCAATTCAAATTGAATATAGCCTTTGCAGCTTCTGTATCACAGCAGGTATCCCAGGCTGAGATTAAAAAGCAAGCATAACATGACAAAAGGAAAGGATTCCATTCAAACGGAGCAACTGTAACATGGCTGAGAGAGACACAGGGTTAGGTTTCAAAGTCCAGTGTATAATTAATCACTCCTGGAACAGTGATTGGTCCTTCACTAAGTGAAACAGCCAATTTAACCCAACAAACAATGATGGCACAGACTGAATTCATGGATTGCTCTTTTGGTGCAGTGTTGGAAGGAGCCTTGGCTCGGTTCAGAAAGGACAGTGTGTTCACAGAGTTGACTTTCAGGGTTCATGATTCCCAACAGTGCTTCACAGGACAATAGGACAGGAGACAGCTTGGATTTGGTGTGGAGGTTAAATTCGAACCGAGAGCAGGCATGATGAATGAGCTGGTTTCTGTGCTAACTCTCACGCAGAAAACCCACCAGCTGAGTGTGTGGACAGGGAACCCAATAGTGATGTAGGATAATGTACCATTTCTGGTCATGCACTCAGATCAAAGACTCCTCAGCCAGAGAGAAACAAGATTCAGTGCAACATCTGAACCTAGAGGACAGGCGATGAATAGTTGAGTCAACCCTGTTGGAGCCAACCTTGCAAGACCACATTTCTTATTTAACAATCAACTGATTGTAACTTCAAATATCAATTGGACTGTTTTGTGTCTAGGGCCCTGAACGGAAGGGTAATGTACCACATGCTAGCAATCTTTAACCAGAGGCTGCACTAGCTCCCACTGGGGGAAGCAAGCATCACCCACAGCACAAACATGACTCAACAGCAGCCATGCCAAGAAACTCAAATCACTTTTCCAACAAGTCTTCAAGCACACTACAGGTTTTTGGCCAAGATAAACACGCTTGGATCTCAGAAGGAACAATTTATTCAATCTTGAACAGCAAAGGCACTCCTCAAACTTCAGGAAGTAAACCACCCCCAGGGAAGGCAGTTGATGGTCTGAAAGTTATCAGCTGGCCTTCAACTTCTGAGAAGGAAGGGCGAATGGTGGGTGGGGGGAGGGGGAAAATGTCACCGAGATACCATCGTCTCACAGCTGTCCCGACAAGATGGGTCTTCAGTTTTCCTGACCCTGATTGTTGGGGTCGGGTTCTCAAACTGTTCAGTCTGATCTGGTACAACTAGCAGCAACCATACTGAAGAGAAGCAAAGGAAGTGGCCATTCAGCCCCTTCAGACTGTCCTACTATTCACCAAGAGTAATGTTGATCAGTGGCCCGAGTACCTGCAGCTGCCCACCATCAGAGTGAATATCTTGGATGAAGAGAAATACAGAAAGCAGAGATTTCAACCCAAGGTGTTTCCATTTGTGGAAGGGGAACTTCCATACTGAACAAGTTCAGAAATTTGACTGGAGAAAGATCTGGCTTTGATTAATTTTGAAAACAGGGCCATCCCTACCCTATTGTGGGTACTTCATCTCACCTTTGAAGATTTGGACAGATCAATAATTAATCAATCCCAGCTGCTCAGAGTCAGAAAACATGGCAGCCATGTTTGATACAGCAAAGACTTTAGATATCACACCAAGGAGGGATGGATTTGGCTTTTTATTGAACCCCTCGAAGAATGGTATTAAATTTCTTAGAACGCTTCCGTCCCTCCAAATTGACCATTTAAAAAAAAAAAAGAGCAAACGCAGGGTGATCAGAAGCAAAATTCCATCTCCTACTGTCTCCACATCACATGGAGAATCAACTCTTCAGGCACACCCCAAGAAAGAGATACAAATCTACTTTCCCAACGCTTATGTACTACTGATTCTGGTAAACATTAACATACTGGCAAGCCTCAATGGCGGCCTGATAAGCTCCACTGCCTGGATAGGAATTATAGACATCTCAACAGAAATGTCAGAGCCCACTGGGAATAATATGCCCTTTGTCTGCAGGCACCCACCCACACACACAATGTGCCTCCCACAATGGTTAAATATTTACTGAATGTTCACACCAGGTCACATACCTTGATGGCCTTTTTTAATTCGTGCACATCGTACATGACAGGTGTCATCATCAAGCCAAGCACAACCTGTTCAAAATTGCCAGATATTTCTGACTTCAGGTCGCTGATCAGGTCCTGCAGCAAGATAGAAATTAAACAGAAAAATTGGACACCATGTTCCAGAGTGGTCCACGAGTGCTGAAGACACACGCGCACACACACACAATCCTGAACAAAGACAGTGCTCCCAAATATGGGCACCACGACAAAGTGATGTGAAGGGATGGAATGAGAAGGATCAAAATCAACACAGGGGAGTTCCTCAGTTAGTTTTCTCCAACACAGTCAGAATGCTGCAAATCTGACTCCAGCAAATGGCATTGACATGAAGCTCCCTCAGCTCCTATAACACCTCATTGATTTCCTTATGTTGTATCCCTGTGAGAGTGACAACATAGGAGGTGTGTGTAAGGGTCCTAACTACAAAACACTGCTTCTGAATGTTTGCATGTCAGTTAGACTGCTGTAAATATCGTCAAAACCTCTTGACGCTCATTCTGAACAGCCGAAAAAAAAGGGGGGGGAAAAAAAAAAAAGAGCGCTGTCAATATTGACTTGTGGACATAAATGGAAAGCTACTGGTAAGCAATTACCAAAAGCACATGGAGATGATGAACTCTATGATCTCCGAGAGAGATCAGAATCACTCCTTTGTGCGCGCTTCTCCTTCTGTATCTCTCTTGTGGAGCAAAGCTCCTATTTCTGATACTTGTTCACAATCTCTCAAACGCACCCTACCCAATTACAGACACACTGAATGGCTGTACAGGGTCTCTCATCCAGAGGCTCCACGGTGATACTGCCTCATCACTCAGCTGCAGTTCACACTGCCTTCGGTAAAGAGATGTGATGCACAAACTAGAATGTAGAGTAGGAGAGATGGAGCAGGCTGGCAATCTGAGTCACCAGGCTGAGGGATGACTTGGACACATTTAAAAACTGTCGAGGGTGGAGGTTTGATAGGGTCGACTTAGAGAAGGAAGTCTTTCCACTTTTGGCGGAAGTCCATATCAGCAGCCATCAAAACAAGGCAGCGGCATGCCTAAATACAAAATCAGCAAGAGGGCCACCAAGTTAGGTCACAACCTGACATTTTCCATCATCGGGAGGAAAAACTGCATTCACCCATAGGGGTGGTGGAAACCTGGAGCTCACTTCCTGTCAGGGTGGGAGAGACAGAAACCCTCAGTGTGGAAGGATTGAGATCGACACTCAATGCCAAAGGCAGACAAAGCAATGGACCGAGTTCTGGGAACTGGGTTTTGACTAGAGAGGTGGTTGACTTTTCACAGCATAGACTAGATGGGCCAAATGGACTTGTTCAGTGCTCTTGATGACTGCGGGGCGAGAGCGAAGGAGAGCGAGCTGATGAGGAGGGGTGACAAGGGCTGAGGAACTGATCTTGTTGTGTACAAACAAACAGACTCTGCAGGCCAAAAGGCAGAGACATTTGACATGCCCAAAAATAAAGTGATGAGAACGTCAAAATTAAAACATTGGACTTGGCTGTTAACTGACAGCAATGAACAAACAAGTCAGCTTCCCGGACAACGTGAGCCCAGGGACAATTCCCCTTTGTTCAAATCACAACACAAAACAGTAACAGGTTGCTGTTCATTGGAAAGGGAGCATGCAATGGTGGGAAATGGGAAGATTGGCCTGTATCCAGTGGGGAGGATCAGTGAAAGGAGACAGACTGCACTTGGTCACAACACACTGTACACAGACAGACAGCAGGAAGTGAATGATCACATGGACTCCAGTATCAGCTAAAGGTGGGGGGGGGAAAATAAAAAAAAAATGAGGGGGAAGAGCCAAGGTAACAAAAGGTCAAATGTTGGGGGTTACAATGAGGATTGTGTGAACACCATGCACAGGTTCTGTGTACGTGAAGGAGTTCAGGAGCTGGTGGTTAACCACATTGCTTTATTACTCTAACAGGTCATTCCTTGCCCCGACATCCTCATTTGGTTTTCTCTCCACTATAGCCATCTAGGACTGCAGAATGTTTCAAATTCAGAGTTTCAGTTCCGTTTCTTGGGGATTCTCTGAAACCTCAGTGAGCTGACCTTACGAAGTGAAGGACAGACTAAAACACAACTTCCTCTGCATTTGACAGGAGCAAGTGTTACACACGGGCATCTCCCAGCTCTGTCCAAATGCTCTGTGGACAGTGGGATACTTCTGTTAAGTGCCCAAGGATTCAACTGGATGTGAACAGGATTTGATGGGATAGGAGAGAGGGAGAAAACTACAACAGCTACTCCAGTGCATAACCTTCAGGTCAGCAGACAAACCAACAGTCCCCAATCTCCCAGGATAGACAATAGCACTAATGGGCCTGTTGTGTTGACTTTATCATCAATGTGGCTTTGGCCTGCAAGAAAGGATTAATGGAGACCTCACACTGGAAGCAAGCCTATGAATGGAGATATTTCCTTTGTATAACTAACTAAGAGCTCCACCAAGTCTGAAACACATTGAAGCCAGTCAGATGGTGTGGCAACCCCAGGTAATTAGCTGGAGACCCGCAGCGGATGAAGAGGATTGTCGTGTACATCACCCAGTCATACATTTCTCATGGAATTCACAAAGCTGCAGTCAAAAAACCATACCCTGCCAAAAGCAGTCTTGAAGTCTGCTTTGATCTGCTGCCTCTGGGCAATAGTTCTTCTGGTCAGGACCTCAATGATGGCATCCTCATCAGTACCTACACAGCAACAGAACAGTTTCAAAACCAGCTGGTCATTACCTGCTCTCAAAATGTGTGTCATCTTCAACTTTTTGGAGATGCCGGTGTTGGACTGGGGTGGCCAAAGTTAAAAATCACACAACACCAGGTTATAGTCCAACAGGTTTATTTGGAAGCACTAGCTTTCGGAGCGACGCTGATGGTACAACCTTCTGATGAAGGAGCAGTGCTCTGAAAGCTAGTGCTGCCAAATAAACCTGTTGGACTATAACCTGGTGCTGTGATTTTTAAACTTGCAGATGAAATATTGCATGTTTGGCCGTGGAAGATCCACGTTAGTGGGAAGCTTGCATACTGTCATCAGACCAAGGAACGTGACCTTCACACCAAACATATTACAACAGAGCAAGAGGCTATCAAGCCACTCTGTTAGCACCTCACAGCGGTTGAGAACACAAACAGCTGCTCATGAAGTGACAAATGGTTTCTGCAGTAGGACTCAAATTTGGGTTCCTTGCAATTTGGGTCCCACACACACACACAGCCAGATAGTTATTCCCCATGTTTTTACGTGGCAGTCTTCCCCACGCTGCTCGTTCAGTTTGGGCGACAGGCTTACAAATTGGTCCATGAACATTCTGGTTTGCACTTTCAGAAACGATATAACGAATGCGATGTAATCAGAACACTCAGAAGGATTACTCATCATCGTGTGTGCAAAGTACACAAACATTCAGTCCCGGAGGCTGGGACACATTATTCCAACAGGGAGCCACATTCCAATCTGCATTTCTTCCAGGGCTGAACCACCACAACGTACAATGTGTTCCCCTTTGCCATGTGAGAAAATGACTCATTGTAAATTCATAATTTTTTTTATTAATGTGGACCTACAACATGCATTTTGAAAGTGTCATGGTTTGCAGATATGTGTGGTGGTTGTTAGTGAGGGCTGTCGGGTGGGGGGAGGAAGTTTGAGGTTCAAGGCCATCTGAAGGTTATCTGTCAGAGTGAGAAAGGAACACTGTCTGCCTTGTCACAAGTGACTGAGTGTTAGCAGCCACACAGGAAGTTGTGGACACGGAACCTTCAGGCAGACTAACACGATTCAATATGCTCTGACAAGTCTGCCTGCCTCCTTTAGAGGAAGAGATGGACCTCGTGTTGGCAGGGGAGGAGACGGAATGATCATTCCTTATTGTCCCAAGGTGGTCACAACCTTGGCAGAAATGATTCAGTGACCATGCAGAGGGTCACTAGAATGATCAGCTAACTGGCTGCAGGAACTAGACTGCATGCAGAACCTGAAGAGGAGGGGGGTCACATGGAGCTCAAAGGATTGGTCAGAACCTTCAAAATAGGAGGCCGGTTGGAATGCAGGGAGGTGGGGGATGAAAGGAAGCACTTATTCCAAAATCCTCTGCTAACCCAACATGCTGCTGTGCTGGGCAATAGTGGAGATGACTCAATGGGCTGAATGGCCTGTGACTTATGGTCAAAGTGTTCTCAAACCCACTAACCAATGGTTTGTTTGAAAAGGGTTTAATGGGTTCAGAATGCATGTGAAACATCAACCAATCACTGACTTTACATGGCAGAACAGGAGAGAGGGGCTGAATGGTCTCCTCCTGGTGCTGTAACACTGATGGAAAATACTAGAGAGCAAATTGCACACAGGCTGGTATCCTGTCAGTAAGCCACCCTCTGTTTACCAGTGCACACTACACTGGCTGTGACCAGCCTGCTTGGCGTCAGTCCCGGAACTGAGCAGACTCTAAATCTCCTGGTTATATCGGTCAGCCAGGGCTTCCTGATTGATTGGCCCAACTTGATAAACCCAATGACCTTATACTCAAAGAGGTCCACCCAGTCCCAAATCACAAAACGTCTGGTTTCCATCATGCATTGTGACAGAGGGGTGGAAGTGAACTGTCACTAAGGTGGGAGAATAACATCCCCCCCACATCACAGAGCTCTGTGACACCCTGAGAATGACACCTTTGTTAAGTAAAAAGGATTGGTTGAGATACAAACCGAGCCCCTTCATCGCCTTTCTCAGTTTGGCTGCATCCTCCTGGGAATTGAATCCAGGGTACTCTCGAACAGTGCCACGATGTCCAACCTGTTAAGAAAAAAAATAGCTGCCACCATTGCCACAGAGTCAGTTCTTCACTCATTTATTTGAAAAAGGCTACCTGCTTCCTCTTGTCTGCATGGCGTGTGACTGGTCAAGGGGTCTCAAGACTCCAATTTCTAACATCACGTGAGCGTCTCAATGTGACAAGTCCATCTTGAAAACTCGGTGCGTGCTGACAGGACAGCAGGTGTAGGATGGTGTGGGACTCAAACTACACGTCCCTGACTGCTTTCCCCTCCCCTTCCGACCAGCATGGCTGAGAGCATAGATGAATTAGCTTGTGCCAAGGTGCCATGTGAGACCTGGGGGTGATTACCCAGCAGGAACCTGGCAATGTCAGAGAACACACCCAACCAAGGAACAAAGCTGAAGACATGATTATGAATGAAGGAGTTCACAGACACAAGCCTTGGCTGGGTAAACAGACACAGAGACACTGTTGGGAACACGGAACTAAAGATGGAATAGAAACGCAGATCCGGATTTCACCAGAGCATGGGAGGTTGGTGTCATTCTCTGGGGAAGATGACGACAAGACGGAGAGGGGGGAGGGTTCCGGTTCAACTCCGCTGCTCAGTGCTAAGATAGGAGTGAAGCAGAAATGACGCTGCTGAACACTACAGGGTGGGCTGCTGGTGACAAGGAACTGGCATTTCATTACCCCTCAGGACAGCAGCTCTAGGTTCAAAATATCAAACTAAACTCAGCCAGAGAGAGCAGCCTTCTGCTGCTGTGTCCACAAACACAGAGGAAGCAAAAAGAGAGAGAGGGACACACACACACACAGGCATCAAGATATCTCACAACCAAGCATATGTGCAGTTGTAAACACCGCTATTGACCATCAAAACAAAGGTCAATTCTTGTCCAGCAGTCTGTCACACCATGGCAGAGTACAGTCAGTCAGTCACCAACAAAAGGCATCAGGACCTTTCAGAGGAAGCTCCTGCTGAAAGAAATGGCAGTGCTTCTTAAAAAGGTGAGTCCTGCAGCTTTCTCCCTCCTGTACTAGAGGATGGAGGTAGTTGCTCAGCTTCAGGATGGTCCCCCTGACAGTGCAGCACTCCTGCAATGCTGGGGCACTATTGTTAGCCTTGGTGATATGCTCAGAGTGGGACTCCCATCCATAACCGGCTCACTTTGACACCCAATGCCAATGGATGCAAGTGGGCCAATCACTGCTGGCCAACTCCCATTGTTTAGGAACCTAACCTGACAAGGAGGGTCACACTGCTGTTCCCTGCGCTGTCTTGTCTCCTCTGTTACATTCCACTGACTCAATACCAGTGCACTACTTGTCTCAACAAACTGCGCGTAGGCAAAACAAAATACAAATTTGCCAAACCTCTTTTCAGAGCCAGGTCACGGAGATCAGCCATTGTTAATACAGGCGTGGGGCAGCACAGTGGATCAATGGTTCGCATTGCTGCCTCACGGCACCAGGGTCCCAGGTTCAATTCCAGCCTCAGGCAATTGTGTGTAGAATTGACAGTGTCCCCATGTCTGTGTGGGTTTCCTCCCACAATCCAAAGATGTGCAAGTCAGGTGAATTGGGTGTGCTAAATTGCCCATGGTGTTTAGGGATGTGTAGGTTAGATATATTAGTCAGGGGCAAATATAGGATAATAGGGTAGGGGGTGGGTCTGGGTGGTTTACTCGTCAGAGGGTCAGTGTGGACTTGGTGGGCCAAAGGGCCTATTTCTATATTGTAGGGATTCCAGGCAAGCAAGAACATGGGTACAATTTCACAAAACATGGGTTGGGAATCACCAGAAATATAGTCTCCAAATCAGGGAATTACCAGTAATGATACAAACACCAGGTCTCCCATGTCAAAAATGACTCCATGAAGGGGGGAAAAAAAAATGATGCTCCCCAAAAGAAATCAAAACATTGAAAAGCTATCCAATTCATCCCAATCAGCTACTCTGGGCCCATGTGGAACTATCCTGTCCAATTCCTTTACCTGGGAAAAAGAATGCATTGAAATTCCTGCCACTGCTAGTAGCTTACTCCAAAGGTCCCATTTGTCCTTTGACTGGCCAGTCCACTGCACGAACCCTTCACCCATACTAGACCCTGACTCACATTATAACTTACACAGACCCAGTTCTCTGATCTCCCCGGCCCAAGTGAAACTGTGGCTCCGGTGCCAACAGTGACACATGAGATGGCACTGCCAGCAATCTGACTGACTGTGTCAGTGCAGTGTCGAGGGTGGATGAATCAAGGTCCTATCTCTGTTCCAGTGAATATCAAAACCTCTCAGTACTCTAACTGTAGGGAGTTCCCTATGGTAACCAGAGCAATGTAATGCTGAAACCAGTCATGATAAAAATAGTCAGGGTGAACCCACAATGTGGTTGGCCCATCCCACAACCACCCCAGAGAAACAGCAAAGGCAGCCTGTGTTAATAACTTCAAAATACACATCAGCTGGCTTGAACAGATCAATGTTAGCCTGGCGTTTACCCCGTGGCCAGTTGCCAGGGTTCAGAGACTGGCGATTCTGTGTCACTTGGTTGACACTCTGTCTCACTGCAGGAACAATGGGCATAGCTCGCACGGGCCGGAGTTTTAAATCAGAGAGTTTCTATTTTGTTCCTCTTTCAGAATGAGGGAACGCATCATGACTAAACTGATGAACAACAGCATTGAAAATTAAAACCTCTCCCAGGTTAGCTCAACGCAACAAAGCTGGTCGAGGACTAGGTGTTGGCATTAACAAGCATAGCTGGAAGCTGTGAATGGTCAAACACTCAACCCAGATGGCACTCCTGTTCTAGCACAGACTGGTCAGCCAAGGTGGCACAGAGAAGTGAGCAGCAGTTCCCATTCACTCAAGCTGGCACACCTTGCTTATTTGGGAAGGTGCAATGCACTGGTTCTCCCTCACAGGACGGCTGCAGCTCAGTTTGAGATATCACCGAGTTCCAATGCAGCTCCATGTTCAGGGAACAGGCAGGGATTTGTGTTTTTTTTTTGAAAATAAAACGAGACATTTCTGTAGGGAAACATGCCATGGCACACACCAGAATTAACCAAACATGACACACACATCAATGCTAAGCCATCTGTAAACTCCATTCTGTGTGTAGATTGGCTGTCATGTTCATAACCCTGCTCCTTATCTCCACCTCCTCCCTCCCAAAGTGGGGTTGCAGAAGGCACAAGTTCAGATTTGCCTGGGAATAGGGACCTAACAGATACTGCCCAAGGCAACCACCAGGGAAAAGGCTTTTAGGTTTTTCTTACTAAAAACCTGTCATACAATGAAAATAGAGTAGCCTGTTCTCCCAGTGGAGGGATTTTGAGAGTTTGGTTTAGTTTTAGTCGGGGTCCTGGATAAGCTGCTGCAGTATAAAGAGGAACCAGGCTTCAGCAATGATCACTGGCTGATCCTCTCAGTCTCTCGGAGTTCTCCCCTCCAAAAACCTGGGTTTGAACTTATTTGTTGCCAGGGGGTTCTGTTTGTGGGGATGTTGCAGGAAATCTGATCAGCTTCTTTGTTAAATGGTGTGGGGGGGGGGGGGGGGGTGGGATATTTTGTTGGTTGGGTTTTCATATAGTTGTTATCCTAAATTCTGTTTTCTTTTGTTGACGTTTCCTTTAGCGGGGAGTAAATAAATTGGTGTTTCTGGGAGCCAAGTGGTTTGATGAGCGAGTGCATCACTCCTGGAATATCCACCTGAAAGTCTGCCAAAAACAAGCAGGGAAAATTAGGATCTGGGCGACTGTGAAAATGTTCTGAGGCGGTCTGGCCTGGTTACATTACATGTTCCCTCCACAACATGAGGAAGACACTTCCTTGGTCACAGCACTGTTTAGGAAAGTCCCCTATAGAGTCAACAGCATTCGAGTTTTGGCCTTTATCTTTTCTAAGGATCCAGCAGCAATGCGATGGGCCAAATGGCCTAGTGCTGTCAAGTGCAACGATTCGATTCCAAACATCTTCACATGTGCCTCAGTGAACTTTACTCCTTCCGAGGGAAAGCTGAACATGAACAAATTAAAACCAACTTCCTCTGCATTCCCATCACAACAGCTCACCAACAAGCACCTCTATAGGCAAAAAGCTAGATTTCTAAATTCAGACAATAGAAGCTACGAAACAAGCGGCTTTCACTGCAGGCTAATTTCAGGGACAAACAATTCTTTTGTCTTAAAGACAAAAAGGTATTACTGCTTTCTACCGAACCACACCAGCACTAAACAGGAAGCTACAGGTTCCAGTACAAATCTGCAAAGATCAAATACAGCAGGAGAAACAAACTAATTGTGACTTGATCTTAAAATGTGTGGAGGTTAATTTGGATTAAGCTGAAGAATAAAGGGTTTACATTTTCAGTTGGGTGAACTGACAGGCTCTCTTTCTAAAAGGGTCAGAAAGTGATTTGAAAACAGCAAACTCTGAGACAGCCTTTCAAAGAAATGTTGAGACTTGATAAAATCAAGTCACATCACTTATGTCAGGGGTTCGTTACTCAACGTTTGGGGAGGAGTGAAGTTTTACATTCAGAAACAGATGGCTAAAAGCCAATAGCAGTTAATTTGCAAATTTAGTATTTCCACCAATGGGTCAGCTTTTAAATTGCCTTCAGGAGGCAAAAAACTTAAACCAAACTCCACAGGAATCAGTTGAGAAGATGATGCCTGAATTGCTTCCTCAGTTCGAGGCTGATGCCTGGATCATCCAGCGTTCTTGTATCTCAGAGAGACAGAGAATCAATTGTGGTCAAAGTGCACAAGTTCAGCAAATGAGGAAACTGGTTTTGTAAAGGATATTGCAGCAAATTTAATCAGCTTCCCTGATCTTCACACAGAGATAAAGGTGACAACACGGTCAGGGACAAGAGCTGATGGTTTGGGGGGGGGGGGGGGGGGGGGGAAGATGGTGAACACAGTGTAGGAAGAGCAGCTCCTGGGCCAGGAGATGGTACTACGGCTGGTCACCATGAAACTTACCCTGTCCTCACCACACCAAACTCCCAGAGCAGCAGCATCCAAGTGCAGGCCACACAAAGACTCAGTTATACAGCCTTCATTAGGTCAGTACTGCACTGACGAAAGACAACGGTCGTCAAGACAAGGAAGAGAAAGAAACCTGGGCTCTCACCAAAGCCCAAAAATCAGCCCCAGGTCAGACATAGGGACGTCACATTGAAGAGACTCTGGAATGTCATGACAATGCAATCCAAACCAGTCCAAGTCTCAGACAAGACCAGAGACTAACGATTTAACTGGTCGGCAGTACAAATCACCATTTCACTCAACGGTTTCTGCACTGCATATATACACAGGCATACACACACGGGTCAAAGTCCCCAACCTGGTAAGCATTTTCTAAGTCTGGTCCAACACCACACCAACTTCCTGTGCAGTGGGGGCAATCCCAAACTGTACTCAGCCAGTGCCAAATAATTCCGATCGACAGGATCAGATGGTGGCCATCCCGGAGCTCCAGTCTGCTCCGTCAGTGTGATCATAACTGATCATCGAGCACAGCACCCGAATCCTGCTCCTGCCCCCATATGCCTGGATCCCTGCAGTCCCAAGAGCTGGAGCGGCCTCCTTTTTGGTAACAATGTTCTGGCCCCAACACCTTTGCAGTAGGGAATTCCACAGGCTGAGTACTCTCTGGGTGAAGAGACACCGGAACATCCTTCCTGTGTTCACCGACTGGTCCTGTCAGAATTTTCACCATTTCTAGGCAAATCACCCTCTGCTCAATCTTTCCTCATCTCCAGTCAGCAGAATTCTGACTAACTCGGTCTCTCCTCCTCGGTCAGTCCCGCCACCAGCTGCACTCCCTCCATCACCAGAACATCCTTCCTCAGAGACGGAGACCAAAACCCCGCAGTATTTCAGGAGTGGCATCGCCAAGTGCAGCCAGACATTCCTGTTGCACGGCTCAAACCCTCTCACTATCAAAGGCCCATGTGCAGTTTGACATCTTCACTGCCCACAGTACCTGCACACTCCCTTTCAGAGACTGGATTGCAAGGGTACCCCAGGCTCACTGAACATCCCCCCTCTCAATATACAGCCAAATAATCATTGGACTCTTATTTTTTGCTACCCAAGTGAACCACCTCACATTTATCCACGTTAACAAGCATCAGCCATGCACTGACCCACTCCCACTCAATGTCCAAATGATACTGCATCATGTCTGCACCCTCCCACCCAGCTTTCTATCTTACATTTACTTCCCTCATCTAAATCTTTAGTATGGCATCCTCCTATGGATCCATACTGTAACCCACGAGCCACTGCCTGCCAGTCAGAAAGACTCATTTATTCTGACCTGTATTTTCTTTCCTGTTTACTCACCAGGTTTCTATCCATTGCCTGGCCTTGCTTCATTACTGGCTGCACAGATTGTAGTGAGGTCAGTGCCATGAAACACACTTGGAGGGCTGATCAGGAAGCTGACGTGTGCAATGGAGTTTAAAATCACAGCACCAGGTTATAGTCCAACAGGCTTATGTGGAAACACTAGTTTTCTGAACACTGCTCACAACCACTTGATGAAGGAGCAGCGTTCCGAAAGGTAGTGCTTCCACATAAACCTGTTGGACTATAACCTGGTGTTGAGAGAATTTTAACTTGACCCACTCCAGTCCAACACCGGCGCCTCCACATCATGGTCAATTACCCAAGTGTGAACAACATGCTTACAACACCACTGCCATATCTGGATTCTTCAATGTGGTGTAACAATGGGGAAAAACCAGGTTGACTGTACCAGGATTTCTTTTGGGTCCATAGCCCATGTAGGAGATACCAGGGAAAAAAAAAATTAAATTTAGTGAGTCCCAAAAGCCATTCAGTAAGGTACCACATCCATGAGGACAATGACATCTGAGAGTTTAAGACAATTCACATTTGTGCAGATAGAGGATTGGATAACAGACAGGAAGACAAGAGCAAGATTAAATGGGCCTTCGTGTTGTCAGCTGGTGAGGGAGTAGATTTATTGCAAGTGTCAGTGCTCAGTTATCATCTGTGTGACTGAGAACCAGAGCTCATCAGAAAACCTTGATAGGAAAATAGATTGAAATACAATTGTGAGGAGATATGGACACATGAGGAACTGGGGAACAGAGCAGGGGGCAAAAGCCTTTTCCAGTTGGACTGCCCTCCTGTTTTCACCCAACACTCACTTGTGTTGCAGTGTTTTTTTTTCCCTGGCATTTCAGGGAAAAGAAAAAAGATTCAGGTACTATTCAGCCACGAATGCCAGATTACATTCCCTCCTTGAAGGGCGCATATTGATTTGAGCGAGAGCGCTCAAGTCTCCATGTTTAAACAAAAACTAAATACTTGCATTAGTCCAAGTACAGCGAAGATTCACTATTGCTCCCTGGGATAAGTAACTTCTCCAATGACAAGAGACTGGGCAATTGAGCCCGAAAGCCAAGGGATTTAAGAAATAGGGACGACGTCATTACAACCATTGAAATTTACTGTGGAAAACTAAGTGAATTCTTCAAGGAATAGTCCCCTCAAAGGGTCATTAAACCTTGACTTGTCCAACCCTCTGCTGATCAACAGCATGGGTTCATTGATCCCAGAACAGAGACAAACAGGTTTCATTAATAAAGTCAACAGCAGGCAGTATCACAGGAGCTGCTCACTGACTGGTACCATGTTTGAACAATGGATTTGTCTGCTGATAACATTTCACAATGTCCCAAACAAGTGATTACAGTTTAACTGGGAAGAAACCAAGTCAATGAAACCTTTGACTCTCTTATTGATCTCAGTCAATTCCACTAAACCTCATCTCATCAATTCATAAGCAGGCAGGGAACTGAAGAGACGGTGAAGGAAGGAAGGTTGTGTCTGCATCAGAGTACTTACAGCTGCCATGGTAACAGATCGAACAGAAACGGGTCCTCAGGGAAATCCTGACCTGCTGAGGGAGAAGGGAGATCAAAAAACAAAAGCTGTTAAAAAGGTTCATTTCAGACAGATAGTCAAGTTCCCACAACATTGAACAGCAAGGGTTGCTGACGTGACCCATGGGGAAGCATTCAATGACATGGTCAAGAATATACCTGTTACGGACAACCAACCAGGACAGTCCCATACGGTCATGGGAACACAGGTTGACCCACGCCCTGTCAGGTGGGGAGGGTGCTAGCCCAGGGACACCACCCCCCCCCCCCGGGGGGACGCACACAGGTTGTGAAAACATGACAACATGTATTGGACCTTCGGTTTAAGGATGAAGTGAAGGGTATTTCCAGTGGATTGGGTTGCAGGCTGTCTGCTGATGACCATGCTGCTGCTTGCAGGAACTTAATGCCAGCAAGTTGCACACTGGGATTCCTTTCATTTCTGCCAACCCAAACTACACACTTCTCTAAAACTAAATTTAAAATACGTGGAACCATTATTGAGCAGAACCAAAACTATCTCCCTGCTCCATTACCAAGTCAGCAATGGGATCTTTCCCCCTTCCCCCCCACCTGTCCTGGTCACCACCAGTAAAGTCAGTGCTGTACAATTGATTTATCTACCTGTAAAGCCCAGTGCAAGCCATCAAAAAAAAAATGCAGGGGATGAAAGTAGAGTTGAGTTGGAGGGGGAACAGTGTTGAGGCACAGTTCAGTGAAAAATTAAAAGCTGCCAGTTATACCAGACCACGGAGAGACAGACACCAGAGCTCAGCATGCCTCAGGCAAGGAGAGAGGTTGAGAAGCAGAGCCCTTCAGGGTAACCTGAGCCCAATACAGGAAACCACACACAGTTTCCATCACTCTGTATAGTGACCCAGATATCCAGCCAAACTGAGCTAAACCAACTGAATGTGTCCCAGCAGAATTCATGGAAACATGCATAACGCAGAAGCCATTCAACCCATCCCAGCATGGCCAGCCCTTGAAAGGGCAAACCAACCTCTTCTCCTGATGTTGTGATTGTCCCGAGGTCGGCCAAGCAGACCCTGTGGCATGGGAGATTGGTGACTGGAGCTGTTAATCTGGTCCAATCAGGGAGCCCTGGCTCAGATAGAAACAAGAGTGCCCCCCCTCCACACAAGCATTGTCCTTACCAGTCTCAGCTGGTTACTGGTTCACTGTCCACCTCCTGGTGGGAAAGACAGAATAAACATCTTGCACAATGGTATCTTTTGTTATGAGAGTCAGTGCACCCACATTGACACAGATAAAGACAGTGTCATTGGTTCTGGTCCCTCTCTGGGCATGCTTGGAGCTAGCTTGGTCAGTGCCATGCACTATGCATTGGTAATGAAGGGTCACTTGGTGGTGGCATAAGAGTCTGTGCAGTTTTTGGATTGACCAGCATGTAAATTCCAGGGGTGGACCCAGACTGAGCTGAACGCCTTGGTCTGATGCAGCAGTGATGCATCCATCATGTGTAGGCTCGGGGTCACTGAACGCGAGGTACAGTGGCCTCACAGATCTCAGTCACTGGACTGAGCTCCACATCCAGGCTCCTACACTTCACCACCATACAGTTCCAACATTGCCCATCAAAACACCACCACTGCCCGCCCCCCCCCCCCTCCCAGCCTTCAAACACCATGCAGAAAATGACCAGGATTCATACTTTGAGCCATGACCAGACTGCACCCACATGCATCAGTGTCTTTGGTCATGAAAGGATTCAACCTCAAAACACTCACCATCCATGCTCCACAAAACCCCTGGCTGTGTGGCAGGATACCTCTGCAAGGGCTCCCACCTTCTCCTACTGTTGCCAGGTGTCACAAATACTTGGGCATCACAGTGGCTCAATGGTTAGCACTGGTGCCTCACAGCACCAGGGACACGGGTTCAATTCCTGCCTCGGGCGAGTGTGCAGAGTTTGTACATTCTCCCCGTGTCTGTGTGGGTTTCCTCTGGGTGCTCCGGTTTCCTCCTACAGTCCAAAGATGTGCAGGTTAGGTGAATTGGCCATGCTAAATTGCCCATGATGTTCAGGGTTGTGTAGGTTGGGTGCATTAGTCAGGGGTAAATGTAGAATAATGGGCGAGGGGAAGTGGGTCTGGGTGGGCTCCTCTGCAGGGGAGACGATGTGGACTTGTTTCCACCCTGGAGGGATTCTGTAGGCTGTAAGGAGTAGCACCATGGCTTGAGAAGATAGGAGGGACGATAGAAATGGAAGCTTCACTTCAGTAATCAAATGGTTGGGAGAGTGGGAGTGTTTCCTAACAGTACATGACTGACCTCAAGAAAAGCAAATGAGGAGGACAATGGGAATCTTGTTTAAAATCTGAGATTTGAATACAATGAACAGAATGTGATGTTTAATAGCTAACTGAACGCCTCTGTTAGGAACACAGTCTGCCCCACTCCCTTACTGTACATAACTTCCCCAGTCATCAGATCTCCCTCACCTGGCACTGACCCTCAAAGCTGCCATTCACAGTGAGACAGACCCAACCCACCATTGCCAATGGCTCGATCCTTTCCATAATGAACTCGTTTGGCCTCAGTACACCAAGCATCCCTCCCTAAGCAACAACAGAAATTAAAGTGGACAGGAGTGGATTATCCTGATCACTGTTACTGCCACAAACTGGTTACTGTGTTGTTACTGGGAAAGATTCCAGAGAGTTGGAATTTGGAGAGGAGGCTACACCTCTGGATTACCAGTCCAGGAACAAGGTCAAGCTGTTTAAAATTCCCCAGTGACTCCAGACTTGCAGTCTGTATAGACATGTAGTGAACAGCAGGATTTCAAGAACAATTATTACTGTGACTGAAACAAAAAGAATTTAGTATTAAACTGAGCAGTGACATTCACTGCGAGACGACAAAAGCTACCCGCAAAATTGCTCCAGCATCATTGTCGTTTGCAAGTGAGATCCTTATTTCGATACATAACCACCACTTCCACAACTAATTCAGTGCAGGAACAGCAACACATAACGGAGGGCAAATGCTGAACATGCAACAAAACATCACTGCAAGAGAGGGAAGGGGCCAAATCACGATCAGTGCACATGGTCATTGCTCAGAACTGGCACGTTTTAAAGAGAAGATTAAAACCTACAACCATTCATCGAGCTTTGCTCACAGTTACTTGAAAACAGGATGAACTGCTCATTTTGATTGGGTCAGGCTAATTTCATGAGCTCATGTGTCATTGCTCAATCCAGAATTAGAGATGCTGACAACATGGCAATCCTCCTGACTGCAACAGATTGACCACCTTGGACAGCAACCCTGCCCTGTAAGGGAAGGATACTAGAATCATCCTCTCAGCCCCTGAACCTTCACTATTATAGTGGTGTTAGTCTAATACTGACCTCCAAGATATCATGGCTGAACCATTAGTGACTGTGCCTTGAGCAACCACACCCCAGGCTCTGGGTTACCAAATCTCTCCACCTCCCTGCTGAACACAAGCAGGAAATGCACAACACTACCATAGACAGAAAAATCCAACACTCACTCACCTCCTGACTCCTCAAATCCTGTCCCCAGGAACAAGCCACGAACATAATGGGATACTCCCTTCCTTGCCTGGAATGGATACAGCTCCAAAAAAACACTCAAGAAGCTGACACCATCTCAGAAAGCAGCCCCAGCTTGATTGCCACCACATCTACACACACATCCAGTGCCTCCACCAACTATGCTCAGTTGCAGCAGCGTGTACTGTGTACAAGATGCACTACAGAAACTGATCCAACTTACTCAGACTGCACCTTCCAAACCCACGGCCATTTCCATATGGAAGGAAAAGGGCAGCGGATGGCCAGAAACACCATCAGCTACAGTTTCTCCACCACCTCCCCCCACCCACCCCACCAACCCAGGCTGCACACCCTTCAGCATTGAACAGTGATAGGTTTCCAGACTCCGACACTCCCTAACAGTGTAACCCCACGGGCAGCAGGTTCTCAGAAAGGCAACTCACCTCACCACCACCCTCTAAGGTGATGAGGCACAACCAACAAATGCTGACCCAGCCAGCCTCACCCATGTTCTATTAAAACATTCAAAAAAAAAAAGCCACATATATAGCCCTTGCTCCTTTCCTAACTTCAGCTCCCGAATATGGCTGGGTATCAAATTTGGTTTGGTGATAGCTGATGAAAAACCAGGATGTTTCATTATGTGGTGATGTATAAATCTAAGCTGTTGATAGACAAAATGAGGGGTCACTGGAACAGGAGTATGCTGTTCAGCCCCCTGAGCCAGTTGGACCAGTGAGATCACGTCCTTAAATATCCCTGACAGGGTCTTCCAGAGGCCAGCTTGAACTAGCTTCCACAGGCCTCTGTGATAGACGATTCCAAAGATTCACCACCTTTAGTGAAGAAATTTCTGCTCATCTCAATCAGATGTCTTGTCCCTTCACGAGACACTAGAGTACTCAGCTAGAGGAAACCTTCTGTCTACATCTACCCTGTCACATCCTGCAAGAGTTCACGTTTCAGGGAAATGACCCATCAATTTAAAACAGTCAAGGGGAGTGCGGATCAAGCATTCTTAACAGAAAGCATTCCAGCTCAGGCAACATCCATGGGAGACAGAGTAAGCTAACCAGACTCACGGCGACTCCAATCATCACATTGCCCTCTGTCCATGGACACTGTCATTTTCAGTGCCGATTCCAGCACCATTTGCCCCAGCTTTCTTAATCTCTCCTCATGAGGGGAACTTGCCACCCCAAGGAGTGATCTGGTGAACCTCTGCTGCACTTTCTCTCGTGAAATATATCCGACTCCAAAGGAGATGTAAGCCAGTCTCCACATACCTGGACATTGCAATTTCTGAATTTAAACTGGTGTTTTAATTGTTTGTAAACTTTTAGTGACTCTCAGACACTTAGCTCTACCCAAACAAATCCTCCATCATGATTCTTCAAAGATCTTGTCAGATATACAGAGATTCAAATTCTATTCTTGATTTGGCACTCCACTCTAACTCCTTTGCCTTTCTGTGTGTCCTTGCTACAAGTAGATCTTGAATATTCAGGCCCAATCTCAGATAGCCGATTGCCACATTTCTGTGCTCACACTCAGACCCACAGTACGTAGTTCACACCACATTTTCAAAATGGAAGCCTTTATTGAAGCCATTTTAAAAAAAGGGTGGATCCTCCATCAATAAGCCCATTTGTCACTTGGCATTACTTTGTGCATTGTCTCCTCCTGCTCACGAGTCCTGTTATTGTCACTGAATCTCAGCTCCTGCTTGGGTCCCCATTCCTCTGCCGACCTGATTTAAACCCTCCTCAGCAAGATCAGCAAATTCTCTGTGAGGATGTTTGCCTGGGTCCTGTTAATTTACAACCCATCCCTGTGGTACAGGCTCCCACAGAGTCACAAGCCATGGTCAGACCTCAGAACCCCGATACCCTCCTTCCTCCATGACTTTACCAGCCACATGCTCAATCACCTGGTTCACGTCTGTGTGCTCACTGGCACACAGGACTGGTTACCATCTCAAAATTATTGCTGAGCATTCTCCTGCACAGAAATATACTTTGAGGACCTGATCCTCTGACTTGCTCAACTCATGGGTACCATGTTGAATTACCAACCTCTGGCTGTTCACACACCTCCCTCCCCCACACAGGGCAACATAGGCAGAGGGGGGGCATCTGGGATCCTGGCACAGGGAAAGAAACAAACCATCCTGAACTCACCAAAACAACTCCCTGTTGTCCTTGGAGCAATCTCCTATTAGTGATTGTTCTTGTATCTTCTCACCTCCTTCCTACCCAGCTGAACCATGGCGCAGTGCTGACCACAATCTCTGGAAGGTGCATGCCTATGCTGCTGAGAAAGTGGGTGTGTGTATATTGGTCAGCTTGCCTATCAATGATCTCTGCTGCAGGAAGGTCATGCCCAGGCCTCTGAGGTTTGCAAACAGACCACACTGAACTTGGGGCGATACTGACTTGCCTGGGCTTACTTTCCTGCTGGTACACCAAGTGGCTAAGTCATCTGCAAGTTTGGTAGGCCGAGGGTGCTCCCTCTAATAGCTGCTGCACGGCCTGACACTCACCCACTCCTGACCTTCCCACACGGCCCCTTGGTTCCATGAGGAATTACCCCAGAATAAACTGCACATGGCTTCAGGGTGGAGAAACCTGATGAGCATTATGGAAAGCGAAACCAGAGAGAATTTTCACAACACTTAATGACAGGTTTGAGATAATGGGAAACAGAGAGCCACGACAGCAAGCTCAAGAACACATAGCTCCACAGCTTGGAGAAGTTTCTATTCCGGGGGGGGGGGGGGGGGGGGGGGAGAAATACACTCAGTGTCCATTTCCTGGTCGGTGCCATTGTTAATCATGGACACTGTCAGGTCCAGTTGACGTGACTCTGTGATTTGCAAACCCTCTGCCTCAGAAGGCAGTCCAGGCAGGATCAATATATGTCTTGAAGCTGGAGGTGAATTGATTAACAAAATTAAAGCTTAAAAATGCAAAGACAAGATAGAGATGGCAAATTCAGAACACATCAGTCATGACCTTGCTGAATGGTGGGAAAGAGTCAAGGGGCTGAATGGTGTCCTTTTTCCAGAATTCCTCCATTCAGAAAACAGTCCCAGGTCTATTCTCAAACAGCTTGTGGGATACTTGTGTTTACATAAAGGAAGATTTGGGACAACTGATCAAACGTCGGCTCCCTGAGCTGGGTATTTTAACAAGGGGAAAGTGCTGTCGACAAGCTAAGAGATGGAGAGGAGCAAAGTGCAAAGCTTTGCACGAGATACCTGAAAGCACAGCTACTGCAGAGTAATTACATTTCATCAAACAGATGACCGGAAAGCCAACGAGAAGGATAGAGAGCTCCGAAGGTTTAGGGGGTTTGGAGGATGTGGTGTAGATCAGGAGAGTTGAGACAGTGCAGAGTTTTGAGAACAAGGTTGACCACATCAAAAATGGAGATGGTACATGATGGGGGAATCAGTCCAAGTCAGTGAGTACGGTTGTAATCGCAACGAGACAGTTTGGTTGTGGACAACAGAACGGAGATAACCTCAACGCAAGAACCTGTACAAGAGCAGCAGGAGGCTATTCAGCCCTTCGAGCATGCTTCAACATTCAGATGATGGCTGATTTCCTGAAAATAGAGAACAGAGTTGCTGCATGGCAACACAGCAAGTCCTCAGGTTCACTCCCAGCCATGACAAGGAGAGACATTGTCAATGCAGTCATTGATTTGGGGTAAATGGATAACAGCGCAGCGAGGAGATGTTTGGAAGGTGCTGGTTTCTCCGCAACTGATTTAGAGACTACTTTCAGTCTGAAGCTTTGCTTTGCCTCTCTGCGCATTCTGTCATCTGATACAGTAATGGCATTTGCACTAATTAAATACTCAAGCCTGACAACAACCGTTGACAGGGCATTAAATGTTGCTTTGAAACAAAGCAAGGCCTCAGTGATCAAGTGAACTTGTACATGACCTGGCCTTGCAGGCAAAAAAATTGACTCAAATCACATCATGAGCTTCTGAAAACATTTCTATGCAAGAAACACCAACCATGTTTCAGCATCTCCTCATCTGACTGACTGAAGATCACATGCAACGATTGAGATCCAAAATACTGGGGTCTCCCAATGACAGTTCAATGAAACCTCTCCCTGTCGTGGAGGGAGTCCTGAGCAGGGATATAGACTGAAGCTACAGGGTAAAGAAGGTACAGGGTTGGTGAGGAACAATCTTTTCACTTGAGGGTGATGGCAATCTGGAATTCGTTGGCTGTAAGGGTGATCCAGGCAGAAATTCTCAGTAAGTTTTTAGATGTACACATTCAATGCCAAGGCAGACAAGGCTATGAGCTGACTGCTGGAGACTGGGATTGGAATAGCAAAGTGGCTGTTTTTGATCAGTGCAGACTGAATGTGCTGTACACTACTGACTCAGAACATCTAATAAATCCCCAAACAGGACAACATGGAAATATACACAATGTCAGGGAGAGACAGTACAAGTCAATACTTTTTGCAATGTCCTGTAGATGATGCGTTTAAAAACAAAGTTTCCAGTTTATGGAACAGTCCATGTTAAAAATATTCTATATTCCACTCCCCACCCCCTGAGCGTGGACTGAATTATCTTAAACCAGATTTCCATCCTTCACAATCTTTTCCAGCCCGATAGGATTCCTTCAGAGTTTTCAAGTGAGGGATAACTAAAGGAAGACAGAATAAGCCAGGTTCCAGCCACACAGACCCTGCAACAGACCAAGTGCGATGGCAGCTGACATGAATGGTCAGGCACCTCCACTAAAACAAGGGACCCCTCACTCCTCCCAAATCCTCAGTCACTGGCACCACTCTGCAAACCAGATATCATGCCAAGGAAGATGCGAAGCTCACACACAAAACCTTGCAATATCAGCTACAGACTTTCAGCGCACAGATGACAACACACTGTACTGACTTGTGACAATACTGACCAAGAAAACCCTGCTGTGATCTCAGCTCAGCCCTCCTAGAGAGGGCCAGTATAAACTCCAGGACAAGAATGACTGCCATCTTCCCTGCATTTTGTAATTTTCTTTTTCAACATCAATTACTACACAGGGAGAAGAGCTTTGCAATCAAAGGCCCAGGAGTGACTAGCAGCTGGAATGGAGTCAGCACAGAAGCAGATCCTTCAGTCCAACTCGTCCATGCCGACCAGATATCCTAACCTAGTCCCATTTGCTAGCATTTGGCCCAGATCCCTGCAAACCCTTCCTATTTATACACCCATCCAGATGCCTTTTAGATGTTGGAATTGTACTAGCCTCCACCACTTCCTTTGGCAGCTCCTTCCAAGTATGCACCACCCTCTGCATGAGAAAGTTACCCCTTTGGTCCTTCTTAAATCTTTCCCATCTCACTGTAAACCCACACCCTGTAGTTCTGGACTCCCCCACTTCAAGCCTTAGCTGTTCACTTACTGTTCAAAGTGTCTTTAAAATATTCTAACTGTACTTGCATTCACCACTTTCTCTGGAAGTTCATTCCAGACACAAACCACTAAAAATGTTGCCCCTTCATGGTCTACTGTACATCTGTCCTCTCACCTTAAAATGTGCTCCCTCATCTTGAAATCCCCCACCTATAGAGAAGACACCTGCCGTTCACTTATCTGTACCCTGCACGATTTTATAAGTCTCTACAAGTTCACCTCAACCTCCCATGCACCAGTGGAAAAAAAAAGAGCCCCAGCCTATAGTTACAACTCCAACCTTCCATACCCAGCAACATCCTGGTAAATCTTTTCTGAACCCTCTCGCATTTAATAAGATATTTTAATTTGATTCATTTATCTACTTTTGTCACATGTACCTCAGTAGAGTGAGAAGTTTTGTTTTGCGTGCAGTGCAGCCCATATAAAGTGAAGGAACAGACTGAAGAGTACAATGTTTGGCTGCAGAGAGCATTCCTGGTCCAAAGACAGGGCAGCCACAACTCTGTACTGCACCCCAAAAGGGGCCCCCACCAACATCAAGTGTACACAGTCTGTGTGGTGTGATGTTTGAGGCTCTGCACTGATAGTGGTCAGCAACTGACTGGAAACCCACAAACAAATTTCTCTCTGCTAGGAATTTGCAAAAGCCAGTGCACGAGGCTCTTGGTGACTGGGCCATGAAACAGGTCAGCTTACTTCAGTGAAGCTACTCCCCAGTGAGGGATCAGGAGCAGCAGCACAGCGTGCTGACACAAAACTGGAAACTAATGGAGAAATACACAGTACCAGGGATTACAGGCACCAAATGCAGGACAGTCACATAGCTGGGTGTGGGAGCCAACTCAGGGTAAACTCGGGGCTGCTGCTTTTCCAACAGGGGCTGCATGTCAGTGAGCAGGTGGATCAAAGGCATTTTGAAAAGGTGAGGAACTCTGGAAGCTGATGTACAAGACAACCTATTCCTGATCTGGAATAATCAGAACCCATCCAATAAGAATAAAAAGTACATGACACAGTGAAAGCTGGGCATGAAACCATGTCGAATGAAGCTGAAACCACAGCAGGAAGAGTAGGGGCTTGATTAACATTTTAGACTGTTCAAAACTCACTCGCCCCAATGAGACCGAACATCGCGATAAGCTTGACCAAACTAGCAAGGTGACAAAGCCTTCCCATCTGCAAGGCTGTTCGAAGCAGAAACAAGAACAGGAAGTGCAGGAGAAACTCAACAGGTCTGGCAGAAACACTGCAGAGAAAGCAGGCTTAATGTTTCAGGTCCAGGGACCCTTCTATAAACCTAGCAACAGTTTGGAAAACAGCCAATGTTTTCCTCACCAGCATCTATGGGATAGGAAAGTGCTAGCTGCTCATTTTATACTCAATCAGTATAAAACCACCGTCACTATCACAAATATAACACAGGGAGCATTCACATCCCTGGCATGTTTTATGGCATAAGTCACAAATAATAGTCATGCAACTTTGTTTTAAATATTGGCATGCAGCTTTCTCACTCGCTCGCTGTCTCAACTGACCACTCTGACTTTGGGGAGGTTGTGATCATGCTGCAAACTTCTTGTCTTTCAGAAATGTCATTTTGGGTGGTTAAAACAAAGTTTGATGTAAATATGCTAAAGACAGGGACTGGCTGTTAAAGGTGAGAGAGCACAGGTGCATGTGGAGCTCAGAAGGAGAGAAGGCAAATATAGTGGATGAGTAATGTGAACTTGGGAAGGAGACTAGCTGCTAGTGGGAACAGTAAGCAGATGCAAAACAGGTTGGCTGCACTCTACAAGGTGTTCAGGCCTTAAAACGATTGAACCCAATCTTGAGTCCAGATGGCGACAGGATCCTGAAGCCCAAAACAAGATGCTACCCTCCCAGCTTGTGCTGAGCTCAAGTGGAGCACTGCAACAAGTCTCAGACCCAGGTGTTGGTCAGGGGACACACAGTATAAAAGCAAATTACTGCAGATGCTGGAATCTGAAACCAAAAGACAAAATGCTGGAAAATCTCAGCAGGTCTGGCAGCATCTGTAAGGAGAGAAGAGAGCTGATGTTTTAAGACTAACTGACCCTTTGACAAAGGGTCAGTTAGACTTGAAATGTCAGCTCTTTTCTCTCCTTACACACACACACAGTACGGTGTTGAAGGGGCAAGCAATTGGCAGCTGAGGGTCTTTGCTGTGGCCAGATACATGTGTGCTGTGCAAAGCAGTCACCCAGACTGTGTTGCACCTCCCTGATGTAGAGCAGACCACATGGGGAAACTGAGTAGTCCAGGCATCCATCTGCCAAGCTAGAAACGCACACCCACTTCCACGGGGCAGCAGGTGTATCTCACCTGCAATGCTGTAAAATACAATGGGAGAGAAGACTAGCAGGGGGAGAGAGAAAGAGATAGAAGAAAATTCAACATTCACAGGTGAAAATGGAAGGAAGGAAAGATGTCAGGTTTGAAGTCAACACAGTCCAAGTGCACAGCAGCAAAGTGTAACACAGACAACAAGGGAGTCGCCCTATTTCTGTCCCAATCACAACGAGAGTACAAACTGCTGTGTTTCAAAAACCAATCTCCGATCAAACAACCCATGAAGTGCACGGCCAGTTGAGAGAGAAAGGCCAGTTTGCCTGGACTTTGTCCCCCTGACTGGGGAAACTCTCCGGCTCACTTCGCCCTTTGGGAAAAGCGGAGTGAAAAACTTACCTGAAACTCCGACTGCTGTGGGCGGCTGGAGAGCTGGGAGTTTGTGTGTGTGTGAGTGAGTGAGTTCCTCACTGAAGATGGCTGCTGTCTTAAATGAAATGGGCGGAACCAGCCTTAAAGAGCCAACAGGCAGGAGTCAGTCCCAGATCCTGAATGATTCATTCCACTCACGGAAATAACTCGCTGCTCTGTTCCAAACTCAAACTGCAGCCAGCTCATTGGATGGACCCACCTATCAGTACAAATCATCAAACATTGTCCCACACTGAAATAAAACCATCTCATAGGAATGGTCATTGAAAGTGTTAAGCATTTATGTTGCAGTTAAACTTGCAATGTAGTACCTGTATTTATGTTTCAGTGAAATTGAGCAAAGGCTTCTCTTTTGCAATTTCTTTCAGGAAAGCATGGTGATGAGATTTCATGTTCTTAAAACAAATCATTTACTCACCCCAACTCCATTTAATTCCCAAATCATGCATCTCATGTAATCAAGAGGATGTGTAGAAACCTGCTATAATTCACTTTTGTAGGTGGCTCTTTGTGACTTTTATGTCCTTCATCTTGTCTTATGGGAGATTAAGGAACTTCTATTGGGATCATTTCACTACAGTGTGGATGGGTTTGGTAGCTCAGAATGAGGAATTGAATCCAGACCTTATTGCTACTATATCTGTTTGACTTGCATGATAATAAAATAACTTATTTGGAGATGGGGACTGTGTTTGTGCCTTCACAGAAGATACTTGAGAAATTAAAAGTTCTCAGAAATATTACAAATTGTAACCAAGCTAATGACTCATAGTATTTAGAGTTGGTGTGAACAATTCACAAAAACCTGCCAGCATTTAATTGCCAAGATTCACTTAAATTTAGTTAGTATTCAAATAATAATTATTCAATTTATAGGAAGAAGGAATACGCAGAAAGTTAGGAAAATCTGTGGATAGGTAGACAAAATCAAAATGTTTGAAAAGAAGCATTTATTGCTGTCAGATCGTGTCATCATGTTGTATGATTTTGTATTTTAACTTCCAATATTGAAAGTACCATACTTTGAAGCAGCATTCTACTCAAGTTAATAGCTGTTTTTATTGTCAGTTCTGATTTAATTCAAATGTTTATTAAAAAGAAAATCATGTAAGTTTAAAAATAAAACCATCTCATCCCGACAGGATGGAAGCAGCCCACTGGACCCACACCCACTCTCTGAAGGGCATCCCACTCAATCCCTACAGTTCCCATGGTAGTCAGCCCATTAGGGGTAATTGAAATCTGGCCCCATCATTGGGTTGTAGGAGTAAATCCACACAGACACGGGGAGATTGTGCAAACCTCCACACAGACCTGTGTGGTCAGAGGTTGGAAATGAACTCAGGTCCCTGGTGCTGTGAAGCAGCAGTGCTAACCACTGAGCCACCACCCCACCCCACCCCACCCCAAGAACTGGGGTTGCTGGAAATCTGAAACAAGAACAGAAATTACAGGCGAAACTCAGCAGGTCTGGCAGCATCCGTGCAGAGAGAAAGCAGAATTAACATTCTGGGTTGAGTGACCCTTCTTCATGGTCACTGAACCTGAAATGTTAACTCTGCTTTCTGTCTCCAGCAATGCTGCCAGATCTGCTGAGTTTCGCCAGCAATTCTTATTATTCCACAGTGAGTATCTCCCAGTCAGCTGAGAAATACTCACCAGAAGGTGAAATAGGAAGAAGGACATTGAGTAAAAGCACAGTCCCACTGGATAAGAACTTTCTTTTCCCCACTGCTGACCCGGGCCTGGCAGGAAGCAGAGTCTCAAACAGAAATTGCTCAGTGCTGCAGAATTCCCTGTCATCTCCTGACACTGCGACAAGCAGAACTGAGCAGCGAAATTACAGGGTCACTCAACAAAATCGTCAACATTTTGGGGAGAGAGAAAATGAGGACTGCAGACGCTGGAGATCAGAGTTGAGAGTGTAGTGCTGGAAAAGCACAGCAGGTCAGGCAGCATCTGAGGAGCAGAAAAATCAACATTTCGGGCAGGAGCCCTTCCTCAGGCATGAGGCTTGTCGGGGGTGGGGGGGGGGGGGGGGGTGGTGCTGACAGATAAATGGGGTGGGGGGTGAGGCTGGAGGATGGTAGGTGGGAATACAATAGGTAGATGATGGTTGGAGGGGTGATGGTGGTAGGTCAGAGAGAAGGGTAGAGTGGATAGATGGGAAAGGTGATGGACAGGTCAAGAGGGCGCTGCTGAGTTGGAGGCTTGGGACTGGGATAAGGTGGGGGGAGGGGAGATGAGGAAACTGGTGAAGTCAACATTGATGCCCTGGGGTTGGAGGGTCCCAAGGTGGAATATGAGGCGTTCTTCCTCCAGGCATCGGGTGATTAGGGAGTGGTGATGGAGGAGGCCCAGGACTTGCATGTCCTCGGCAGAGTGGGAGGGAGAGTTGAAATGTTCAGCCATGGGACGGTGGGGATAATTGGTGCGGGTGTCCCAGAGATGTTCTCTGAAACAATCTGCTAGGAGGCGTCCTCTCTTCCCAATGTAGAGGAGACCACATCAGGTGCAACAGATACAGTAAATGACATGTGTGGATGTGCAGGTAAATTTCTGAAAGATGTGGAAGGCTCCTTTGGGGCCTTGGATGGAGGTGAGAGGGGAGGTGTGGGTGGAGGTTTTGCAGTTCCTGCAGGGGAAGGTGCTGGCACAGGAGGGTGGGCTGGTGGGGGGACGTGGACCTGACAAGGGAGTCACAGGGGGAATAGCGGAGGGAAATATATTTCTGGTGGTGGGGGTGGGATAGAGAGGGAAGGCAAGATCATGGGGAGATTTGAAAAGTGTCAGAAGTGCTGGAACAGCTCTGCAGATATTGGTGAGTTCAGAAGGAGATTTACACTGGCTTCGAAATGTTACCTCTGTTTGTCCCTCCACAGACTGATTCATGAGGGGTCAAGGGTTTCGAGTCATAGAGTTGTACAGCACATAAGCAGACCCATCGGTCCAACTCGTCCATGCTAACCAAATATTCTACATCCCTCTCATCCCACTTGCCAGCACTTGGCCCATATCCCTCGCAACCCTTCCTATTCATACACCCATCCAGATGGGAAACGGCAGGAGAACAGGTTGAAGAAACATATCGGCCATAAGCATAGTGGAGCAGACTTGATGGGCCAAATGGCTTAATTCTGCTCCTTGTTTTATGATCTTAACATTTTTAATACATTTCTCCAGCACTTTCTGCTTTTATTCTGTCATCTCCAGGGCTTTGCTTTGATTTAACATCAGGATGAGAGTTGTTCAAGGGCGAGTGTGGGTCAGCGTTCATGTGGTGGGGCTATGGAGCAATGAGACTTGTTGCCAAGTCAGACATGTGCTGCAGAGTTTCGGACGATCTCCAGTTTAGCCACGAGTTTACAATGTGGGAGACCAGCCAGGGATGTGGAGGAATAGTCAGGTTCAGAGGTCACAAAGCCACAAGGGATTCAGGAGCAGCCGGGCTGAAACCGAGTGAAGTTGAGTGAAGACATGGAGATGGAAAGAGACAGTGTCAGTGATGCCACCAATCTGAGGTGCAGTAGCACATTGTGGGACCAAGTGTGACACCAACACGATTGGGGATTTAACAACTGACCGGTGCCATCACAAAGACAGATACTATTGTCCAAGAACAGCTTTTGGAAGGGGGAACCAGTTGTCCAAAATGAAAGTGGAGGGACTTTCACGAGAAGAAAACTCCAAGAATGTGTGCAAACTGAGTTGGTAACCCTGCTCTGGCATTCCCATGGGTGTATTGCACTGAAGCTGGCATTACAGTTGGTTCCACTGGCTTGGACCACATGGCCAACCGTGCCAATGAGCTGCAAAAGTCTATTCAGGATTATCAACACTGTGGGATTGTACAGGAATGAAGGAACCACCTGAGCACGACCAGACTTCTTTTATAAACGATGTCTTTTCTTTCCACTCTTCATCGATGACAACGTTGGAGATGTCAGGGAAAGTGTTGGCTGCTGGAAAAGCGCAGCAGGTCAGGCAGCATCAAAGGAACAGGAGAATCAACGTTTTGGGCATAAGCCCTTCTTCAGGATAATTCTTCAGCCCAGTGCCCAGTCCCACTGTCTGGCACATATCACATGCCACAGTGTTACCCAGTTCAGCAATTGACTCCCACAAAAACTCTCTCAGGCAGAAGGCTGGGTTTCCTGCCACCTCTAAAAGACTGGTGGTTCTCCTATGTGCACTTTGTCAATGATTTGCCTATAAATAAACAAAAAGGGACAATCTATATGAATGATTGGGCAAAACTGGCAGTGTGACTGCATGTGTGTACTGATCTCACACTGCGATATAGTGATGGGTGAAGCAGCTCATACTTTTCCTGCTCTCTACAGCTTGGTTTCTTGGGGGTATTCTCCAGACAGAGTGATCTTGTTGAAAATCAGGCCGTGGGGAGTAGGGGTAACATTACAAACTTCATCCACCTTAACATTGCCGTGTCTATCAGTGTTAGTGATTCACAAGTGAAATGTCACAACCACTTCCACTGATCACATTATGACCGTGAGCAGAGGTCACTCTCCCTTCTTTTATTAAACCCCTCCAGGATCAATTCCAACAATGGTTAAAAAATGTTCACTTCAATTTGTTTTAGTTAACCAGATCAAAACAGGGATCAAAACAGCCTCTATTCCTGATGAAGGGCTTTTGCCCGAAACGTCGATTTTCCTGCTCCTCAGATGCTGCCTGACCTGCTGTGCTTTTCCAGCACCACTCTAATCTAGACTCTGGTTTCCAGCACCTGCAGTCATTGTTTTTACCCAGATCAAAACAGGGGGACAGTCCCGAGGTTCTGACAAGTGAAAGGGGAGTGTTACGACCTGAAGGAAGAATAAAACATGACGAGGGACACGCAGATACAGGTAAGGAACTTGCCAAACAAAAAGCATGGATGGAGAGGTACCTGAAATGGGGAGGATGCTAAAGGCTGTTGTGCTGTCCAGTGTCTTTGCACTTGTGAGAGTGAAAAGTCCGGACTCCAACAGTTCCAGTTTCTGTCTTGTTTCCTCTGTTGATGTTGCTTTTTGGACGCCTTTTGTTGTAGCTGTAACATGGGGTCGAGCAATGTCTGTAATCAGATTACAGGTCATCCCTTCACTGGCTATCCAGCTGTTAACTCAGTCACACCATCTGATCATTTTGCAGAGACTTGTTATTCATCCTTTGGACACTCCACTCACACTATTTGTATGATCCTTTGATTTCTCTGCTGATAAATTCTGTGTCTGTTTGCTTCTGTACAGCACCTGATGAAAGGGCAGCGCTCTGAAAGCTTGTGATTTCAAATAAACCTTTTGGACTCTAACCTGATGTCGTGTGATTTCTGACCCAATTAGGCAAATAGTTTAAAAAAACACAACTTTGAACACTGTAGCAGATTTTGCATTAGTGGGGGAAAACTGTGTCAATGAGATTTCAAAGCAGGTAATAAAGAAGAATTTCTTGACTCAAAGTGATAAATCTTTTGGAACAAACTGTCAGTTCAGGTAACAGAGGAATTCCCCAGTGAAGATGGATGCTAAAAAGGCAGTGGTCTCGTTTCTGAGAGAAGACTTTCAATAGACTCAACCTGATGCCTGCTTCCTCCTATAAATAGAGTTGACAGAGAACAGGCATTGAGTAGTTGCAGCTGAAAATGTGTTGCTGGAAAAGTGCAGCAGGTCAGGCAGCATCCAGGGAACAGGAGAATTGACGTTTCGGGCATAAGCCCTTCTTCAGGAATTCCTGAAGAAGGGCTTATGCCCGAAACGTCGATTCTCCTGTTCCCTGGACGATGCCTGACCTGCTGCGCTTTTCCAGCAACACATTTTCAGCTCTGATCGCCAGCATCTGCAGTCCTCACTTTCTCCTCATTGAGTAGTTGCACAATGGCATACAGAGTGAATAAAGTACTTAGTATAAGAACAAGGATGACTTCCTCAATATGGGAACATTTTATTTTGTCCGTGCCTGACTGAATCTCCACAGTGGCTGTGTGCCAGGTTGTTTGGCCCATGTTATTGGTGACCATCACTTTCAATCTCTTCCTTGTTTCGCAGTGAACTTGATTTGATTTGAACCCCTCACCCTCTGCCCCTCCAGACATGCCGCAATCCCGGTGTAAAATTCCTGCATTGAGGCCGAAACCAATGTCAGCTGGCTCAGCATTCCAATGAAATAGCTGGCCCCTGATTATTCCTAGCTCCGTTGTGTTTGATGACACTTGGTTCGGCTGTTGGAACAATGATGTTCCTCAGGTGAACAGTTGAATCAGCCTTGCAGCTTGTGAACCCCTGAAAAGGAAGATGGCAGACCCCAGAAGGAGAAGCCTCCATCTTGTTGGCTTGCTCCTGTGCACTCTCCGACAGAATACAGCTCCCCTACGTGTGGATGGAGAGCAGCCAAACAAAATGTTTGCACGTGGTCCTCAGTCAATGTGGACCATCACCTGTGTAATGGCTCCCAGCCTTCTACCTTCTGATAGCTCCTCCAAATGTAGGGGGCAATCTGCATTCAGTACAGCCCAGGGCAGTAACCTGCGTGTGGAGGTTTTAACCATGGAGAGGCTGTTGGGCTGCAGTCACCCTCTGCTTTAAGCTGACCAGGACGCTGCCCTCTGCACGCACACAGACATACACCGACACACACACTGACACAGCTGCTGCCTCAGGCAGGTTGGAAGGATTTACACACTAATACTCATTCTGCTTGGCCAGGTTGTGAACACAGTGTCTGTGGCCATCGAATCCTGGAGTGAGACTTCAATGTGCAATCTCTGGCTCAGGTGGGGCCACATTGACCCAGTCTGACACAAGACCTTGTGTACTTCCAGTCCTGTGTGACACTCCGCTTCCAGGTGTGCACCTGAGGGGAAGAGCACAAACGGTTTGACCATACTGTTGCCAACACAGAATTGCCAATCCCAGAGGACCTTCAGAATCTTCCTACAATCTGACTCACATCACACAAAACCTTTCTGGAGAACACTGTTGAGAGACATGCATATTTTGCCAAAAAGGACAAACAGTACAGTTTCTGGTTCACACCAATAACACCGACAATGATCTGGTGAGTCATACAACAGTGAAGCCTCAAGCATTTGAGCTTCCTCAGAAAGAGTGGTCTCCACTCAGTAGGATCCTCACTCTCTGTCGGCTAGTGATATGAGGCTTTAAATTGTCATGGATGAGAGAGGATAGTACTGTCTGGCTCGGTGAGAGATAGAATAGGATTCTGTGCAACAATGTGGATAAAGCAGTTGTTACAGGTGTCTGAAAGGCAGACAGCATTCCTGACAAAGGGCCTTTGCCCGAAATATTGATTTCGCTGCTCCTCGGATGTTGCCTGAACTGCTGTGCTCTTCCAGCACCACTCTAATCCAGAATCTGGTTTCCAGCATCTGCAGTCATTGTTTTTACCTCGACAGCATTAACAGTTCGACAACGGTGACATAGAATCATAGAGTCATAGAGATGTACAGCACGGAAACAGACCCTTCGGTCCAACCCGTCCATGCCGACCAGCTATCCCAACCTGATCTAGTCCCACCTGCCAGCACCCGGCCCATATCCATCAAACCCCTCGGAGAAGGGCACTGACCAGAGACAAGGAGAGCTCACTCCCCAGAGTGCAGGATGGGAATTTCAAGGAAAGTCCAGCATGTGACTGTGGTCAGTCCGGATCAGACTGGGAATCGGTCAGGAATGAAGGGGAACAACATTAATTTGCACCTGGGTTCCTGGCTATCACAGAACGGTCCGACTTGGAGTGAGATTTGTAAACCTGTGAGATGTCATTGAGCGAGCTGAGATGAACGAGCAGTTCCGAGTAACAGTGTTAAACGAGAACAGGCGCCCAGAGTCCTGGCAAAGTTGTCTTCCTGAATAAATGAGGAAACCCAACGGGGGAAGGTGGAGGTGGAACCAGAGAGCAGATGGCCCTGTGGGAAGACCATTATAAATTCATCAACCAACGTCTGACATTGTGTGTCATTCCTCACTGCCTGTGCAGCTGACACGATGCTCTCAACCATTGTCAAGGCGAGAGCAGCAGCCATAACTGCTCAATGTGAATCAGATCAGTGGCTTCAATCCCTCACCCAAGGACCTGATGGAGGGGCATCAACTCTTCATGTTGGTTTAGATGGTGTTTACATTGATAGCTCTCTCTCTGGCATGGCAGTGGCTGTTGGAGTGAATGCAGCTTGCCTTAGGAGCTGAGCTGCCATTGGCTGGAGTTCCACTACCAAGCTCAAATGGGTATTTACTACCCCTTCTGATCTTCCGCTTTCTGACGCTGCATGTTCCGTACTCAGCAAAGGTCTTTGTTTTATCACTCTCTGCTCCGGCCTCAATGGGTTTCGGGCGTAACGTGATGTTGACTTCTTCTTCTGTCACCTCCACAGCCATTCAAGTGGAGAGAGACCTTTCCCAGTCCCACAGACCCTTTCCCTGCCCCCAACACTCTCCTTCCATTTAGAACTCTCCCTCTGGCTGTTACCTGCACATGACCTGTAGCTGGGGAACCATTGTTGTGACATCAGTTGCCTTGATTTCTCTACCCTCCACCTCCACCCCCGTTGCCCATCCCAAACAATCTTCTCCCGAACGGTGCTCTCCGATCCCACCCTGACTTTGTTATTAAGCCTGGTCTACAAGGGTGATGCTGCTGTCGTCTGGCGTACTGACCTGAAGCACCAGCTCTCAGCTATCTCCTCCCATCTCCCCCCGGACCATGACCCCATCATCCAGCATCAAGTCATTCTGTCTACGACAGTCACCAAGATGTCACAACCCTCATCTCACCTGGGGATCTGTGCCCCAGAGCCTCTCAGCTCATCCTTCCCCAAACGTATGCAGCTCGCTTCTCATTTCTCCTCAAAATCCACAAGATCCCACTGTATCTGCAATTCTTCTGAAGGTTGACATCAATGTCCGAATTTCCAGTTAGCAGGTTCCAGTTAGCAGATGTCCTGTCCATTTTGATCTCCATTCCCCCATTAGGATGGTCTCTGGGCTCTCTGCTCCTTCCTGAATCATGCCCATCCATCAGCACCCTCCTCCACGTGCCAAGCTCATCCTCACTCTGACCAATATTGCCGTTCACTCAACCGTACTTTCTTCAAATCATTGTTTCCTTAGAGGCCTTTTAATTTCTGATGATTTATTAAGCCTGACTCATTGCATATTATCAGATCCAAAATAGATTGGTCCCATAAGAAATAAGAGTGTAAGTAAGGCCATTCAATCATGACTGAGGGTTTTCTCTGCTCACTGTGTGGAGGAAGCAGGAATTGGGAGACAGTCAGTGTCCCTCCACAGAAACCTCCCTCTGACTGACTTCTCAGCTCAGCCTCAACGTGAAGCTCCTCATCCTCCTGGTGCTCAGCTCCTTCACTGACACTGGCAGTAACCTTTCTCACAGTCACTAAGGTTTACTGACTCTGAGGAGAATCTCCTCTCTCTCTCTCTTTCTCTGTTTGTCCCAATGTCTTTCATCTTGTCCCTCTCTTTGTCTCACGTGTTTCTCTATCTCTCTGACTCTACCGTTTATTTCTCGATCTCCCTCTGTTTTTGCTGTGTGTCTGGTTTAGATCGGGGCTCTCTCTTGCACCTCTTGATTTTTATTTCTCTGTCTTTCCTCTCTCCCTTTCATGCTCCCATATCCCCCTCTCCTTGCTCTCTCTCTCTCTCTCTCTCTATCCCTCCCTGTCTCCTTTCCCCTTCATTCAGGAGTGTTTTTTTATTGACCTTACTGATTTTTTCTGATTACTTCTTGACATTTTCCTCATATTTGTTCGAAAGTCTGCTCAGTTTTACTTGACTTTTTCTGTACGAGGATGTAGTTTTAAGTCACTGCTTTGATGACTCCCAGGGACAGGTACCCAGGTTCGATCCCACCTTTGGGTGACTGTCTGTGTGGAGCCTGCGTGGATTTCCTCTGGGTGCTCCGGTTTCCTCCCACAGTCCGAAGATGTGCAGGTTGGGTGAATTGGCCACGCTAAATTATCCATAGTGTTCAGGGATGTGTAGGTGAGTGCATTAGTCAGAGGTAAAGGTAGAATCATGGGGAAGGGAATGGGTTTGGGTAGGACACTCTTCAGAGGGTCAGTATGGACTTGTTGGGATGAAGGGCCTGTTTCCACACTGTAGGGATTCTATGATTCTATGATGGGCATTTCAACGGCACTTACCTGCACTCTCCCCATAGCCCTTCATTCCTTGTGAGATTAAGAATTTATCAATCTCTGCCTTGAAGACGTTTAACATCCCGGCCTCCACTGCGCTCCATGGCAGTGAATTCCACAGGCCCACCACTCTCTGGCTGAAGAAATGTCTCCTCATTTCCGTTTTAAATCAACCCCCTCTAATCCTAAGGCTGTGCCCACGAGTCCTCGTATCCCCGCCTGATAGAAACTATTTCCCAGCATCCACCCTTTCTAAGCCATTTGATTCCAGGGTTACAGCCAGGCTTGCACAGTAGGGATTGTATGATTCTGATCCAAGATCAATTCTTGCTGTTGTCCTTATTTACACTTGCCCGAAGAGAGCTACCCCATCACCTCTTCCTTCATGCCTGCCCTTTCAGAAAATTCTCATAGACCTGAATATTTCATTCCCAGCTTTGAGCTCTGAGTAACCAGGTCTCCATAATGGCTATGACATCACACCCTTTAACCTCTATTTTGCCATTAATTCATTTATTTTGTTCCAGATAATACGTGCATTTAACAGCCACCAATCTTTCTTTTTGACTATTTTTACTTTTGAAACCTAATTGCAGGTGTTTCTCTCCATTTGTATGCTCTGTTCCTTCCTGTCCCACTCTGGGTATCATTATGCTAATACCTGCTCTGTGATGCTGTCACATGCTGTTGGTTTGGAGGGTTCTGTTTCTCCTTACCTGAACCCTCCCCCTGTCTCTCTAACTCCTCTGTACAGCCCTCATTATTTGATTCACCAGGACGTGTTCAGGTTAAGCCTGTCCTACTGGAACAGCTCCCTTCTGGCCCAGTACTGGTGCCAGTGCCCATGGATTGAAACATATTCCTCCCTCACCAATCTTTGAGCCAAACATTTCACTCCTTGGCTAGATTTATCTGATCGCAGTTTGCCTTTGGCTCAGCGAATAACCCTGAGATTATTACCACAGACATTCTGACATTTAATTTTGCTTCTCTCTATCCAAAATCTTTTAGCAGGATCTCCTTTCTCACCCTATCAATGTTCTTGCCACCAGTAATTGATGGTGATAACTGGGTTCCTTCCCTGCCATTCCATGTTCCCCTCTGCACTGAGAAGATGTGTTTCACCCTGGCATTGGGTGGGTGGGGAACACTGAACTTTCTCCTGTCTTCACCGCAAAATTTTAGCCATTCATTCACTGCTCTCAGAGCCCCACTCTCTTCACTCGAATTATCCCCACCCATGCTTTTCATTTCATGGGAATTTGAGTATTCAGAAAAAGAAAAAACTCAAGACTTGATCATAACCTGAGGGCCTTACTTCCATTTTGAAGACTCAAAATACTCATCCATCAGCTTTGTTCCCTGCACCCGAATCATCCTGTGCTTTGCCACACCACCGGCCTCAATCCAGTTGGCCCGTCCATCTCTGCTTTCTCACCTCTGCCGCAAACCACTTGTTGAAATGACACCATTTTGAGCCTCAGGAATAGAATAAACCTGATTCAGACACTTACCTATGAACCAGCTTCTTCTCCTGAGCAGTCAACTCTTGGGAGGCTGAAAAGATGAGGTAACAGCAGCTGAAGACTTCTTTTCCTTGCTGTGCATAACTCCCTGAAGTGCTCAGTTCCAGCTCCCTGTTGTAAGTCACAGTCGGTGCTCAGTGGATGACTTACATATGTTGCAAATACAAGACACCTACTTGAGACACTTGATGATGGTCCAGCTTCAGCTTGTTCTTACCCGAGCAGGTCTTTTACTGGACTCTTGAAAAATATCTCCTTCATACTGGCAATTATGGGATTTAAACTGAGACTTCAAATTCAATGCCGACGATGAATGACAAGCTAAATTAGGTCTGGAGAAAGCCAACCCAAATTACCCAAGTGTGCATACACTTCAGTGAGCAGTTAACTCCAGGGTCTTCTCAGGCATTTGCAGCTTGCTCCCTCATTTAAATATGGTGACTGGGAGCTGAAAAACTCAACAAATCTCTGTGCTTCAGTGCTCTGAGAGTGGTCTAAACGGTGAATGGATTAGCAAGAAGTGTTGCTCACTGCTGAGCCATGTCCACAGATGTGACCATCATGTAAATAACATTCGATCTCTCACTCACTCAGGTAGAGGTACAAAGAAGAGTTGGTGCTCCTATTTAACAGGAGTGTTTACAGTGGGCTTGTCTGTTCTGGGAGTGAGACTCAATCCCAGCTTCATGGAACTCCATGTCCCAAGTCTGTTTGGTTGTGTTCTTCCAGAACACTTGAGATGGCTCACGATGTGAGAGGCACCACACAAGTGCAGACACTGTGTTAAACCCACAGACTGTTACACTAAACCAACCCATCTTCAGGCACGTTCGCTGCAACAATTAACAATTGTTCAGAATCTGCTGGACTGAGACACCACAGGACATCAGTCTGTAAATCAACAATGTGCTGGAGTCCAAGTTGCTGGAACTCATGACTGCACACACCCACTCATTGTTTACCACTGTCTGATGATTTGTCAAACTTGTATGAATTAATCATTGGAAGAGGTGAGTAAGAGACAGTATGCAAACCTTGAGGTATAATCCATCATTCTCATTCATTGATTCAATCCCATTATTGTCCTCTCATTGGTCTGTCTCATTGCTCTCACGTTCACTCCATCATCTCCAGCATCCCTGATTTCCTGAGTTTCTTCTGGAACTGGAGACAAAACGTTGGGTGAAAACATTTGTGGCCAAATCTGTGTTTCCTCTTGATCGAATCAGCAATGGCAACGTTATTTCCTGGCCAGTTATCTCTGCTCATTCAAGATGCCACCACCTGCATTTAACACTTTGTCAAGGCCCACCAGACAACCATTGCACTTGGCATGACTGACCCACCTGAAATCCTAAGCCCCAACCTGTCCAATTTAACAGAGGGTTATCTTTGTCTTGACACTCCATTGGGTTTCCCCCTCTCAACTTGTGCATTGCTCTGGAAAAGGTGGTGGAAATAATTTCGAAAGACGTGACTGAAGCTGTTCATTGAGATCTACTGCCCTCTCGACTCTGTCTCCTGTAACGTGATTCCAGAGAAAGTAAGCATCATTCAGAATCCTAACCCAGTTACATCCTAATCCCTGTGTCAAGCACCATATTGTCTACGGCTTTTTATTATGTTCATTCAAATGTGGAGATCTCAAACTAATAAAAGGCCTCCCCCTGACACAGCCACACCATTTGATGTCTGACGAAATCAGAAATGGGCTACCTGACAATGAGGTTTCATGGTAACTGTGCACATGTAAGTCTGATAATACATGAGCAGCAATGTCAATGCTGACACTCTTTCCTTCTCATTGATAGCACTGTTTTCTGATAAACCTGTCCATGCCAGCAAGGTATATTACATAAATCTAGTCCCATTTGCCAGCATTTGGCCCATATCCCCCTTAACCCTTCCTGTTCATATACCCATCCAGATGCCTTTTAAATGCTGTAACTGTACCAGCCTCCACCACTTCCTCTGGCAGCTCATTCCATACACGCACCACCCTCTGTGTGAAAACGTTGCCCCTTAGGTCCCTTTTAAATCTTGCCCCTCTCACCCTCTAGTTCTGGACTCCACCACCCCGGGGAAAAGACCTTGTCTATTTATCCTATCCATGCGCCTCATGATTTTATGAACCTCTATAAGGTCACCCCCCAGCCTCCAACGCTCCAGGGAAAACAGCCCCAGCCTGTTCAGCCTCTCCCTCGAGCTCAAACCCTCCAACCCTGGCAACATCCTTGTAAATCTTTTCTGAACCCTTTCAAGTTTCACAACATCCTTCTGATAGGAGGGAAACCAGAACTGAATGCAATATTCCAAAAGTGGCCTGACTAATGTCCTGTACAGACACAACATGACCTCCCAACTCCTGTACTCAATACTCTGACCAAGAAAGGAAAGCATACCCAAATACATATCCTGCTGGAAAAGCGCAGCAGGTCAGGCAGCATCCAAGGAACAGGAGAATCGACGTTTTGGGCATAAGCCCTTCTTCAGGAAGAAGGGCTTATGCCCGAAACGTCGATTCTCCTGTTCCTTGGATGCTGCCTGACCTGCTGCGCTTTTCCAGCAACACATTTTCAGCTCTGATCTCCAGCATCTGCAGCCCTCACTTTCTCCCAAATACATATCCTATCTACTTTCAAGGAGCTATGAATCTGCACTGCAAGGTCTCTTTGTTCAGCAACACTCCCTCGGACCTTACCATTAAGTGTATAAGTCCTGCCCAAGCTAAGGCAATCTTTCCCAAAGGAACCAACCACCTCACAAGCCCACACTGAATATATCTTTGTCAGTGTTAAGCCTGCACAGTTTGCACTCGGGTGAGAATCTGACTAATGCCACATCCCAGTGATCAGTAAAATATTCAGTGCTTTGCAAATTACCCAGTGAACAGGAGTCCTGATGTGTCATTGAACTCATTTGGCCACAGATTTCACAAGCAAATCTGTGACTTCATCGATTTGTACTCACCTCAGTTTGGGAGCTTCAAGGAATACAGAAACAGGAGGAGATGGTCATTCAGCCCCTGCTCCTGTTCCACCTTGCAGACTTTCACTCAACAGGACAAATGCAACAATGTCAAATTTCACCCAGGCTCAAACTTCCCACCTGTCCACTCCACCCTCCACTCCAACCTGTCACCATCACCGCCCCCCCCCCCCCCCCCCCCCGCCTGCATCTACCTACCACATTGCAAGCTACCTGCCCCCCGGCTGCATCCCCCTCCCATGTATCTCTCAGACCCCTTGGAAGCCCCCCACCCACCCACATTCCTGATGAAGGGCGTACGCCCGTAACGTCGACTCTCCTGCTCCTCAGATACTGCCTGACTGCCTGTAGTTTTTCAGCGCCACACTTTTTGACTCAACAATTTAAAGTCCATTTAAAAGATGAAAACTGTTCCTGCAGTGTTTATTGCTGTGACTGTTCGCAATTTGGCATGCCTGTATTTGTCCTGTCGAGTGCAGGTTAAAAATCTTTGGCAGCACCACTCTCTGCAGCAAGAGTCACATTCTGTCCAACAAAGTGACAATTGCAATTCAGACCCATCCACATTGCCTTGATCCCGGAACCTGGAACATCCTCATCCAACAAAACATTTTGAATGTTTAATTGCCCTTCAGAATTACAATGTTTTATGTCTGCTGTATCTCCGTGTGTGTGTGTGGTGACGGTGGGGGAAGTGTTCCAGATTTCCCCTCCCCTCAGTTAGATGGGCCCAAAGCGGACAGTGAAATAGGAAACAGGTACAACCCTTTTCTGTGATAATTAGCTTGGTCACAGGATACAGCATCCTGGCTGCACTGGTGCCCCAGCTGAATCTCTCTGGATATGATCCCAGTCCTCAATCACACAATGTCCATGACTTGTGTGTCTTTAACAACTTCATTGAGAAACCATCAGCAACCTTTGAAGAACTGCTTCCTGATATCACCCTGAACTGTTTGATTGCCAATTTGTCAGAGGGAAGCATTTCTCTCCTTCTGTAGCAACTCATTTAATCATTCTCAGTTCCCTGTCAAACAGCATCCTGAGAATTTTGTATGCTTGAAACAAACACCTTTTGAAAAGCACCAATAAATATTTTTGGGTATGGTTTGTTTTTGTTGAATGCATTGGAAATCAACCTGAGGTGAGAAACACATTTGGCTTTGCAAACAAAATACATGACGGAGCTTTGAAATGAAATTAATTCTGCTGAATAAGTGCCTGTCAAAAAGAAGTGGGGAGGAAGACAGTGATCTTGGCTGGTAACTCTGTCATCAGCAGCAAGATGAATCATTTCAAACAAGGAACTCGGCTTCCCCGGGATGAGTGGTTGAATAACAAAGGCTAATCAGCTGAAATCGTGCTGTTCCGGTTCCTTCTTCAACTGCACTCTTCACATCAGTTACTGGTGAAATTTCTCAACTCGTAATTTCCCTTTTGCTGTGTGGCTTGAATTACTTGGCACAAGTTCTTGGCTATCTCAAATGCTTCAGGCATCAAAAACAAACTGATGTTCACAGGACAGGCTGTGATAAGGTTGGGAGAGATTTAAATGGAAGTACTGTCAAGGGTAGACAGGGACCAAAGTTAAAGACAACAACCTCCACTGCCGTGGCAACTTTAACACAGTGCCATCCCGCTGCACCAAATTGCTGAGCAACACATGATACTGAGCTATGTCACCACCTCTGGGATGATCAACCAGAGCTCAGGATAGGTCATCAAAGTTTGGGAGAAGATTTGTAGCTCGGGTGCTCGTTGTTGTGGTTCTGTTCGCCGAGCTGGGAATTTGTGTTGCAGACCTTTCGTCCCCTGTCTAGGTGACACCCTCAGTGCTTGGGAGCCTCCTGTGAAGCACTTCTGTGATGTTTCCTCCGGCATTTATAGTGATTTGTACCTGCCGCTTCCGGTTGTCAGTTCCAGCTGTCCACTGCAGTGGCCGGTATATTGGGTCCAGGTCGATCTGCTTATTGATAGAACCTGTGGATGAGCGCCATGCCTCTAGGAATTCCCTGGCTGTTCTCTGTTTGGATTGTCCTATAATGGTAGTGTTGTCCCAGTCAAACTCATGTTGCATGTCGTCTGCGTGTGTGGCTACTAAGGATAGCTGGTTGTGTCATTTCGTGGCTAGTTGGTGTTCATGGATGCGGATCGTTAGCTGTCTTCCTGTTTGTCCTGTATAGTGTTTCGTGCAGTCCTTGCATGGGAACAATGAGCACCCAAGCTACAAATCTTCTCACAAACTTTGGAGATGATGATAGAATGAGGTGATAAACAATGGAGGAGGCTGAAACAGAGCTCAAACACCAACATGGACTGGTTGGGCCGAATGGTATTTTTCTGTGCTGTTAGTCCAATGAAATCAATTCCTGTCTTTATAAACTCTAAGAGTCTGATGTTGTTGGACATACTCAGCTCCCCTGGTTGTTAGCTGGTAAATGGAGAACAGGCCATGGGTAATGAATGAAGTTCAGTCAGTGGCCTGATCATTTCTGACCACTATAAATGCTGGAGGAAATAGCACAGAAGTGCTTCACAGGAGGCTCCCAAGCACTGAGGATGTCACCTAGACAGGGGACGAAACGTCTGCAACACAAATTCCCAGCTCGGCGAACACAACCACAACATCATCATATCCATTGATTTCCTTCTCTCTCACCCTGTATGCACAGATTCCCCTGATCTGCATCAATACAATTCATTTCAGCCACTCCCAGGAGAAAATCAGAACTTGTGGAGAAACTCCACAGGTCTGGCAGCATCTGTAGACAGAAAGCACAGTCAATGTTTTGGGATCAGTGACCCTTGTTCAGAACCTAGCGCTTGCAGGCTCCATGCTCAGCACTCCTCAGAGGAAGCTGGTTCCTCTGAATTCCCTGCTGGACTTTTATTGGTGATCATTTTGCATTGACAGCTGGGAATCATTGTGTAACGATCACAAGCAGGGTCTGGGACCCTCTGTCAGATGCCCAAGCAAGCTGACAGATGTCGATGAACTGTTTTTTATTCATTCACGGGACGGGAGTGTTGCTGTCTAGGCCGTCCTTCATTACCCAGAGGGCAGTTAAATGACAATCACTTCTGCTGTCACATGTAGGCCAGACCATGTAAGGATGGCAGATTTCCTTCTTGGGAGGGCACTAGTGAACCAGGTGGGAATTTCCTGACAATCTATTCATGGTCATCATTAGACTCTTCATTCCTTTCTTTTTCAAATTGAATTCAAATTCGACTGTTGGTCACTGGATCAAATCCTGAAGGAGATAGGCAATGGCCTTATGGTATTATCGATGGATTATTAACCTGGAGATCCAGGTAATATTCCAGGGACCTCAATCGAAGCCTGCTATGGTAGATGGTGGAATTTTAATTCACTAATAATCTGGAACCATGAATCTAATGATGACTGTGAATTGATTTTGGGGAAAATCCCATATGGTTCACGAATGCCCTTGAGGGAAGGAAATCTGCCATCCTTACCTGGTCTGGCCGACATGTGACTCCAGATCCTCAGCAAAGTGTTCAAATCTCAACTACCCTCCAGGCAATTAGGGATGGGCAATAAACCCTGGCCCAGTCCCAGGAGTGAAGTTTTAATAACTTACACCGTTTTAAAGAGTTCAATCCGGTCACCTCTCAATCTTCTTTTTTTTTTAAGAGCAAGTTGACCACTTGCTGTCAGTCCTTTCCCAAAATGGATACCTATTTCTGGTGTTTACTCTGTAGCCTCTGCGATGCCTCGTCATCCTTTTGCCAATAAGGCAGCCAGCACTGCACAGTTCTTCAAAGATCCAGTTTGAAAGTTTATCCTGCCTGTTTTCCAACGCCAACAGTAACACTTTCTGCCTTGTTTGGATTTCCAAGGTCTCACCAGCCTGTGATTGTATTCCGAGATTCCTTGCTTGAGTTTGTTTTTCCACGTTCCCACCCTGAGCCCTTCACTCGCCCAACACGGGGAGGTGATTCAGGTCAATGACACCTCCTCAGGGTAAAAGCAGATTATTTTAAAACTGTGCAAAAGGAGAGAATGCAGTGTGTGCTCCTGCATGAGATTTAAATTCAGACCTGTCAATGAAACACCTCCCCCACACTACCCACCCCCCACCACCATCATCACAGAGTGAGCGCTGTTTGGAAAAGTAAACACAAGCAATCCATTAAAATAAAACGACACTGTGTGAGGGCGGTGAAGATCTGAAACACTAACAGAAATAACTGGGGAACCTCAGCAAGTCTGGCAGAATGTGTGGAGAGAAAGCAGAGCCAATGTTTGGACTCCTGTCAGCCTTCTTCACAACAAAATTCATGATGAATCCACTCCTGCATTCAGAGTCAATCCAGACAATTCCCTCTTCGCCGGGCAAACATTCACGGAGAATTGAGGTGGGTCCAATCTAATTTAACCGTGTCAGCCTTCAGAGGGTAGAATGGCCTCCTCCAGTAGCTTGTCAATTGCTGACAGATAATATGTGCAGCATGGTGAGGCTTGCTGTACAGGGAGAATCCAGGGTCTTGGCCATGGTCAGGTATCCAGCTCGGGTAATCACTATCAGGAGAGCTGTCCCAACTGTCAAGCAAGGTGAGGCCTGTGGTCAGCTGTGTGGGCCCAGGGCTCTCACTGCTGGGGAGCTGGGCACATCTCAGTCAGAACTCTGGTCTCTCACTGTGCCCAGGACTGCCCGGTTACAATGCTGAAGGGAGCGGCCGACAGGAAGCCAATCTGGGCAGCCCGTGCAGTAAAGGTCAATGCAGGGCGGGGTTGGGGTTCACCAGGGGTCAATCCTGCGGGGATTGGAGTCAGAATCTGGGATGCAGCAAGTACCCCAGTCGCAAAGGTGGGTAACGGTGTGGGTAATGAGGTGGGGGGGAAAGTGGTTGACCAGGGGAGGGAATAGGGTCACTTAGAAAGAGGGAGGGGTGAGGTGTTGTTGGCAGTTAACGACAGCAAATGATCCAGGCTTCTGGTCGGGGACAATGCACTCTCAAAGCTGGCATGTGGATCTGGAGTATGGGGGCTAGCACGAGGGGGGTAATGCTGATGCACAGAGATGGGGTGGGCTGGGCTCTTTGGGATGTGCCACGTTGATGGGGTTGAGGAGACAAGAGTTGTCATCTTGGGAGAGGGCGAGTCTGAGTCTCACTCAGTCTCCTCGTCTTTGCCTTCCATCACATCGTACATCACAAGGAGAGAATGGAAACAAATATGGCAGCACCAACTCTTGGACTGGGAGGGGTCAGTGATTCATTCTGTGAAGGTGAGAGGTGAGCTTCTTCAAAGAGTGAAACGCCCAGTCAGACCCTGACCCTCTGAGCACTGCATTCCTCACGATCCCTGGGCATTAACCCATTGTGGTCGAAGTGTGTGCTGCTGGAAAAGCACAGTCTCCGAGGAGCAGGAGAAAGTCCAACTCCCTTCCCCAAGTAACTGTGACCATTACAGGTAGGTGTTATGGCTGGAGCCCAGTAATGCCAGCTATGTAATAGCATGGTTCTGAAAGGATTTACCCAGTGCCTGGAGATGGGACAAGAGATGTTCCCTTCACCGCTTTTTAAGATGGATATCAGGGAGGGAGAGGATAGGTGCCTTCAGTTATGGATCAGGCCAGCTCCCCTCAAAACATTTCAAGAAAGTAGCCCAGACCCTGCCTTGGCTGGTTGGTTTAAGTAGGTGTGACAGAGATATTCCAGGAGGGATGTAGCTGGTCAAACCACTTAGTTTTAAACAAAACAGAATTTATTTACAAGAGTACCGAATGAAACACAAACCACAGAAAACAGAATACCGAGTAACTTAACCTCTCCGAAAACCCAACAGACAATCCCCATTTAATGATGCTGTTCCAAATACTTGCAGTAATCCCCATAAGCAAAAGGTAAAACCAAAGCCGGGGTCTTCCAGGAGAGAGGTCAGAGAGAGAGTACCAGCCTGGACCTACTCCTTTGGGTCCAGCAGCTTTTTCCACAATACTGCTAAAACCCAAACCAAACCAGAGAGAAGCTGAGCTGGGAGAGCTGGCTGCTCCCCTTTCATTGGACAAGGGTTTGTTCTTAATCATTCCATTCCATCTCTGAGCAGCCCCAGGACCCATGGCTGGGCGAGAGGGAGCCTTCCCTGAGTGGTCTGTCGTGAAAGGGCCAGCCTTGCTCACCCTGAATTCTGACAGGGCTGAGAGGGGAGATGGGGGAGGGCCTAGCCTTGTCAGGAGGAGCCTGCCTGTGGATCCTCCTCAGGCCTGAGAATAACTGGCAGCGCCCTGTCTCCCCGGATTACAGTCAAAGATCCTGGTTTCTCCCTGTCACTGTGTCGTCAGTGTTGAGGACCAGTCAGCAGTGTGATGGAGTGTAGGACTGTGCTGATAACATTGTGTCCTGGTAATGCAGGGAGTGGAGGCCTTTCGGCCCATTAGGCCTTCCCTGACTCTCTGAAGGGCTCCCCTCCCCATCCCAACAGCCTCACATTTAGCACAGTCTGTCAACTGAACCTGCACATCTTTGGACTGTGGGAGGAAACCGGAGCACCCAGAGGAAACCCACGCAGACACGGGGAGAATGTGCAAACTCCACACAGTCAGTCGCCTGAGGCGGGAATCGAACCTGGGTCCCTACCTTTGTGAAGCAGCAGTACTAACCACTGGTGGAGCTGGCAGCTGTAAACAGGGTGCCCCTGGAGGCAGCAAAATGGTCCCTTGCCTGAGTGGGCTCCTAACTAGGTTGATGGAGCCCTGCAGTGTTTGTGTCAGGTTGGTCAGTGCCCCTGACATTCCTGCCTCGATATGTTGATGATGGAAGCCCCTGAATACTGACAGGCGATCGTCCTCTCTGGCCCAGCAACCCTCCGAATGCCTGCTTCCCACTTGAACCGAGACAAGACATTCACCCCCGAGCTGTGGGGATGGGAGCTAGCTCAGGGGTTACGGGAGGCAGTCTTGCCTCCCAGGTGGCGGAGGCTTTGTGTTATGGTGCTGTAATCTGGACCCCAGGCACCGTGCAAACATCACCGTGGCGGCCTGCAGAAGGCAACTTTAAGAATCTGCCACAACCCACATATACAGGTGTCACACGTTCAGATTCAAGGCACAGTGGCAGCTAAAGGGACACGAACACTGCAGTGGATCATGTGTCTTACTTGGTTGCTAGGACCTGAGATGTTTTAGCATTCTAACAGGAGCGGTAATTGTTCTAGTCTTCCCCTGCATGGGCCAAATCCTCTCTACACAGATGGTGTGGAGTCAAATGACTGACACCCCCCACTCTCTCTCCTTCCTCTTTGGGATTTGTTGTGCCCTGAATGGAAAGGGGGCAGGAATGACAGAGATGGAAGTGAGTGACACTGCTGCAGCTGGGCTAAGGGTGGGGAGGTCTCCTGAGGGAGTAAGGATGTGGTGCAGAGCCCATACCGAGTGTGAACAGTTCAGGAGAAGTGAGTGAGGGATGCTGCTGCCATGTAATGGTGAGAGTGGTGAAACATGAACCTCCGTGTGACGTTGGTGCACTGGCAGAGGGGAGTGAGTGTGAGTTAACAGGGAGAAGATGGTGACCCCCCAGAGCTGAGAAGGTCACTGACCTTCTTCCAGTATTGCTGGGCGTTTCTCTGGACTATATGCACCGGACTGACTGGGTGGTAACCTCCGCTCTGTTGGCATGGCCTACCCTGGTGACCCCATGTGTAAAGGCCATCTGCCCTGACCACTTGGTCTTCCCGGTGCCTGACTGCAATTGAGCATCAATTTCGTCTTACCTGCCACACCCTGGAATACTGCTTTCACAGTGCCCGGCAGTTCCTGTATGACAGTGCTGAACTGGGCGCCTGTAAGTGTCTGAAATACAGCACCGGTGCCAGGATGCAGCCTGTTCCATAGTACCCTGGCAGTAATGAGTCGAAGAGTCATGGGAACATCAGACGAGAGGGGCACCACCAGGCAGGGATAGGTCATTAACACGATGACTTTGGGACAACAGTTTGAAAAAGCTGATCGGCCTCATGGAGAAAAATCCTCTATACAGCTCCATGTAAACAACACTTTACCGAAGGATGGGAAGATTGAGTCTCCTTTTTCTGAGACATACTCCGACATTGTGGAATTTCCACTTCATACCGGAGGAACCAGGTACATAGGCTCGGTATCAGGTCTGGAGAAAGTGAGGACTGCAGATGCTGGAGATCAGAGCTGAAAAATGTGTTGCTGGAAAAGCGCAGCAGCTCAGGCAGCATCCAAGGAGCAGGAGAATCGACGTTTCGGGCATAAGCCCTAACATCGATTCTCCTGCTCCTCGGATGCTGCCTGACCTGCTGCGCTTTTCCAGCAACACATTTTTCAGCTCTGTATCGGGTCAGGGCAGCTGTTTGTTCACTACTGACATCGTGTTTTACATGAAACCTGAGCTGATTGTCCTTTTCTCTCCTGTCCTCTTGTTGATTTGTAAACCACAGGCTCTACTCACCCCGTGTCTCCTTCAATCAGGCTTCAGCCACACATGGCATCAACCAAGAGAGAGACGAAAAATTTCACTGCTTTCACAAGCCCAGCAGCTCCACAAATGCTTCACTAATTAAGCATTTTTATCAAATGCAGAAAATGCAGGAACCAAATTGCACACAACAGGATCCGACAGAGAATAAACTACAACAAAGGAATGAGGATGCTGGAGGTCTGAAATGACGGCAGAAGTTGCCAGAGAAACTCAGCAGGTCTGCTGAGATAACTCTGATGTCTTCCTACAGATGACACCTGACATACTGAGCTTCTCCAGCAGTGTCTGTTTTGCAGTGTGGTTACCATCAGTTTGCCTGTTCCAGTAATTGTACAGAACTCTGGGAAGCACTGAGTGGTACTGAAGCAAAGCAAGACTTTCTCTCTCTCTCTCTTTCAATCAAACCCCAGTGGTTACCAGTGCTGTCCTCCTCATTCTATTTCAGAAGGGGACTTGATCTCTCTCCTTCCATCTGCACGGCCTGTGTTTGAATCCTGTTCCCAGGGATCGAGGGAATTCTAGGATTTGATCTGTCAAATCGCAGTTTCTGTCACTTCCAAATGTCTGGGCTGCTGAAATTGAATAAAGATGTGAATTTGTGGAGCATTCGCTGTGATCACAGGAACATCTCAAAGTGCTTTCTAGGCAATGCAGTCCTGTGGTGAGGGCTGTTTGTTACTGGGTTGGAGGAAACACAACAGTCTAATTCACACACAGCAAGCTCGTACAAACAGCAAGGTGACAATGATCAGACACACGGCTTTTGTGATGTTGACTGAAGGACAGGGGACTGGGGAGAACTCCCCAGGCCTCTCTGAAATTGTGCTGTTGATCCTTTCCATCCACCTGGACTGGCAGTGGGACCTCAGTTTAAAGACTCATTTGAAAGATCTCCAACAGTGCGAGGCCACGTTCAAACTGGACCGTCACACTTATAAACGTGTGTCAGCTCTGCATTACTGTCTGATCTGAAAAGATGTTTGGCAGCATGCTGACTGAGAGCCCAGTGGACTATGTGAAGCATTCTCAGACCTTGGGAATCCCCTCTCACATGGATGATGACATTCAAAGTCATTTCTGATGGATGAGCACTGCCTTAGCCATGTGAGCAATACAGCGTTTGCTGATAATGACTGGCCAATGGGCTGAGAAGTGGCAGATGGAGTTGAATTCAGATAAATGTGAGGTGCTGCATTTTGGGAAAGCAAATCTTAGCAGGACTTATACACTTAATGGTAAGGTGCGAGGGAGTGTTGCTGAACAAAGAGACCTTGGAGTGCAGGTTCATAGCTCCTTGAAAGTGGAGTCGCAGGTAGATAGGATAGTGAAGGCAGCATTTGGTATGCTTTCCTTTATTGGTCAGAGTATTGAGTACAGGAGTTGGGAGGTCATGTTGCGGCTGTACAGGACATTGGTTAGGCCACTGTTGGACTATTGCGTGCAATTCTGGTCTCCTTCCTATCGGAAAGATGTTGTGAAACTTGAAAGAGTTCAGAAAAGATTTAGAAGGATGTTGCCAGGGTTGGAGGATTTGAGCTATAGGGAGAGGCTGAACAGGCTGGGGCTGTTTTCCCTGGAGCGTCGGAGGCTGGGGGGTGATGTATAGAGGTTTACCAAATGATGAGGGCCATGGATAGGGTAAATAGGCAAAGTCTTTTCCCTGGAGTCGGGGAGTCCAGAACTAGAGGGCATAGGTTTAGAGTGAGAGGGGAAAGATATAAAAGAGACCTAAGGGACAACTTTTTCACATAGAGGGTGGTACGTGTATGGAATGAGCTGCCAGAGGAAGTGGTGGAGGCTGGTACAATTGCAACATTTAAGAGGCATTTGGATGTGTATATGAATAGGAAGGGTTTGGAGCTTTATGGGCCGGGTGCTGGCAGGTGGGACTAGATTGGGTTGGGATATCTGGTCGGCATGGATGGGTTGGACCGAAGGGTCTGTTTCCGTTCTGTACATCTCTATGACTCTATGACCTTAGGAATGTGAGACCTGCAGACATGCTGCCTGTAGTGATTGGAACGAGTCCCCTGATCGGGGCTGTTAACCGGAGACAGGGCTCGTGAACAGATGGCAGCTGTCACTGAGGCTGCTGCTTGTCCTCAGGGCAGGAGGTTTTGTAAATCTCACCTCTGCACAACAGGAATGTGAGATGGGATAAGGGACTGTCAATCGGTCTTCCTGAGGGTGTTTCAGAGCAGCACCAGCCTACCCCTGCAGGCTGTGGGAGCTGTGCACTCTTGGGTCTACCCTGGCCCATCAGTTAGGGATGCTGATGTGTTGTTTAGCAGCAGTAGAGAGGGCAGCTGCCCGCTGGCTAATGCACTGGTGTGCCACAGAACAGAAGAGGTTGGAGCAGGCCATTCAGCCCTTCAGACCTGCCCCACCATTCAATGAGGTCTTCAATGCTGCTTTCCCACACTATCCCTTTTTCCCTCAGTCTTTCAGATCTAGGAATCCATCTCTCCCTCTCTATCTCTATCTCCAATAAACTCAACGGCTGAGCATTCACAGCCATCTGGGCCAGAGAATACTAGACATTCCCTACCCCCTGAGGGAAGATGTTTAGTCCTGAATTGCTTGCTGCTTACTCTGAGCCTGTGACTCCCTTGCCAGAGCATGCACAAGTATCCTTCCACTATCCAGCCCACTGATTTATGAAATAACTTTGTACGTTTGAATGAGATCACTGCTCATGCTTCGCAACTCGAGGGCTCAGTCTTGATCATCTTCCCTCAGGACTATCACTCCATCTGAGTTGGGATTCAGCAGAGCCTCCATACTGACTGAGGAACAAGTATCTCAGTGACCACCAGCCCCCTTCACCGTGAGGTCCCTTTACCTCCATGTGCAGATCCTGTGTTTGTGGTGGTCTCTCCCTCTCATTCAGGTCTCTTGGTTCTCTCCTCTGTCCTTCAGTGGACCTGATTCTGAGGGTGTGGAAACCACTTCCACCTTCTTCCTTTCTGGAGCTCAGCTGGAATCGAACCTGTGTGCTCACCGTTCTGATGCTCACACGATGCCAGACAAGTGAGGACCCCCTGAAATGGCAATGCTGTCCATTCAGGTTCCCCTCTTGACCTGTGACATGGGGCACTTTCCACTTGACCAAATGTTCTTACTGAATGTTAGAATTTCCTTCCACTTCCATGACTCACCCCAGGCGTGGTTCTTACATCCAGGCAGCAGACTGACATCAGCAGCTGCTGAGCTCTGGCTCCTTGGGGCATTTTCAGGAAACACGATTTTAATGAACCCGCTGCCCCGGAGGGAGGTGCCCTCCAAATAGATGCAGGCTGTGCTGCTCCTCCTGCCTGCACTCGGGGAAGTAGAAGGAAAGCTGAAGTCTCCACAGTGAGAGAGGTAGAGCCCGAGACGGCTGGTTTCATCCCAGGGTCACCATGCCTCAAGTGAGGGCAGAGAGGTTGAAAAGGAGAGTACTTCATGGTAACCGTAGCCGGTGAGGGATTTGAACCCACACTGTTGACGTCAAATGGAATTCAAACTGACTGCCCAGAGAACTGATCCCTTTCTCAGGAGAGGAAGCTGAGGTGGAAGAGGTGGCCAGGGCACCTGCCTGCCTCTGCCCGGCCCAGCAGGATCCCAGAGAATCCTGCTCAGTCTTTCAGCTGGTCAAAGTGAAGGAGTAGGTTTATGGTCCTGTGTTCAAAATGCTCATCTGCTTTTTCAGATGATCCTGAACTGCTGTGTGATGTTTCATTGGTTGACCCAGTAGCTCTATGCAGTGGCTCCAGCGTCACCGTGTTACATTCACGGGGTTATACCAATGGGTGATGAGACAGTGTTGTTCAGAGATGGTTTTCTGTCCCGTTCCCCTTGCTGAGGCCTGTGGTCACAGTGGCACCAGGATGTCTCCGTCAGGCTGACAGTTGGGAAACAGCTTCGAGTTCTCCCTGAGTGTTTTTTTTTTGAAGTGAGACAGAAGACTCATGAGTGGATGAGGTCGGGCCCACACAATCCCAAAAGGGTTTTGGTTTGGTTTTGCTGATTGCTGGACCTGAAAGCTGAGTTCTCTGCTGCGAGACTGAAGTTTTAGACAGAGCTGCTTCCTCCTAAAATAAATCAAAGGGGCAGATTGTTCCTTTTGATTTTCTTTTCACTGGACTGGAGAGAGACAGCACATGAGAATAATAGCCTAGCCATGTCACTGAATGGCCTTTGCTAAGGTGTGTTTATGAGATACTGCCTGTATTGGAAGAGTTGAAGATTGGTGGTTAAACAGTATGTTATCTTGTGTGGTACTTCAATCGAGTTAAATTATGCTCCTTCTTCTTTTTGTTGTATTTTAACTGTATTGTAAGAATGACGTGTGTTTTGATTGTGTGATTGGTGGTCCAGTCGAATCACGTCTGGAACACAGTACCTTCCAGTTCCCTTTTAAAAAATGTACAATGTAGGGACTCAGCTGCCTCCATACTGGGAGGTCTGGTTTGGACAATAACTAAATAAAAGTTGCTGTTGGAGATCTTTGATTCACGTGCAGGTTGCACAGCTCCTCAGCAATAGCTGAAAGGAATCCCAGAGGAACCGTGGAATGATAAAGCGCTTACAATTCTGTTAAAAGCTGACTGAAACACTGCACTGTCTCGACACAACAATGAAAAAGACACTGGTGAGGCAGATGTTATTGGGGCTCATTCATGCTGCCAATTGAAGTCAGTGCTGGCTCCATCCGCATGTGTTTTGTGCCCCAGCCTAGCAACACAAACCCCTGCTGTTTGCAGACAGATACTGTGCAGGCATTTCCACGCACAACAAGCCAACAGGAGTCTCTCTTTCCTCACAGCCAACCTCTCCAGCCCTTGCAGCTTGGGAGTAACATGTGTCCAAACACAATCATTCAGGACAAGGTTGAATAGATGGCTGCTAAGGAGGGTTTGAAGGGTGCCATTCACTTCAGAAAGCAGGGGAGCTGTTTGAAAGTGCTTCAACTCTTAGGTGAATGAGGAACAGAGAAAAACAAAGGAAGATAAGCACTTTTAATAATTATCTTTTGCCCGAAACATTGACTCTCCTCCTCCTGACCTGCTGCATTTTTCCAGCGCCACACTTTTCGACACTGACACTCCAGCATCTGCGTCCTCACTTGCTACTAGACATTGCAAAGTACCAATGAACCACTTTCTTCAAGTGTCCACACTTCAGTAACGTCAGAAATGCTACAGCCATGTTATGCACAGTGATGTACCGGGTACTGCAAGGTGGTAATGATTGGATTGTAATCTGTTTTTGTTACATTGATTGAGGGGTACTGGGGAGAACTTTACTGCTGTTCCAAATCAAGGTCCATGACATCTCCCACATCAGCAGAATCAAGAAGTCAGGGCTTTGGTATGAACATCTCACCTGAAAGGCATTTCCCTTCTCCCTCAGTACTGCACTGAGGGAGTGTCAGCTTGGAGCTTTGCTCTCAAGTTTCGAGGAGAGTACTTGATATAAGAAGCGAGAGGGCTGCACTCTCTAAGACCAAGAAACGTCCCCAACCATTTTTCTGGGGACAGTCAGCAATCTTCATGGTGATGGAGGTGGGTGTCAAAGTGGGGCCTTGGAACAGACTTCCTCTCTGTCCTCAGACAATGATAAGTCCAGCCTCAGAGAAGGAGGTGGTTGTGTGATAGGGACTTGATGTTGCTCAGTGCCAGGAATGGAATCCATTCCCTGCCAGCAGAGGGCAGTGCTACTCTTCAGTGCTCAGTGTTCCATGTTGTTGAGATGGCTGCTGTTCATTTCCTGACATGATTAAATCACAGGGAGAAAAAGAAAGAGTCTCCCAATCATTCCATTGCTGAGAAATGTCCGACACACTCTTGCTTTTATTCAACTGAATGTGTTGAACCCTGAACTCTGGCAGCTGCTGAAGAAAATATATTTGCGAACAAAGAGGGACCCAGAGCAGACAGCAAGAGCCATCACCCAGTCACAGGGGAAGATGTGAACGTCCTGGAACGATCCAAAGGAAGCTATCCTCAGTCTCACAGTCAGGCCAGCGAGTGTTTGCCAGGGCTAACATGACCTACGTGCAGTGTACCGTGCTCATTGTCTCTTCTCTCCCTCCCACAAAGAGGTTCTCACCTTTCCTGGGATGGGTTGTCAGGAATCCGAGGATCTGCTGTGGTGAATGGCCCATCCTTTATCAGTGAGCCCAGTAATCTCAGCTGACCACCATCACAGCTGAGGCCTCTCCTCCCGCACCACTCCCATCCTCTCAGCACCTTCCCTGCACCCCCACCTCAGTGTTCCCTGCTCTGGCAAATATCCAGTCAGATCAGTGCACGGGAGGGCCAGGATGCATTGGTGATTAGATTACTTACAGTGTGGAAACAGGCCTTTCGGCCCAACAAGTCCATACTGACCCCACCGAAGTGCAACCCACCCATATATTTACCCCTTCACCTAACACTACGGGCAATTTAGCATGGCCAATTCACCTGACCTGCACATCTTTGGAGTGTGGGAGGAAACTGGAGCACCCGGAGGAAACCCACGCAGACAAGGGGGGGATGTGCAAACTCCACACAGTCAGTCACCTGAGGTGGGAATTGAACCCGGGTCTCTTGTGCTGTGAGGCAGCAGTGCTAACCACTGTGCCACCATGCCACCCACAAAGCATACCCAGTGATGACCAAGCGTACCCAGTGAATTAACCTGCATTAATGACAGGACAAAATCATTGGTAGCCTTGAGGAGTACATGTTCCACCATTCTGCATTGTCATGTGAGGTGGGAGCCCCAGTGTGAGGAGAGCAGTGCTTGGGACCAGCTGGACCTGGTTGATTATGGGGCCAATGATTGGGTTTATTAACCCGAGCTGAAAATGTGTTGCTGGAACAGCGCAGCAGGTCAGGCAGCATCCAGGGAACAGGAGAATCGACGATTCGGGCATAAGCCCTTTTCTTATTAACCCGAGCCAAGCAGGAAAGCGCAGACTGACCAATCTGAACAGGGGATCAGAACTTCCTCAGTCGAGAGCTGATTCCAAGCTGGTTGGCCACTAGAAGATCTGCTGACTTGATGATGGAATACCAGCAGTTATTTCAAAGCGATTGTCCCTCACTTTACCCTATAGCCTCATACTGAAAGTCAGAGTGCAGGGGAACATCAATGAACCTTCATGTACGTCTGCTCCTGGCTGCTTACAATTTGATTGTCCACCTCATCTCTCTGATTCTCTGTAGCCTGGATGCTCTTGAAAAAGGAGCATGTGGTCTCCATGGGGAATGGGTAAGCTTGAAGCCTTCTACAGCAAGTGGGTACCAGAGGAATTGGAGTTCATTATCAATCCCAGAATCACACTTCCAATCAATAAGCTCCAATTCAGGCCACTCACAGAGTCATAGAGATGTACAGCACAGAAACAGACCTTTTGGTCCAACCCATCCATGCTGACCAGATAGCCCAACCCAACCTAGTCCCATTTACCAGCACTTAGCCCATATCCCTCCAAACCCTTCCTATTCATATACCCTTCCAGATACCTTTCAAATGTTGTAATTGTACCAGCTTCCACCACTTCCTCTGACAGCTCATTCCATACACACACCACCCTCTGTGTTAAAACATTGCCCCTTAGGTTTCTTTTAAATCTTTCCCCTCTCACCCTGAACCTATGCCCTCTAGTTCTGGACTCCCTGACCCCAGGGAAAAGACTTCGTCTATTTACCCTGTCTGTGCCCGCGTGATTTTATAAACCTCTATAAGTTCACCCCCCCCCCCCCCCCCCCCCCGCCCCCAGCCTCCAACGTTCCAGGGAAAACAGCTCCAGCCTGTTCAGCCTCTCCCTCGAGCTCAAACCCTCCAATCACCTGTTGAAGGAGTGTCGCTCCGAAAGCTAGTGTGCTTCCAATTAAACCTGTTGGACTATAACCTGGTGTTGTGTGATTTTTAACTTTGTACACCCCAGTCCAACACCGGCATCTCCAAATCCTCCAACCCTGGTGACATCCTTGTAAATCTTTTCTGAACCCTTTCAAGTTTCACAACATCTTTCCGATAGGAAGGAGACCAGAGTTGCATGTAATATTCCAACAGTGGCCTAACCAATGTCCTGTACAGCTGCAACATGACCTCCCAACTCCTGTGCTCAATACTCTGACCAATAAAGGAAAACATACCAAACGCTGCCTTCACTATCCTATCTACCTGCGACTCCACTTTCAAGGAGCTATGAACCTGCACTCCGAGGTCTCTCTGTTCAGCAACACTCCCCAGGACATTACCATTAAGTATATAAGTCCTGCCCTGATTTGCTTTATCAAAATCCAGCACCTCGCATTTATCTAAATTAAACTCCACCTGCCAGTCCTCAGCCCATTGGCCCATCTGACCCAAGATCCTCTGAGGTACTCTATATTCTGACTTAACTTTCTTCACTGTCCACCACACCACCAATTTCCATGTCATCTGCAAATTTACTAACCATTATGTTTCATCATTAAAACGTGTTTCTGTTGAAGAGAAGCTACGGTATTCCTTTCCAAAAGGATGGTCATTCATTTGATTCTTGTTTTCACAAGAATATAAAGAGAGATTGCTGGGTGATGGGGGCTTGCAGGCAGGAAGGAAGGAAGTATATCTCATGCTGCCTTCTGTCAATGAAGTTCCAATCAAGGCAAGGATTCATGTTAAATTTTGTACTTGACCAGCTACCTTGGGGTCAGTTAACAAAGGGAATTCAGATGCAGCATTTTCACAGGACAAGACTAACACAAAAAGAGAACCTGTTGCTATTTCTATTTGCCTTGCTCTTGTTCAGTTGTGTTGTACTGCACCCTAATAAACATCAATAAAATGCAGATGACCTGCTCCTGAGCTCAATGCTGTTGATGGGATCTTGCTGTACACCATTTCACAACAGCATTCCCTGTAACACTGCAGATCAAAAAGCTCTTTATTGGTTCTCGCACTCAGCTGGTTCCACTTGGATCTAAGTGTACCCAGAGAATCTCTTGCAAAGGATTCCCTTTATGTTCCTGCAACATTACTCCTCATGTTGCCCAAGGATATATCCTCAGATTCCTTCAATTTTTCAACTAGATACTGTCCCTGACCCTCACTTTCATTTCTGCTCGAAATTCACTTCCTTCCATGAACCTCTCAGCATCCCTAGCTCTCTCTGCTCTTTAAGGTTCTCCTTTTAACCTACACTTTTCACCAAGTTTCGGGTACTTCTCCTGATGTCCCTGCGGTTCACTGTCAAATTCTTTTGGATAACTCTCAGAAAGCCTCATAAGATGTGTAACTATACTCAACACCTTCAACAGATGGCAAGTTGTTGTTGACGGATGGACGGAGATATCCTGGTATTGTAAAAGGCTTCAATAGAGAATCAGATCAATGTATTGGTAACAGCTTGGTGGGTAACACCGTCAACTCTCAGCTACATGGTCCCTGGTTCAAATCCCACTCCAAAGCTACAGCACATAAACGGAGGCTGTCAGTTCGGTGCAGTGCTGTGGGAGGTGCCACCTTTCAGATGTGACAGAAAACCAATGACCCATGTGTCTCTTCAGGTGAATATGAAAGATTCCATGTCACAATTTTATCAGCATTCTCCTGGACGATACTTATCCCTCAATCAACAGAGCAAAATCCAGCTTACCTGCTCGCTATCACATTGTCAGGCACGTTCAGAACAAAATGATGCTTCTGCAATATGGAATTTAACCTGTGATGTCAACACAACCAAAGCAGAAGTACAAGTCTCCTTCCTTTTCGATATCAGCTGAAACTAAGATCAGCAAAGCCTCAGTACAGAGCAAGGAATAAACTGCAATTTCTGTGGGTCTCCGTGCTCTCTGATCGTCAGCGAGTAAACTAACTGTGCTAGCAACAATGTGTTTAAAGGTTTAAGATGTCTCTATGCTGAAACACCTCATGTCTGTCTGCACAATTAAATAAGATTTACACCCAATACACGTTGACTGTCTAGTTCTCTAAAGCCTAATCCTTTTATCCCTTCACACCCGAGTGCCTACAGTCATGTCTCTGTCTCTCCTTTATCTGGCTTGCTTACAGTCCCCTTCTCATCCTCTTCTTGAAAATTACATTTCAGTTCTTTTATCATCCATTCTTCAGACAATTCCGGGAAGTGACAGAGCTCACACCTCATCCTAACACCGATAGGACCTGCCTGACAATATGTGGGGTGGGAATATGGAACAAACACAATGATGTACTGCTTGGATTTATACAGAACCTTGAACATCATAAATCAGCTCCAGGAATATCATCATTCAGAATGTAAAAGCAGGCCACGTCAGAAGATTTCAAGACAGGAGACTGTCGTGGACAGAGTTGATATGTTTTTTTGTCTTGTCTATATCTTCGCTTTGTATATTTCCACACTTCCAGAATGTTTTGTCCCAATTTAAATCATTTCCAGAAGTAGTTTTAGTCAGTGGAACATACAGAAGATTCTTTGTAATCAAACAATTCCTCCAGAGACTTTAAGACTAAAAGGCCATTCACCCTATCCAGTCCGTTTCACCTTTAATGAGAGCAGGGCTAACCTAATCATCTTCAATTCCACGTGACCTTATTGCTGGCTTGAAAAGGTGACAACTTACTCTGAGATTTTGCTGTCTGGTCTGAGACACTTTGATGAGGGGAATTAACTTTTCCACATATACCCTCTCAAGTCCTCTGTGAATCTTGCATATGTCAAGATGGTCACCTCTCATTCCTCTAAACTCCGATGAGTACAGGCCCAACCTACTCAACCTTCACCCCCAAGGATCAGCCCAGTGAATCTTCTCTGGGCTGTCTCCAAAGCCAGGATATCTTCCCTTCGGGAAGGGGACTAAAATTGTTCACAGACTTTCAGCTGTGCCTTGTATAGTTTTTATAAGATTGTCCCTTTTTGAAACATGCATCTCCTTTGAAATAAAGGCTGAGATTCAATTGGGTTTCCCTACTTGCTCCTGAACTTGGGTGCTCACTTCTTGTGGCTGCCTGTGTGAACAGTGCCAGATCCCTCTGTCCTGCAGCTCTCTGCATTCTTGTCCCATTTACTTCAGATTCACCTCCTCGGCTGTTCGATAACGTCATGTTTCCCTACATGATATTCTTCCATGTGAACAGATGTGAATTGGGTTTGTATTCTGCCAAGTGTTTGCCCATTCACCTTTACCTGTCTATGTCTGTCTGGTCATTCTCTCTGGCCTATTCTTGCTCCCTGTTTTAATGTTCATATGTCTCAGGTATTATCTGGACTGTCTCTGCCAACACCACTTTGCACTTTACAAGACGCTGGTACGGCCACACTTGGAATATTGTGTCCACTTCTGGTCGCCCCATTACAGGAAGGATGTGGAAGCATTGGAAAAGGTGCAGAGGAGATTTACCAGGATGTTGCCTGGTCTGGAGGGACGGTCTTATGAGGAAAGGCTGAGAGACTTGGGTCTGTTCTCATTGGAAAGAAGAAGGCTAAGAGGGGATTTGATAGAGACATACAAGATGATCAGAGGATGAGGTAGGGTCGACAGTGAAAGTCTTTTTCCTAGGCTGATGATGTCAGCTTGTACGAGGGGGCATAACTACAAATTGAGACAGATGTCAGAGGCAGGTTCTTTATGCAGAGAGTGGTAAGGCCGTGGAATGCACTACCTCCTAATGCAGTCAACTCAGCCACATTAGGGAGATTTAAACAATCCTTAGATAAGCACATGGATGATTTTGGGATAGTGTAGGGGGATGGGCTTAGATTAGTTCACAGATCGGTGCAACAGCGAGGGCTGAAGGGCCTGTTCTGTGCTGTATTGCTTTATGTGTATGTTATGTTAAGCCACCTTAAAAGCTGTCATGTGTATTCTTAGTTTAATTTGTCAGATCTTCTTTCGTGTACTAGTTATGATAAAACAAACATGCCATGTTGATGATCTTCATATCAGAATCAATCATCCCTCAGAGACTGATTAACAGCTTGGTTTAGTTAGTTTAACATCATAAAACAGCACAACTTCAATTGGAAACATTAAAACAAGAGCAACTGAGTTCCACGTATGCTGTTTCTGCACTCCCAGTCTGACAGACTGATTGATGGGGTTAGATATAAATATACATAACCCTTGAGTTATTCAAGGTAAGCTCCCGACAATGTAAAGGCACACTCACAACTAAAACACTTGGTCAATGAGGGAGGCTGAGAAGAGCATTGGAAGAGAAGGATGGAATGGTGGTTGAGCAAAGAGGTGTCATGAGGATTTGTCCTGAGGGAGGTGAAAGCTGAGCTACCAAAGGCAGTGTTGCGGAGGCATATAGATATGTCAGTCGGCTGTGGGACTGAACAGGTTACACGGACAGAGGCAGCAACTTACTGCAGATGCTGGAATTGTATTGATAACAACAAATGCTGGAGATAGAGGGGTCAGGCAATGTTGGCATTTGAAAATAAGGAAAAGAATTTTAAAAGATATTAAAGGTAGCAACAGGTGCTCCTTGAGTGAGTGGGAATTTCATGACTGTCCCATGCTGTCTTCTTGCTACTGGGGATGATGATAACAAAATCATTGTTGGTTTAAAGATAGAATAACTCCCTGCTGGGTTCCGAAAACCAACCTGGAATTTCCCAGTCACCGAGAATGTTAGGTTAGCATTTGGGTGTGAAGGTGGAGAGACAGCATGAGGAGTAAATAAACAGAAACTGTGATGAAAATGCTTTCTGACACCTCTGACAAAAACAGTTTGACACTACATGGGGATCAGAGTGGCAGGCAATGAGTCAGAGGTGGAGCTAATGGCAAAGCTGAGAAGGTATTCGGACGGGGACAAGGCTATGAGGCTGACTTGTTGAGAAACAGAACCCTCTCTGGAGAGAGAATTCATTTGTTCACAATCTCGATGCGGTAGATACTGTTTTGTCCTGACAGTCAGTCAGTCTCACTACTGTCTCAATCAGAAACTCATGGCTTCAAGACCTGAGCTGGTGAGGATTCAATACTGAGCTGAGGGTAGTATCAAACATCGCCACAACTTAATTGGATGGGGCATAAAAGAATCTGCCTTATCATGTCAGCAAAAGCATGGAGAATTTTCCAGGTGTAACAAACTGACCTTCCACAGTCTCCACCCTGTGACTTTCTCACCTCCGCCTTCCAGCCCTCCTTTTAGAATTATTTTCTAATCCACCTCTTTGATCAGTCTTTCCCTCACCTTTCTTCTCAAGATGAAATCCAAGACTGGACCTACAACACTGAATGAACCAAATAGATGTCATATCCACACGCGTGACAAATGTGATATGTCAGGGCAGGACATCCCAGTGACTGGTGGGTCATCACTGGTGGGACAGCAGTTCCCTTTGGCTGTTAGTAACAGACACAGGACTGATCATAATCTGCCCACATGACCTTGCAAACCTCATGTGCAATGTCATTTTGTAACTGGGCAGAATTTGGAGACCCTTCCCCTCACTCCACCCCTCCCCACTGCCCTCGAAACATTCACTCTGTTTTTTCCTCCACAGACCCGCTGAGTTTATCCAGCAATTTCTGCATTTATTTGTCGGGATCTCGTGATATCTTTGGAATGAATGACAACTTGGGGGACAAAAGATGCCTGATGCATTTGCCGTGACAAAGTCTCGACCAATCCAAGCCAACTTGAGAACCAATCAGCACCCTTTTCTCATGAAATGTGGCATCCTGCAATTGTTTCAGATGGACACTGTGATGCAATGTGAAATGTTATTGGCTACCTTTCCTGCCACTAACAGCACCGAGTGAGTCTGTACATTGATTCCAGTCAGAAGAAATTGATCACCATTCAGTTCAGGACAGACCGCAACACCTTCAACTTCAAAGTTTGGGAGAAGATTTGTAGCTCGGGTGCTCGTTGTTGTGGTTCTGTTCGCCGAGCTGTAAATTTGTGTTGCAAACGTTTCGTCCCCTGTCTAGGTGACATCCTCAGTGCTTGGGAGCTCCTATGAAGCGCTTCTGTGATGTTTCCTCCGGCATTTCTCGTGGCCTGTCCCTGCCGCTTCCGGTTGTCAGTTTCAGCTGTCCACAGTAGTGGCCGGTATATTGGGTCCAGGTCAATGTGTTTGTTGATGGAGTTTGTGGATGAGTGCCATGCTTCTAGGAATTCCCTGGCTGTTCTTTGTTTCGCTTGTCCTATAATGGTAGTGTTGTCCCAGTCGAATTCATGTTGCTACCATTGTAGGACAAGCCAAACAGAGAACAGCCAGGGAATTCCTAGAAGCTTGGCACTCATCCACAAACTCCATCAACAAACACATCGACCTGGACCCAATATACCGGCCACTACTGTGGACAGCTGAAACTGACAACCGGAAACGGCAGATACAAATTACTACAAATGCTGGAGGAAACACCACAGAAGCGCTTCACAGGAGGCTCCCAAGCACTGAGGATGTCACCTAGACAGGGGACGAAACGTTTGCAACAAAAATATCCAGCTCGGCGAACAGAACCACAACACCTTCAACTTGCAAAACCTCAAAGCTGGGACAAAGGTTTATGAACAGTTACTGAGTGAAATCTTTTTGCCGGATATCTGTTATCTTTTTGCACAAACTCTGGAAGGCAATTCAGTTGTCTGTTGATCACTGTGCCCCAGCCTCAGCAAATCTTGGCCTGGAGATAGCAGACATCTTGTATCACCCACACACTCCAAGTTCACAATTGACCAACACACCCTTTTGTTCCAGACAGAGGTTCTTGCAAGTAAATTTTTCCAATAACACCAAGTTGGATGAGAAAATGAACCACTTTGCCTGCAGGCAAAAGCAGGCTCAGCGTTTGACAGGCTCTCTGGTAGACTTGGGGAAGAGCAGACAGCTTGTCTCACAAGAAAGAGCAAGTGTCACATCACCTCTTTAAGAGCACAGGCTTTAAACAACCTGCCACCATCACAGCGCAGGAACCAGCAACAATCAAATCCCTAGAGGAACTAATCAAACCAGAGGGACTGCGGAGGCTGGAAATCAGAAACATACACTGAAACTGCTGGAAAAGCTCAGCAAGTCTGGGAACATAGCACATTGAACAGTATAGCACAGCACAGTACAGGCCCTTTGGCCCTCGATGTTATGCCAACCATTTATTCAATTCTAAGATCTAAGACTAACCGACATACCCTCCATTTTACCACTATCCAAGTATCACTGAAATGTCCCTAATATCCCTGACTCTACTACATTGCTGGCAGTGCATTCCACATACCCACCACTCTCTGTGCAAAGAACCTACCTCTCACATCTCCCTTAAACCTTCCTCCAATCGCCTTCAAATTATAAACCCTCGAGACAGCCATTTCCGCCCTGGGAAAAAGTCTCTGGCTATCGACTCTATCTCTGCCTCTCATCATCTTGTACACCTCTATCAAGTCACCTTTCATCCTTCTGCACTCCAATGGGGAAGGCCCGAGCTCCCTCAACCTTTCTTCAAAAGACATTCCCTCCAGTCCAGGTAGCATCCTGGTAAATCTCCTCTGCATCCTCGCTGAAGCTTCCACATCCTTCTTATAATGAGGTGAACAAAACTGAACACAATGTTCCAAGTGTAGTCTAACCAGGACTCAACAAAGCTGCAGCATAATCTCTCAGCTCTTAAACTCAGTTCCCCTGAGAATGAAAGCCAACACACCATACGCCTTCTCAACAACCCTATCAACCTGGGTGGCAACTCTGAGGGATCTATGGATGTTCAACCCAAGATTCCTCTGTTCCTCTGCACTGCCAAGAATCTTGCCTTTAACCCTGTAATCTGTGTTCAAATTCAACCTTCCAAAATGAATCACTTCACACTTTTCCAGGTTGAACTCCATCTGCCACTTCTCAGCCTGGTTCTGCATCCTGTCAATGTCCCATTGCAAACTCCAACAGCCTTCCACACTATCCACCACTCCACCAACCTTCATGTCGTCAGCAAACTTACTAACCCACCCTTAACAGTTCCTCATCCAAGTCATTTATAAAAACCGCAAAGAGCAGAGGCCCTAGAACAGATCCTTGTGGAGCACTACTGGTTATTGGACTCCCGTACTGGGGAAAAAGACTTTCGCTGTTTACATTTTCTATGCCCCTCCTGAATTTATAAACCTCAGCATGGTCACCTCTCAGCCTCCGCCTCTGCAGGGAACAAGGTCCTAGGCTATCTAACCTCTCCTTCCAACTCAAAATCTCCAGTCTCAGAACATCCTGGTAAATCACTGTCACTGGGGTTAACAATTGGCAGCAGCACCCAGTTCAAAAATTATTCCATTTTGGGAAAGATGTTGGAATCCAAGATATGTCAGAAGAGAGGGGTACCATTGAGATGTTTTTAGCAGTCAGTGAAGTCATTGGGGATGACAGTGCGAGGAAGCTCATTCAGCCTCACAAAACCTGACCAGGTTCAGCCCGCCCACTTCCTCTTCCTTAACACTCAACGTGGATGTACAAATCAACCTGAAAGCAGTGCTTTCACTTTTGAATCCAAGCTCTCAGATGACAGAAGTGTGTGATGAACTTTCACCAAACACGTGTATTGACAGTAACCCTTTGTTTTTTTGATTGATGCTTATCTGTTGAAGTGAAGTTGAGGAGAATTATCACCTCATGGACAGTGGTCCCAGGCTGCACATTTCTAAAGATCCAGCGACATAGTTTTCCAGAATAAAAGCAAATTACTGCGGATGCTGGAATCTGAAACCAAAAGAGAAAATGCTGGAAAATCTCAGCAGGTCTGGCAGCATCTGTAAGGAGAGAAAAGAGCTGACATTTCGAGTCTAACTGACCCTTACCTCCCTATTTCTCCCTTTTTATAGCTTTGACAAAGGGTCAGTTAGACTCGAAACGTCAGCTCTTTTCTCTCCTTACAGATGCTGCCAGACCTGCTGAGATTTTCCAGCATTTTCTCTTTTAGTTTTCCAGGAGTAGGGGCTGGATTGCACATTGGGAGTTACCTTCACAGTTCATTGGGGTTAATTTTCAGGAATTCTTGGACAGTAATGGGCTCAAGGATGACTTGGTGGTAGTTCATAGTGACAGGACAAGCACATTAAACTCCACAACTTTGTTGCTCGGCCACAGAAACATGGCTTAACAAAGGACTGTCAGGTTTTTAATAACTAATTTCTTTGTTTCTACTTTTATCCAAGGAAGAAACTGCTGTGCTTTTTAAAATGATCTCTTTACGTTTCCATTTCTGTACTAAAGATTTTGTACTTTGATACCTTTGTATCTAAGATAGTGTCAGGAATGGTGACATTGTCCACTGTTTGTTTGTACCCCACACCTGAGCACATGTGACAATAAACCTCAATCTCATCTGAATCTAATTCCATCTTGTGTCATTTGTACCTCAACCCATTCTCCCCACCTCAGTTCTGTCAACCTTCATCTCCTTCCACAGCAAAAACGGAGTTTTCCATTGAACCCCAGCCCTTGAGGTTTTCATCGAAGGCTTGGGAAGGAGGGAGGGAGGGGGGGGATTGCAGATTTCCACTCCGTTTTTGTGTGAAGTGTGCTTTCTGCCCTCACCCTTGAATGGACTCGTTCACATTTAAAAGTCAAAAACTGGCCCTTTGTTCTGGTCTCTCTCCATCACAAAGGAAATCGTTTCACTTGATTGAGTGATCAAATCCTTTAGTTGAACATCTTGATTTGATCAGCCCTTTAACATTTAATTCTTCAACTGAAGGAACATGAACCTGGTCTATCTAACCTGTCCTCATAATTTTACCTTTGCAGCCTGTTCACAACATTCAAGACTGACTTTTACAATCCGTGAGGTCGGGTCAATCACACATGAAACTCGGAAATCCATCAAATGTGTCTGAACAGATTGGTGTGGGAGAGAGCAGTTGAGTCCTTAATATAATAATCTCCACGTTAAAAGGGGGGCTCCAGTGAGAACGTGCAACTACACGTCAGTTTCAGCAAACAAGAGCCTTTCTTGTGTGGACATGGAGAGTCGTGCCACTGTGGACCTGAACTGGGCTAGGCTTGGGGTGTGCGGTTCCACAGGCGAGCCAAGATGAGAATTATACCCAACATTTGGGACTCAGTTATTTTTGTTGGTCCCAGAGGAACAGGAAAATTCACCAAAACGGCCCCCTGAGGTTTCGATCCCTGCCATCCTTTGACTAACTCCAGCGGACTGATGATTTGAGCTTGATTGCGTGACTGTTCGTGGGAGCATGCTGTCCAAAGATGTAAGCATCTTTCCTACCTGACAACAGTGACCACAGTTCATTGACAGATGTCTGACCCTCCGGAAAGAAGCTGGAGAAATACAAGTGCTCTATTTCGCCTGACCTTGAAGCCACTCGAGGGAATTGCAGGTCTGATTTTCAGGCTCCGTTGAAAGGCCCACCTTGTGTCCTGTAGCTAAACTGCAGAATTTAACTGAGGCTGGGGAGGTGGTGATGGGAGCGGGCACCTATCATGGAGTGCACCTATCTTGGCCACCAGGGTGGACAGTGCCAGCCTAGGGTCAGTCAGGGGTCACAGCCTGCTCACACATAATCACAGCATGATGGGTTATTTATTGAAAACTCACTCTACCTCACTAGGAAGCAACATTGTGCTTTCAACAACAAATGATGAAGTGACTGAAATCCGACCTCTGCCCAAACACTTCATCATTACAGAGTCAAGTGCGATTTTCTGCTGAGGAGCTTACTTGTGTTCTCTGAATAAGGTCAAACAGGGCTGAGTTGTGCAGAATCGGAAGTAATTTGTTAATCAGAATTGACTGAGGTCAATCTCAAACCAAACACATTGCATTATTACCCAATCTGTTCAAGTTAATCTTCCTCCCTCTGAGACCAGCAGCGAGAGTTCACACATTGACCTCAAATCCAAACAAAACCAGAAAGAGAATTAACATTCAAATCATGTCAGTGAATGCAGAGGAGACTGTGATGAATGAAATGGTGAGAGCTTTCACCTCTTTCAGACATACCTCCAAGCATTTCAGATGAAATGCTTCGAACAAGGTAGGAGCAGGAGGCTATTCAGCCCATCCAGTCTGCCTTGCCAATTAACCAGATCTGATAATCCTGATCTCCACATTCCTGCTTTTCCACACAATTGCCAATTCCTTTCCTGATTGAAAGTTGGTCTATCTCAGCCTTGAAGATACATAATGACCCATCCTCAACAGCCCTCTGTCGACAGGGATTGCATCGATTCACTCCCTTCTGAAAGAAGAAATTCCTTCTCATCTCTGGTGAAATGGTCAATGCATGAGAAAGAGATGATGACCTCTGGTCTACAAGAGGGAATAACCTTTCCCTGTCTATCTGGCCAAGTCCTCTCAGAATCTTGTATGTTTCAATAAGGTCTCATTCTTCTGGTCCAGTGAGTACAGGCGAAACCTCCTCAACCTGTCCTCATCAAACAATCCTTCCATACTCGTGAGCCATACTGATTGAACCCTTCTCTGGACCACCTCCAACTCCAGTCTATCTTTCCTGAGATAAGTGGACCAAAACTGTTCAAAGTATTCCAGATGTAAACTGAGACTGTTCATAGACTTGTGACCACCTTGCAAATGAATTGCACATTGTTATGCAATAAACAGGCTGCTACTTGCACTCACCAAGGGTTGTTTGAGATTTGCAGGAAATAACTTGAACTATTTCTTGCTTAGTTTCTCACAGTAGAAAATTATTTGAAATGATTCAGTTGAAAAGGGAAACTAAACAATGAAACCACTTCCTGATAATGAGTTGGAACTAATTCTCTAATGTGTGTGATGCTTCCCATCACAGGATTTCACAGAGAAGCAAAATGGGAGGAGGGTGTTTCTTCCTGATGGCCTGGGTCAACATTCATCTCTTGACCAATGTCAGGCATAAACATCGATGATCTCGTCTTTATCATCTTTGTGCCATGTCTGAAGCAGCTCCTGTGTTTCTGAGATTACAGCACTGACTGCTTTAGCTGTCAAACATTTCAGGAAACCCTGAGGTCGTGAAAAATGCTTTATAAACACACGTCTATCTTTGGAAGTGTTCCACTTGAGAGGCACTATCAACATCCTGGGGGTTACCACCGACCAAAAGCTGAAATGAGAAACCAGGTAAAGACCTGATTAGTGCCACATCCATCAACATCTACTTCCTCATCACTGAAGCTCAGTGGTGACAGCATGTCACACTCACAAGGTGACTGCAGAAGTTCATCAAGCATCACACCACCCAAAGCCACAGTCACTTCCAGAGGGACAAGGCCAGCAGATACATGGAAAGACCATCACTTGTGAGTTCCCCTCCTCGCCACACACTCACTCACTGAGCGCCGTGGCTGAGTGTTTAGCACTGCTGTCTCAGCACCAGAGACTGGGGTTTGTTTCTGCCCTGGGATGGAGTTGTACACTGTCCCCCGTGTCTGTGTGGGTTTCCTCTGGGTGCTCTGGTTTCTTCCCACAGTGCAAAGATGTGCCGAATAGGTAGACTGGCAAAGCCAAACGACCCATCGTGTCCAGGGATTTGCAGGCTAAATGGATTAGCCAAGAGAAATGCAGTGTTACAGGGATGGGATTGAGGGGTGGGTCTGTGTGGGAGGTTCAGTGGGGACTCAATGGACCAACTGGCCTGCTTCCACATTGCAGTGACTTGGCAATATACAGTACATTGCTGTCCTTTCAGCAGTGTTGTGTCAAAACCCTGGATTGCCTCCCTCAGGGCATTGTGGGTCTACCTGCAGCACACAGACAACGGTGGTACAAAAGGCAGCTGATTACCTCCTTCTTGAGGACAACGAGTGACAAACAACAATTTCTGGACAGCCAGTGATGACCACATCCTACCAATGAATTTTTTAAAAAATGCCGTTTGCTGACGAGAGATCTGAAAGTCTGTCACCCTTTGTTGCAGATAAAACAGTCAGGGAAGAAGATATGTTGGCTTGCGTGCAGCACATTACTCGTTCAGGAGCCAACGTCAACCATCTTATGAAAAATGAAACCTCATTGTCCACCACATCCAAGCATCAGAAATATTCGCTGTGAGGTTCAAGTCCAAATACTGAAAGGAACTTTCTGGCACTGGACTTTACTGTCTTCAAGTTGGAAGAGAGTCAGCTTAGTGTGAGTCCAGGGATCATTTTTGCACAGAAGAGTTTTGAGAATGTATGACTCCAGGAGATATCAAAACAAAACCTAATAAGATGATCAGAAGAAAGTTTGTGGATATTATGTCGGATTTACAGTACAGAAACAGGCCATTCAACCAATCTGAGCAATGTCAGTTTACATGGTGCCACACTCCTCCTCTGTCTCACCTGTCAGCATCTCCTTCTACACTTTCCACTCAGGTATTCATGAGTTTACGTTTCTGTCCATTTCCATCACTCCCTCTGATAGTCAATTCCGGATTCTCCACATCCTCTGGGTGAAGATGTTTCTCTGAATGCCCTATTGGATAATATTGGTGACCATCTTCAACTCTTGGCATCTTATTCTTGTCTCTGCATTGAGTAGGTGCAAGCCAAGGGACAGAGGTCTGCTGTCCTTACCCAGTTCTGGCATAGATGTGATCAGAGATCCACAGCAAAGTGGCTGACTTCAGAAAGGGCCCTGGCAAGCCACTCAGTTCAAGGGCAGTTAAGGAAGGGCTGTCCCAGTCAGAGATGCCCACATCCCATGAATGACTAGAAAAAACTGTTGCAATTGAAATCAAGCCCTTGTCTGAGACATTGACATTTCTTTAAAAGGCATGTCAGACACTTTGCACATTGAATGGAGTTTCAAAAAACCAAGGGGTATTGCAGTATCATTACCTTTGTGAGTGCATCATTGTTCGAAATCAATTTTCCCTTTGAATTTTGCTGCATGGAATTGAAAATTGGAAAAACCAAAATCTTTTCAACACAACATTACACTACAATGAATTATACAGTTACGTGCTATGCAAAAACAGGCAACTCAACACCATGGCGAAAGTGAGGAGTGCAGATGCTGGAGATCAGAGTCGGGAGTGTGGTGCTGGAAAAGCACAGCAGATCAGGCAGCATCTGAGGAGCAGGAGAATTGACTACTCGGGCAAGAGCCCTTCATCAGGGTTCCTGCTCGATTCTCCTGCTCCTCGGTTGCTGCCTGGCCTGTTGTGCTTTTCCAGCACCACGCTGAACATCTTGGCTAACCTGTGGACTGTGGTAAAAACAGACCAAGGGCACAGCCAGAGGAACTCTCCTGCCCTTCTTCATTTCACCTCAGGGATTTGACTCACGATGGACACAGCAATTATGCAATTGTTTTGCTTTGTTAATGTCAACAACAAGAAGGTAACAACCACTCACTTTAACATTGGATGCTTTCAATCAGGTATTTCCCATTCAACAAGATCTGTGTGTAATTTTGGCTCTCTCACCATTTCAAGGCATTTCATTAAACTTGCTTTCTTCACCATCCAGATTTGTGTTCAAAATAGGGAACCTGTGAAGTTAAATTGAAAGCTTTCTTGGACCAAGGCCAAGTGTTCTTCGAGCTGGACGTACAATATCTTGTTGCACTTTTCCAAGAACAGCAGGGGAGTTCTCCCTCGTGTCCTGGGGCCAATATTGATCTGTCAAATCAACATGGCTAAAACAGATGATTTGGCCATGACCACATTGTGCACTGAGAACATACAGTGCACAATTGGCTATCTCGCCCTTCCTCTGGGACAACAGTGATGCATTTTGAAAACAAAGCACACTATGAGCTGCAAACTGCTCTGGGACATCCTGAGGTTGGTGAAGGAGCAATCGAAATTGAAATCCTTCTTTTTAAAACAGCTTGTAATGTGACGCTGGACAGCTTGTTCTGCAGTCCAAGGCTGTTTTCACTCAAGGCACCTGTAAAACATGAATCATGTTCTGTTAATCACTTTGAAGGTACATCAGAAAAGCAGAGCTGCTTTGAAAATTAATCGCGCACAGCAGTGAACAGTGCCTGACAACAGAGAGCGAAAGGCCAAAACTAATTGCTTGGTCCAGGGAGAAAACACATGATACTGATACAATAGAATCATTGGCAGAGCAAGGTACGTGACATGTTCGCAAGAAATAAAAGGGAAAAAGATGGATTGGCAGGCTGATCTCACTTTTAATCAAATAATGTGTTCTCTTCCATGTGCATTGAGAGAATGAACTAATACACAAACAGATCCTCAGGTACATCCAACCTGTCCTATATCACCGTGAACCTTTGTGCATCAGAATAAATAAACTCCTAACCCTTCAAACCAAAATGCAGACCATATCTCCAGGAGGTGAAAAATCAGATCAAAACCCCGAGCAGAAAATATCTTGCTCCTGTGATCCTCGGTTGATCAAAGTACAGAACATGACTCGGCTGCAGATAATTCGAAGCAACGTTTTAGAGTCAGAGTCATAGAGATGTACAGCACAAAAACAGACTCTTCGGTCCAACTCGTCAATACCGACCAGATACCCTCAATTTATTTCATCCCATTTGCCAGAATTTGACCTATATCTCTTTAATGCTTCCTACGTATACACCCATCCTGATGCCTTTTAAATGCTGTAATTGAACCAGCCTCCACCACTTCCCCTGGCAGCTCATTCGACACACACACCACTCTCTGCGTGAAAAAGTTGCCCTTTAGTCCTTTTTAAGTCCATCCCCTCTCACCTTAAACCTATCCCCTCGATTTCTGGACTCCCCGACCCCAGGGAAAAGACTTTGTCTATTTATCCTATCCGTGCCCCTCATGATTTTGTAAACCTCTATAAGGTCACCCCTCAGCCTCCGACGCTCCAGAAAAAAACAGCCCCAGCCTGTTCAGCCTCAAATCCTCCAACTCTGACAACACCCTTGTAAATCTTTTCTGAATCCTTTCAGTTTTCACAACATGTTCTGACAGGAGGGAGACCAGAAATGCACGCAATATTCCATCTTGTTACCTCCTTGCCCTGGATTTACTTTTGCCTATGAATATCCGATCTGATGAATTCAGAGCAGGATTTGGCCATTTGGCCCCCTCTGTCGGATCACAGCTGATCTGCTTGTGTTTTGAATTCTACATTCCCAGATTCCTCTGAGAACCTTTGAGTCTCTTACCGAACAAGAAACCAGCCAGCTCTGCCTTAAAACTATTCAATGACCCCCAACTACACCGTCTTCAAAGGCAGAACATTCCAAATTCACACAACCCTCAGAGAGAACAAAATTCTCCTCAACTCACTCTTGTTAATTTTTAAACACTACTCCTGCTTTTGAAGTCATTCCAAAGAGCAAACATCTTTACCACATTCACCTTGTCAGGACCATTCAGGATCTTATCCACTTCAATCAAGTCACCCCTGATCTCTTCCACACTGTTATGAATGACAATTCACTGCTGGAAAGGACAGTCGAAGCAGATGCAGCAATAACTTCCAGAAGAAGATTTTGAAACAGGATATAAAAAAACAGAATTGGATATGATCAACACCTCATAGGAAAACATTGCAAGGATTTTTTTCCCCTTTCAAATAGAGTAGCGCCTCGACTTACGAACTTAATGCGTTCCGGGAACCCGGTTCACGAACCGAAGAGTTTGCGAACTGAATCAATGTTTCCCGTTGTTCGGATAGCGTAAGAGAGCTTGGACGGCTGTTCACCGCGCACGCGCCAAAGACGGAACTGACTGAGATCACGCGGGGCCCGAGAGCTTTTGTGTTCAACAAGTGCGTAGCAAAGCAGAACAATGAGACAAAGTGGTCGCAAACGGGCTTTTTGCGTTCGTACCTTCGTTCGTACCTTGATTTTCGTACGTATGTTGAAGCAAAATTTTACGTACAATCCTGTTCGTAAAGTGATTTGTTCATGAACGGGGTCGTTCATATGCCAAGGCGCTACTGTATTTACCTTCATCAATTGTCATCTTGACTTCTTTTCTTTCATTTTCTTCTGAAGGTTACAATTGAATTAGCATTCACCGCCGTCCCTGGCAAGACCAAGGAAGGGAAAATAATCCACAAAGAAGCTAGCACAGGCAGTGATGGGTTGAATGGTCTCCTTCTGTGTTGCACTATCACTTGATTGTTTGATGAAGAGTACTCAGTCCAATATGTTCATCGGTCATTTGAAGGATCACATATAATTTTCTCCTTTGAGTATGGCAGGGTAATCAAGGCTTTTTAACAAAATGACATCACTGTAAGTGCACCCTGTAAGTTGTTCCTGCTCACTTGCCGCACCGAATGACCACAGTCAATATTGTCAATAATTGTCTTCAGCCCACTCACGCAGAAATAATTCACAGGGAGAGTCCTCCTATAATTGATTCAGACGGTAGCTATGATTTCTGGTACAAATGATTAGATTTGATTTAAGATCTCAGAACTGCTTCCAGATTCCAGAAGGTCAATGCTCTGTCGATTAATGTAGCACAGGGTTGCTGTGAGGTTTGAGATTGGTAAACAGGGGTTTATCACAATAGAAATTGTTACGTCATGGGTAAACGCTCCTGCTCAATTTAACCCAGCAACACAGAAAAGCTTTATCCTGTGCAGTAATCTGTGAAAATCCAAGAGGCCAAGAACTATTTAATGTAAAAATTAACAACTTTACTTCTTAAAGTACAACAGAATAATTAACTAACAGCTATTTACAACTCCTTCCTCTAACCTATCTTTTACTTTCCCTTCTATAATACTAGTCCAATAAAACTACTGATTAAAATTGACTCAAAAATTCAAATTTCAAAATCAGCAGCAGTCGAATGTGCTCTTTATATTTTCCTCTGTCGAGTTGCTCTCCTGGTCTGTGTTGTTGTTCTCTGTGCAAACTCCTTCCCTGGACAGGTACCTCTCAGATAGTTCTGACGAGCAGCCTACATCTATCGGTCTTCTGGCAGTTGTCTTCCAACTGTTCAATTTCTCTTGGTCTTATACCCCCAAAACATCGGATTGTGTCATTGGCTTTTAATATTGTCAATAAATTCAAAATTGATTGGAGTTTGGTATTTTGGGGTATAGTTTAGACTGATTGGCTGAACTTGAATTTATTTTTGTCTCCAAGACAACCAGCTGCATTAACTGCTGGACCAAAAGGTTTCCTTATATTTTGTTCAGAACACTTGGTGCTATCTGGTAGTTCTGCTAGCTTTTAACTTTCTTAATAGTACAGTACACCCACATCTTCGTAACAAATGATGTTGGCTAAAAGCAGTGAGCAGATTGCAGAGAATTTCAATGGCTGTGGCTTTTTCGAGCACAGCCTGCCAGCTTGACTTGAATACTCATATTTCTGTTACAAATGCAATTGCTGGACACATCGTTGGTAAAGGCATTTCATATTTGTTAGTGAACAGCGGGACCAACTATCTATCACTTTGCAATTAGAGGACTTTCCACATATTATAATGCGTGAGGCAGACAGAGCACACAATGACATCTGATTTCAGTTTCTCCTGAAACAGGTCACAAGCTTTAGGGCACAGGCTGTAGCTGGTGGGGCACACTCTGCACTGAGCATCACTGCCAGGAGATGTTTCAGGCCTGCCACTGGGGGGTGTTGAAAGATACTGTTGGTTGATAATTAACCAGTTTGGCTGCGTTATGAACACACCTTCATTGGTCACCAAGTCCCGGAGTGGGACCCGAAACCAGAGCTTGCAATGCTGAGAACAGGACCACTGCACCACTCTCTCTATCACTTAATGAATCAATTGGGAGGATGAGAAATCAGCAGCCCAAAGACTGAGCTGATTGGTAAATCGAATGGGGATCAATGCGGGGGAGGATGGCAGACTCAATATCAGTTTAGGTTCAGAAAGAAGGAGAGGGAAAGGAGCACCCTGACACCACCCCTGCAAGTAGGAGAAAGTGAGGTCTGCAGATGCTGGAGATCAGAGTCGAGGGTCTGTTGCTGGAAACGCACAGCATCTGAGGAGCAGGAGAATCGATGTTTCAGGCATAAGCTCTTCATCAGGAAGTGTTCATTCTCTGGCCTCGAAAGATTGAGTTGCTATTCCATGACTAAAAAGATAACACTGTTGTGCATCACTGCATATCCTGTGGTGTATTTCATGGGTAATCAAAGTGGAGACACAACAATGCCAGGGAGTTTTTATTTCATCTTTTCTGGACTGTGCATACTGTGGGAAAGGCCATGGTTTATCACCCAGTCCCAGTTGCTACACATGAGCAGCTGACTCAGCCATGTCAGAGAGCAGGTAAAGCTCAGACACACTATTATAATGGATCTGCAGTGCCATGAGAGCAGACTGGCAGAGGATGGCAGATTTCCTGCCCACTATCAGGTGTACCTGATAGTGACTGATGACAGTTATCATGCTTAACTGTTAGTGGGACCAGATATCAGTTCCGGATATTTCCTGCATGAATTTACATTTCATTAGCCATGGTGGGATTGAAACCACATCCCTTCAATGGAAGCCCAGGCCCCCTGATTACTGATGCAGTGAGGTTAACACAAAACCATTGCCTTTCTTTGAAGATTAAACACAGGATGGGAATTGCACATAGTCTCCAATAACATGGCCTGATCCGTACTTCACAGGATCTTCCTTCCTTTTCCCAAGTTGCTGGTCTATTTGCAAATGAACAGTGCGGAGTGCTGCTTTCCCATCACAGTAAACTGAGCAAATTACAGTACAGCCCATTAGGGCAGGATTACCTTGGAAAGGTGGATCTGGGGAAGCAAGACATTTGAAGCAATGTCAGGGGTTGATGAGGTGGACTGGGGTGTCAGGTTTCGCTGGGGAAGAGGAAGACACCGACAGGGGATGTGGACAGTTGTTCTCTGGTCCATGAGTGCTTTGTGTTCAGCAGTGGATGGTGGATCAGGTAGAAGTTGGAGTACTGATCAGAGTACTGACTGATGTCCCTCAAGATTATTCCCTTTCATTGGGACAGTTTCTGCTGGTTAGTGAGTATTGCACAGGTGGCCTCACAGAAAGAGCAATAATCAGACCTTCAATGGAGATGTTCAGGAGCACTTCTGCACACAAACAGTAAGAGAGGTGTGCAAGTATCTCTCACAAAAAGCAAGAGATGCTTTCTCAATGAATCATTTGAAATCTAAAAATCACACAGGTCACTAGTCAGGCAGCTACCGAATGAAGGAGCAGCGCTCCGAAAGCTAGTGCTTCCGAATAAAGCTGTTGGACTATAACCTGGTGTTGTGTGATTTTTAACTTTCTCCACCCCAGTCCACCTCCACATCACTTGAAATCTGACATTGACAGATTTGTTTGCAAGCCCAGGGTTCTGGAATGAAAGCAAGTGGTCGAGGTTTGGATACAGATTGATCACAATCTCATGAAATGCTGCAGGAGGCTTGAAGGGCTGTATTCCAAAACACAGTTCTATGTATTATATTATTGCTGCCTCTGTCCATTCAAAAATTATATAACAGCTGGAGAGGCATCACTCCAAGTGAAGAAGGTCTTTGCAAACTAGCATCGCTGTTGTCGGCATTGTATCCATGCTGTTGGTACCATTCTGCACTGCATTCATCCAACTGAGATCAATCACCCTCAAGAAGACAGGACAAAGAGTTGGATATGTGAGGAAATCTGTTGAATGAGACTTGAGAAGGTTTTGCATGGTAGACTGATTAGTCACGTTAGATCACATGGGATTCAGGGAGAGCCTGCCAATTGGATTGGTGGTGGGAACCCTCGTGGCTGAGACCAGAGGCAAGTGGACAAGGTGCTCAGCATTATGTTGAGCTCAGAATTAATGGAGGCCGAGGGGCTTAAACTGTTGAAGCCAAGGCCTCGGCTACGGTGGAGTCAAAGAGGGCACTGAGAAAGGGGAGAGTGAAAATATATGTCGAGAGAGGTGGAACAGGAAAGGTGGAAGAAAAAAGAGACAGAGAGATGAGAAAGGCTGGCAAGGAAGAGTTCGGGTTGTGGTCTTTGTCACTGCAAAAGAAGACTTCGACACTCCTCTTTGTTAAAACACCAAATGGGACTAAGGACACAGAATCACAGAATTGAAGGAGTCCAGACATTCCAAGATGGTGGATGGGAAAAAAAACTGTGGCTGCAAAAGCTGCTCATTGTCTGAGGATTTTTCAGGGTTCGAACTGATTTCCCCTGGATCTTAGAGCAATAATTACTGTTTATTAAGCTGTTGCATTGTTTTGGAACTTTTAAAAACAGAGATCAAAACAACAGCACGTTAAAAAGGGAGGAAGAGAGTGAGCAGGTACCAGGTGGGATGTGAAAAAAAGGAGCAGTGAACCTTTACAGCTGACTGTGACAACACTTCAAAGACATCTGGATGGGTACCTGAATAGGAAGGGTTTAGAGGGATATGGACCAAATGCTTCCAAATGGGACTAGACTAATTTAGGATATCTGGTCAGCATGGACAAGTTGGACTGAAAGTTCTGTTACCTGGCTGCACATCTCTCTGACTCTGTCACAGAATAGGAGGGCACTCTGCCCATTGTATCTGTCCCAGCCCTCCAAGTGAGCAATTCACATTGTGACATTCTGCTGCCTTGCCCCAGAACTCAGCAACTCCTTCCTTTTCAGACAACAGTCTCACTCCATTTTGAATTTTTAATCAAATCAGCCTTCACCCTGAGGCAGAGCATTCCAAACTCTAACCATTCACTGCAGAACAAAAAAAATTTCCCTCATCTTGTTTGTGCTTCTTTTGCGAATGAGCCATTTGTTTTTCATCTTTCTGTTGTGGAACTGTTTCTCCCCATCCATTGTGTACAGACGAACTCAGACTAAGGATCAAGGCAGTGCGGAAATAATACTCTGTTGCTGCTTTGGAGGAAGATTTTGCGTGCGTAAGGGTGTGTTTCAGTAGGTCTCCTCATTGCCATGATCCCCATGTTGCATGATACTTTACCAATTACTGGGAAGAAAAAGTGTACAATTCATATCACAGGGAACATGAGACCAACTGACTGGAGGGAATTGTGTCAGTGAACTGCAGAAAATAAGTGGCATTACAATGCAGGGACATGCCATTCCATCCAATGGTACAGCCAATCTGATCTGCTCTTAATAGTCACAGTAATAACTAAACAAGGGATTCAGGTATTCAAACCATCATTAAGTGCTGGTGATAACAGTGGTTTTGCAGCATTGCCTACTCAGTTTGATTAAAATAACATCATACCCCATTAATATATTCCAATTTAATCATTTTGGAACGGACAAATTGCTGATAACTTTCATTCTTTAGCTTGCACAATTCAGCTGACTCACTGGAGGAACAATCTTTTGCAATGTGCTTAAGAAGGCTTCAGGGCATTGAATTAATGGATTTTAGGTGTTAGCTGGGGATCAGAGACCTGGTCTGTACAACCCCACTCTTATCCCTGCAACAGCCTGGGAACTGAGCCAGAACTCATACTTCCTCTGGGATTAATACAAAAAAAGGTGATATCATTTCACACTTCCACTGCTGTAAATCTATAGATAATTTATAAAAGAAAAATCCCTTCTGGGCACCACAAAGTAAAGAAACAAAATTTTGAATTAAGTTGCCTTCTTGGGAACTTTATCAAACCAGTTCCTTCAGGGCAGGTGAGTGTTGAATTGAGCTGCTGGAATCATAAGAGCTAAATCAAAGCTTAATAGAAACGCATTCACCAAGCATGAATATGTTTGAATAAATGTTTAATTCAGTGATATATTCCTTCTGCTTCTGTCTCTGACCTCCTCCTATATGTGCCTACTCTGATTTACTGCTGTTCCATCTCATTTCAGCTGTTGTTCCTGTTTAACCACATGACAAACTCCACTGGATTGAAAGAACACAAGCTGGTGAGGATGTCTGATCAAGTCGTGCATCTGGTCAGATTGCATCTGCAATGGATAAAAGACCTGTCACAACTCAAAACCAACCAGGACATGATATCTTGCTTTGAGATGCAACTGTGTGGTTTAATTTTGCTTTCCTGTTACCTTGTTTTCCCTCAGGCACAGTTTCACCTGCAAGGTTGCAAAGTGAAACTTCAAAGCCATGAACCTTCCATAAATATATATTAATCAAAGCAAGTTAATACAGCTTACCAATTTGGTGTCCAAACCAATAAATTAAAGATAACTGGTTCATAACAAATGGTTACTCAAAAAATCGATGGACAGTTAACGTCAGCAATTCAGGTGAATAATTCAACAATGAAAGCAGACCTAGCACTGGGATTCCTTGCAACAGAGACAGAATGGAGGAGCAGAGAAATTCTGTGAAACTTGTATCAAGCCTTACTTTGGATATGCGTGAATATTGTGTGGAGGTCCGGTCTTTATATTCTGAAAAGGATGTCAAGGCGCTGCAGAGATCCAGAAACGATCTCAAAGCAACGAGTGACAACCAAAGGTTACAACATGTTGTCGTGAGATAATATATTCACACAGATCAAGAATTGGTTTGCAAACAGTATACAGAGACAATAGGTACAAATGGATTTTGTTTGCAAATGGTAAGGCTTGGGGTGTCACAGGCGTCAGTGCTGAGGCCTCATATATTTACAACCTGTATCAATGGAAAATGAAAACAGAGAATAGGAATGGGAGCAGGCCACTGGGCATTCCCCGTTCAAAATGATCATCCAAGTCAGCACCCCATTCCTGCTTTCTCCTGATGAAGGGCTTATGCCTGAAATGTCAATTTTCCTGCTCCTCGAATGCTGCCTGATCACACTGTCAACTCTGATCTCCAGCATCCGCAGTCCTCACTTTCTCCCTGAGGAACTATATCTAACTGCTTCTTCAAAACTTCCAATGTTTTGGCCTCCACAACATGAATGAAGGGACCAAAGAGATGGTCACTAAATTTGCTGATGACACTATGCTAGATTTGGAAATCAGTTAGGTAAAAACAATGCCTGCAGATGCTGGAAACCAGATTCTGGATTAGAGTGGTGCTGGAAAAGCACAGCAGTTCAGGCAGCATCCGAGGAGCAGTAAAATCGACGTTTCAGAATGAGAGGTCTTACTTTTGAGACGAAGAGGTGGATTTCTTTCTGGCCACAAATTTAATTGTCTGTGAAATTCTCTTCCTCAGATGCTGGGTCTTTGAATTCTCCAAGGCTGAGTTTCAGAGATTTTCAGAAGGCAAAGGAGTCAAGGATTATTGGAGGCAGACAAGAAAGTGGAGTTGAGACCACAAACAAGTCAGCCATGATCTGATTCAATGTGGAGCAGGCACATGGGGATGAAGATCTCCTGCTGCTCTTCAGCCCTATGTGTCTATGAATGTTCCTGTGGCAGAGGGCAGAAAGTGATTGCTAGTTCACAAAGCCACAAGCTGAAGTCAGTCTTCTCAGGGTGAAACATGACAGGTACACCTCTCCTGACGACACCCTCCACCTCCTCTGGCAATGAGTGTCTCTTGAAATAGGTGCAAGTAACTGTCCAAACGATGCTGTCCATCTATTACATACGCTTACTTCTGGGTGAGACCAGAACTGTGACCAAAAAATGTAGTCGGCATTTCACAAGAAATGTCTTTACTGGGTAGGTGGTGGCATTATCAATGCACTGTCAATTTACAGACACTTGGTCATGTTCTGGGGACCTGGGTTCAAAACCTCCCATGGCAGATGGTGGTGGGATTTGAATTCAATCAAAATCTGGAATTTAGAGTCTAATGATGACCATGAAACCATTTTTGATTGTCAAGAAAAACCTATTTGGTTCACTAATGTCCTTCAGAGAAAGCAACTGAAATCACTCCAAAGGGGCAGGTAACCCATCACTGAGTCATCTTTTATTTCCTTGGACTCTGGTGAGCTTGCTCAGAGCCAAACCCTCGAATGAAGAGAATCTCGGAAACTTCTCTTCTTACCTGTCAGTCGGGGCTCCCTGATTGGCCCAGGTTTACTGTCCCAGTCAGGGATTTCATATTTGCAGAGATACACTTGACCCTTCTTCTAATCCTTACCCGGTAGCCAAACAGGAGGCTGGAAGGACACAGCAAGCTAAGCAGCATTCGGAGTTAGAGAAGTTTCAGGTCCTGAAGAAGGTTTACACCTGAAAAATGGACATCTCCACCTCCTGCTGCTGCCTGGTTTTCTGTGTACTTCCAGCTTCCTGCTTGTCTACCTTGGATTCCAGCATCTGCAGGTTTTTTTGTCTCTAACCTACCTGGTCTGGCCTACATGTGACTACAGACTCACAACAATAAACGCTGGCCGAGCCAGTGATACCTTCATTCCATAACTGAGTAAACAGCCCCCCCACTCCCTCTTTGACCTGCTCACTGGGAGTGGTTACGGTGAATAGCTGAGCAATGTTCAACTGGAAGTTTGATGAGAATATGGATGCCTGAACATTTCTGTTTGTTGTGATATCCTGTTTGAAGAGACTCTCTTTTGTCTGTGATTCTGTTTGCCGTTGCTTGTTTGTTATCTCCACATCTGCCACCCCTGCCTCCAAGTCATTCACTGACAAAAATGATGTCAATATTCCCATTGTTGTTTCAAAGAATGAGAATGTGTTGAGAATATTCTAAGATTTGGGAATTTTGATGAATCATCTCATGGTTTCCAGTTTGTGAAAGGTTTCTTGTGCTTGTGTGCCTATATTTGCTGGATTGTTGGAATGTGCTACAGTTCTTGGAATGTGCGACAGTGTGTCATGTTTTGAGTTTACTTTCTACAATCTGTTGCAAACTATTTTCAAATGTACATCTATACATCAACTAGAAATTGTCAGCGATTTTGACTGACAATGGAACCATTCAATATTTACCATTCACTGAGTGATTACAGTGCAGTTATGCAGCAGTTTGTTCATTCATTTGTATGAAGTATAGATGATTAGGAAGGGGTTAGAGCAATATGGGCCAATTGCTAGCAAATGGGACTAGATTAATTTCAGATATCTGGTCAGCATGGGCAAGTTGGACGGAAAGGTCTGTTTCCATATTGTACAGGTCCATGACTCTCTATTGAGCATTCATCTCTGTCATGATAAGAAAAATAATATTTCAGAAAGCACCCAATGTGAGTTGAAAAATCAGACTACACTGTACCTTAAAATGAAGATGAACAATTTATTTGTTGGTATGCAGTTCCATCCCATAGATATTATAAACCCATTAATTATCGTCAAGCACTGAATGAAAAGGGCAGTTACAGGGGTAACAATAATTCAAGAATTAAATAAGTGGAAAACAAATTCTAATGAGGACATAAATCAGTTGCTTAATTTATTCATGCATTCCTTGTTAACTTATTTGCAAATATGTTTTCTCATTATTTAATTTACTTACATTCACATCTTAACCCAATTGATAAATTTATTGGCATATTCAGTGCTAAATTGGTTAATTAGCATGCAACTGAATTCACTTCAGCACACAATGCAGATGTGGAGGTTATCCTTCATGATAGGAAGTGGTAGCAAATTTATTTTGTAGTTTTACTGATTGGATGTGAAATTTCAGAGTAAAACTCACATTTAATGTCAAGCATTTGTTTAGCCTCAAGTGACAATCAAAATACTTAAAAAATCAAATTACGCTGTTCAACAACTGAGTTTCCCGTTCAGCTTGTAAATGATTGACTTCAATCCAAATAAGAATCTGAAACTGAAATACAGCCAATGAAATAGGTGTGAGGAGAGAGCTGGTTAAAATTGATCAGTTAACTGAACTAATAGGTATGCTGCTCAATAAATAATGGGATGCATTGACCAAAGCGCTCAACAAAAGTACATTCTGTTGAAAATGAAAACTGAACAAGAAAGATCTAACTATGACTTAAAACAGAGGTTGAGGATAGTATGGGATGAGGGAGTTTTTGAGAAAATTTGTAGCTCAGGTTGAGGTTTTGGTTGTAAGTTTACTCACTGAGCTGGAAGGTTTGTTTCCAGACTTTTCGTCACATATGAGGGAACATCATCAGTGAGTCTCTGGTGAGCTCAAATGATGATGTTACCGAGTATAGTGACGAAACGTTTGAAAACAAGTCTTCCAGCTCAGCGAGCAAATTTACATCCGGATAGCATGAGGTTACAAGAAGAGATGATCATGCTGGAAGGAATGGGGATATATTTGAGGGCTGGGAATGTTTTAGAAATCAACCAAGGGTCATCTGAAGCTGAATATAAAGTGGAAAAAAACCCCTGAGAATCTCAGAGCCAAGAATATTAAAAACAGATTACAAATATTGAACTAAAAGTGTCGAAAGTTAACATTTGTCCTTTCGGAGCAGAAAAGAGAAATTATCAGGAGAACGATTAGTGGCAGACACATTGACGTATGGATTGTGTGCATAACACACAAATTACACACCAGAAATACAGGGTAAGGGAGAGACTAATAATACTGTGGAGCATAATTAATATAATCCGAGAAAAAAGTCTTGTTAAACTATCTCAAGGAATTTCTTCGATACGTGCAGCTCCAACAACACTCAGGAAGCTTGACATTATCCAGGAGAAAGCAGCCTGCTTGATTGGCACCACATCCACAAGCATCCACTCCCTCCCCCACCCGTGGTGTTCAGTAGTAGCAGTGTGCACCATCTACAAGAGGCACTGCAGCAATTCACCACAGATTCTAAGACAGCACCTTCCAAATTCATGGCCGCTATCATCAAGAAGGACAAGAGCAGCAGATACATGGGAATACCATCCCCTGCAAATTCTCCTCCAAGTCATCCTGACTTGGAAATGTATCACTGTTCCTTCACTGTTGCTGGGTCAGAATCCCTCCCTGAGGGCATTGTGGGTCTACCTACCTACAGCACACAGACAGCAGCGGATCAAGAAGGCAGCTCACCCCCACCTTCTCAAGGGGCAACTAGGGACAGGGCAACAAAGACAGGGCCCTGATGAAGGGCTTTTGCCCGAAACATCGATTTTCCTGCTCCTCGGATGCTGCTTGACCTGCTGTGCTTTTCCAGCACCACTCTGGTCTAGATATCGGCCAACAAAGGCTTGCCCAGCCCACAAGTGAATCAAATAAAAATCTGCATACTCCCCTGATTCGAAGACCTGTATCTGAGGGCTTGGAAAGACAAAGGCTAATGTGGCTGTTGTCCCCTGTCATTGCCTGCAACCATTTCTAAATCCCAATCCATACGGATCTCTTCAATGGTGAATCCCCTGAGTCAACCTGATCCAGCTGCATTTCAGACCCAGAGCTGCCAGAGTCTGAATGGCCAGCAGTTTCTGAAACCTGGATTGCCAGCATGGAGGCCTGTGGTTCACTGAGAAAATCAGCCATCGTTTTTGGTCATGTCTGAGTGAGCTGATGGGTGGAGTTTTCTCACATATCAGGATGGTGAGGTTAGGCATCACCTAACATGCTTGCCCTCACACTTCAACAAAACTGGGAAAAATTTCCTGCACAGTTTCTTGAAAATATCTTAAACACTCAGAGGGACTTGAGTGTACGTGTACAGGGAACACCAGGTGTTCTTCGTTGTCCAGTATTTCCCGGGAGCCGAAAAACCAAGCCATGTTCTTCGCGGCCTGCAACACATTATCAATGAGGATGAGCACCTCACCAAGACCTTCCCCACACCTCCACGTCTTGCCTTTAAACAACCACCAAACCTTAAACAGATCGTTGTTCGTAGCAAGACTGCCCGATTTTCAGGACAATACCAGACAACCTGTCATGGTAGACGCTGCAAGACATGTCAGAGTGTGGACATGGATACCACCATTATGCGTGGGGACACCTCCCATCATGTATGTGGCAGCTACTCATGTGACTCAGCCAATGTTGACTCTCTCATACGCTGCAGGCAAGGATGCTCTGAGGCATGGTACATTGGCAAGACAGAGCAGAGGCTATGGCAATGAATAAATGGACAAGACACAACAGGAGTGTTCCCTCCCAGTTGGAGCACACTTCAGCGGTCCGGGACATTCAACCTCGGGTGACCATCCTGCAAGGCAGACTTCAGGACAGGCAACAACGCAAAGTGACCGAGCAGAGGCTGATCGCCAAGTTTGGTACCCATGGGGATGGCCTCAATGGGACCTTGGGTTCATGTCACATGACAGGTGACCCCATTGCACAATACACACACAGACAGACACACACACTCACGCAGACCCTCTCTCATACACTCACAGACATAAACCCCTTTACACACACACACATGCACACACACATATAAATTTGCGGGGTGAATTTGTACTTGCAGAATTACATTTTACTTTGCTCAAAAACTGCATGAATCCATGTAAGATTCTGTAAATCTGTTTTTTAGATTAGAATCAGTCTGACCATTGTGGCACAGACAGCCCCACACAGGAAAGCTAACACCTTCAATACATTATCTGGGCCGACATAACACTAATTGTTAAAGTTCACTTGAGAATGTAACTTTTTAAAAAAGTTTTGCGATTTACATATGAAAGAACTGAAACCAACATGATCATTCTAAAAGATGAGAGACTTAACAAACAATCCAGGTCTTTTTCAATATATAATTTCCGTTACATCACACTGTAAACGTTTGCTATAAATTCTGTGTCTTACGATTTTATTCTCCACAACCACCTGAGGAAGGAGCAGCGCTCCGAAAGCTAGTGCTTCCAAATAAACCTGTTGGATGATAACCTGGTGTTGTGTGATTTTTAACAGGAAACACAAAGTTAGTATGAAGCTCAGCAAGTAATCTGGTCAGCAAATGGAATGCTGTTTTCCATTGTGAGGCATGCAGGGGATAAATGCAAGGAGGACTTGCCAGAATTATGCAACACCTTGTATACGATTCACAAAGCATGAACTGGACTGATTGCTGAGTTGAACTGGGGTGTCTTCTGCTGAAAGATTGAACAGGTCAGTCTGCATCAATTAGAGATGAAGCGCAAATAGTCAAAACAAATACAAGTGTGAGGAAGCTTGACAGACACATTTCCTCTCAGCGCTGGATCTGGGATTTGGGGCAGAATGTTTTAAACAAAGGGTTCTCCTAATTTCAGGTGGCCACAAAAAGGAACTTTTTTTTTTCTGGGAGAGTCATGAACCTTTTGAATTCTGTTCTCCAGAGATTATTACAGGCTTGGTCATTCAAGCATGTCCTCAACAGGTTTTTGATTGACCAGTCAGTAAAGGGTTTTGGGGGGCAAAATAGAACATGGAATTTAGGCCATAATTAACAACAGTTTTGTTGAATGGTAGTGCAGACTCGAGAAACTGAAATCCCTTTTCCAATATTCACACTGAATTAAGAGGTAAGCTTCCGTCAAGAACGAGAAAGGAACAGAATTGACTGGAAGAATCAAAGTACACAAGTTGGATCATGGTTGTTGATGCTTATGGACTGAGTGTACATTACAGGATTAATACATCCCAGCCTGTCAAGGGGGGATTCTGAGAGATGGTAGTTCACGATCAACTCTCCAACAGACACTTGCATCTCAGATCACAACAGCCGTCTGTCTGGGTGACAGGGTGAGCTGTGAGGAGGATGCAGAGTGCTTCAATGTGACTTGGACAAGGTGAGTGAGAAGGCAAGTGCACGACAGATACAGTATGATGCTGATAAGTGTGAGGTTCTCCAGTTTGGCAACAAAAATGGGAAGGCAGATGATTACTTGGATTATTGTAAATTGAGAGAGGGGAATGCTCAATGAGACCTGTGTGTCCTCAGGCACTGGAGGTTCGTGTACAGGTGCAGCTGGCAGTCCAAAAGGCAAACTGGATGTTGGCCTTCATAGCAAGAGAATTCAAGGACAGGAAAGAAGGATGTCTTGCTGCAATTGGTGAGGCCACTCCTGGAATAATGTGTGCACTTTTGGTCTCTGTATCTGAAGAAGGATGTTCTTCCTAGAAAAGGGAGTGCAGCAAAGGTGATTCTTGGAATGACGGGACTATTGTAGGAGGAGAGGGTGAATCAGTTGGCAGTATGTTTACTACAGTTCAGAAGAATGAAGGGGGATCTCACAGAAACTTACAAAGTTCTAACAGGACGAGACAGGGTAAACACAGGAAAGATACTCCTGATGGCAAGGGAATGCAGACCCAGTGGTCACAGTCCAAAGATTTAAAACTGAGGTAAGAAGCAATGTCTTCCCCCAGAGTGTGCTGAGCCTGTGGAATCCCTCACACAAACAACAAGCAAGCCTGAAATATTGTGTGTTTTCAAGAAGGAGTGGATATAGCGTTGGAGGTGAAGAGACGCAAGGGAAAAGCAGGAATACACTGTTGTGCTGCAGCAGGTTTGAAAGGCCAACTCCCGCTCCTCTTTTCTACATTTCAATGTCTGACCACGCACTGACAACAGATGTCTTCAGAAACAACAGGCAGAGTCTCCTTTCTTTTGGAAGGGAAGTCTGAGAGGGTGGCTTGACAGTGGTCTCTGAGATTAAGAACGTAAGTGCATCTGACCGAGGGGTAGGAGTAGGCCGTCTGTCCTTTCGAGCCTGCTCTGTCACTTAATAAGATCATGGTTGCTATGTTTGTGGCATCAGCTCCACTTACCTGTCCCAATTTGAAAGGGTTCAGAAAAGATTTACAAGGATGTTGCCAGGCTTAGAGGGTTTGAGTGAAAGGGAGAGGCTGAATAGGCTGGGGCTGTTTTGCCTGGAGCATCGGAGGCTGAGGGCTGATGTTATAGAGGTTTATAAAATCATGAAGGTCATGGATAGAGTAAATAGATAAGGTCTTTTCCCTGGGGTGGGGAAGTCCAGAACAAGAGGGCAGAGGTTTACGGGGAGAGGGGAAAGATTTCAAAAGGACCTAAGGGGCAACTTTTTCATGCAGAGGGTGTTGCATGTGTGAAATCCTTCCCATAGGAGGGAGACCAGAATTACACACAATATTCCAAAAGTACAGCCGCAACATGACCTCCCAACTCCTGCATGCAATGCTTTGTGCAATAAAGGAAAGCATACCAAACACCTTCTTCACTATCCTATCTACCTGTGACTCCACTTTCAAGGGGCTATGAACCTGCACTCCAAGGTCTTTTTGTTCAGCAACACTCCCTGGGACCTTACCATTAAATGTATAAGTCCTGCCCTGATTTGCCTTTCCAAAATGCAGCACCTCGCATTTACCTGAATTAAACTCCATCTGTCACTTCTCAGCCCATTGGCCCATCTGACCAAGACCCTGTTGTAATCTGAGGTAACCCTTTTTGCTGTCCATTACACCTCCAATTTTGGTGTCATCTTCAAACTTACTAACTGTACCTCTTATCCTCACATCAAAATCATTTATATAAATGACAAAAAGTAGAAGACCCAGCACCGATCCTGTGGCACTCCACTGGTCACAGGCCTCCAGTCTGAAAAAACAACCCTCCACCACCACCCTCTGTCTTCAACCTTCGAGCCAGTTCTGTATCCAAATGGCTAGTTCTCCCTGTATTCCATGCTAACCAGTCTCCCATGGGGAACCTTGTCAAACGCCTTACTGTCGTCCACATAGATCATGTCCACTGCTCTGCCTTCATCAATCCTCTTTGTCACTTCTTGAAAAATTCAATCAAGTTTGTGAGACATGATTTCCCACGCACAAAGCCATGTTGACAATCCCTAATCAGTCCTTGCCTTTCCAAATACATGTACATCCTATCCCTCAGGATTCCCTCCAATAACTTGCCCACCGCCGACGTCTGGCTCACCGGTCTATAGTTCCCTGGCTTGACCTTACCACCCTTCTTAAATAGTGGCACCAGTCTTCCGGCACCTCACCTGTGACTATCGATGATCCAAATATCTCAGTAAGAGGCCCAGCAATCACTTCCCTAGCTTCCCACTGAGTTCTCGGGTACACCTGATCAGGTCCTGGGGATTATCCACTTTTAAGTATTTTATGATATCCAGGACCTCCTCAAGACATTTTTCAAGGTGTCACCACCTATTTCCCCCCATTCTATATCTTCCACGTCCTTCTCCACAGTAAACACTGATGCAAAATGCTCGTTTTGTGGCACCCCCATCTCGTGCTGCTCCACGCAAAGGCTGCCTTGCTGAACTTTGAGGGGCCCTATTCTCTCCCCGGTTACCCCTTTGTCTTTAATATATTTATAATATACCTTTGGATCCTCCTTAACTCTATTTGCCAAAGCTGTCTCATGTCCCCTTTCTGCCCTCCTGATTTCTCTCTTCAGTCTATTCCGAGTGCCTTTATACCCTTCTCAGGATTGACTTGATCTCTGCTGCCAATACTTGACATTCCTGTCTCATTACACAGGAACAGATCAAGGATAATTTGCACTCTCGTCGGTCCATTGCATATTGTTCAAGAAAATTATTGCAGATACGTTCAATGAACTCCTGCTCAAGGTCAACTTGACCGACCTGGTTTGATCAATCGACATGTAGATTAAAATCCCCCATGATAATTGCCGTAGCATTTTTACAGCATTAGTTGAAGGGCTTCAGCAAGGTGGAGGATGTTTCATTTGTGAAGGAGTTCAAAACCAGGCAACAATAACTGAAGGGACCCATGAATTCAAGAACCAGATCGGAAAGACCATTTACTTACATGTGCAAATAACTTGATACTGATCCAGCTCCCTCAGAGCCAGCTCTCACAGTGAACAGGGTGTCTGCCATTTCTGCTTATATCTGTTAGCCAGGACCAGACGAACAGCCCCAATCAGGGAATTCAGATTGTATGAATTCTTACAACGTTTTTTTTTACCCAGAGAGCAGTGAGAATGTGAAACTTACTGTCACAAGGAGTATTTGAGTTACACCGCACTGCTATAAAGAGTCAGAGGGAGAAAGGAACACAAGGAATTGCAGATAGGGTGAAAATAAGAGGGGTGGAGTGAGGATTAAGTGCATTTAAAACACCATCCCAAACCACTTGGTTGGTGTACTGCAGACTCCAGGAAATGTTTGACATTTGAGTTCCTCTATTTTTTGAAGAGTCCATTTAATCATTGTCCACAGAATCCCCTCAGCACATTGTTGTCAAACTTGCCTGACTGTTCTATCTCCAACATTTTTAATGGCTGCTTTTGTATTTCTGATGATTGACTGTCTTGCAGGTTATTGGGCAGTTATTTTTAAATTGAAGCACTACGTGAAAATATTGGAAAATATGAAATAGTTTGGACATTTTCTGGATGAGAAAAGGGTTTTTGTTAAAGAGTAAGTTTGATGGTTTGATGTGCACTTTAAGCGACCTGCTGTTCAAGCTTCAAATCAGGAGAGTTAGATTTGAAAGTTTTCTGCAAGTTTTCAGAACTGAGAAAGTTTAAGCTCTAAGATTTGTTCGAAGTTCATGTTGACTCATTAAAATTGTTTCCATCATCCACAGCAAGGAAATTAAGGAGGAACTTAAGCATAGATTTCATGAGTTGACATGGAGTGCAATTTCTCTGCAGTTATGTCTCTGCTGTGGAGAATCTGAAGAACAGATTAAACTGGTGTTTTGCTGAGTGTTGAAAGGTCATTTTAACTATTTTCTATATGGAAATAACTCATTTTTAAAATTCTTATTTGTGTCATAAGCTTGGGATTTGTCAGTTAAGAAGTTCTGCAGCCTTATCTAGATATGATTCTGTGATTAAACCAGAGATTGGAGAAAATGCAGTGGCATGGAATTGAGGGTGATTTAGCAGTTTGGATTAGAAACTCACTTTCTGAAAGAAGGCAGCGAGTGGTGGTTGATGGAAAATATTCAGCCTGCAGTCCGGTTACTAGTGGTGTGCCACAAGGATCTGTTTTAGTACCACTGCTTTTTGTCATTTTTATAAATGACTTAGACGCAGGCATAGGTGGATGGATTAGTAAATTTGCAGATGACACTAAAGTCGGTAGAGTCGTGGACAGCTTGGAAGAATGTTACAGGTTGCAGGGGGACTTAGATAAACTGCAGAATTGGGCTGAGAGATGGCAAATGGAGTTCAATGCAGCTAAATGTGAGATGATGCACTTTGGGAAGTATAACAGGAAGGCAGAATACTGGGTCAATGGAAAGATTCTTGGTAGTGTGGATGTGCAGAGGGATCTTGGAGTCCATGTACATAGATCCCTGAAAGTTCCCACCTAGGTGGATAGTGCTATTAAGAAGGCATATGGTGTGGTAGAGGGATTGAGTTCCAGAACCGCAATATCATGCTGCAACTATACAAAACGCTGGTGCGGCCACACTTGGAATATTGTGTCCAGTTCTGGTCACCCCATTACAGGAAGGATGTGCAAGCATTGGAAAAGGTGCACAGGAGATTTACCAGAATATTGCCTGGTCTGGAGGGAAGGTCTTATGAGGAAAGGCTGAGAGACTTGGGTCTATTCTCATTGGCAAGAAGAAGGCTAAGAGGGGATTTGATAGAGACATACAAGATGATCAGAGGATTAGATAGGGTAGACAGTGAAAGTCTTTTTCGTAGGGTGATGACATCAGCTTGTACGAGGGGACATAACTACAAATTGAGGGGTGATAGATTTAAGACATATGTCAGAGGGAGGTTCTTTACTCAGAGAGTGGTAAGGGCGTGGAATGCCCTGCCTGCCAGTGTAGTTAACTCAGCCACATTAGGGAGATTTAAACAATCCTTAGATAAGCACATGGGTGATTTTGGGATAGTGTAGGGGGACGAGCTGAGAATAGTTCACAGGTCGGCGCAACATTGAGGGCTGAAGGGCCTGTTCTGCTCTGTTTGTTCTATGTTCTATATTCTAAACAAAACTAAACTAAACAACTATTCTGGGTCCTGACTTGTCCAACCCAATTGTATCATCAGCTGAGATCATGACACTTGTCTTGGTAATTGCAACAATAAAACCATCACTGATTATTGTAAACACTGGTTCACGATCATTGTTCAGTGAAAAACATAAGACCATAAGACACAGGAGCAAAAATTAGGCCATTCAGCCCATCGAGTCTGCTCCACCATTCAATTATAGCTGAGAAGTTTCTCAACCCCATTGTCCTGCTTTCTCCCCGTAACCCTTGATCCCTTTGATACTCAGAAACCTATCTCTGTCTTAAATATACTGAATGACCTGACCTCCACAGACGTCTGTGGCAGTGAATTCCATAGATTCCCCACTCTCTGGCTGAAGACATTGCTCCTCATCTCTGTTCCAAAAGATCTTGTCTTTACTCTAAGGCTGTGCCCTCGGGTCCTAGTCTCTCTGACCACTGGAAACATCTTCCCAACATCCACTCTCTCCAGGCCATTCAGTACACTATAAGTTTCAATCAGATCCCCACATATCCTTCTAAACACAATCAAGTACAAACCCAGAGTTCTTAAATGTTCCTCATATGTTAAGCTTTCCATTCCTGGGACCATGAACCTGCTCTGAACCTGCTCCAGGGCCAGAATATCCTTCCTGAGATATGGAGCCCAAAACTGCGCACAAAACTCCAAATGTGGTCTGACCAGAGCGTGATAGAGCCTCAGAAGTATATCCCTGCTTTTACATTCAAGTCCTCTCCAAATAAATGCCATCATTACATTTGCCTTCATAACTACTGACTCAACCTGTAAGTTTGCTCTTGACAGAATCCTGGACTAGAACTCCCAAGTCTCTTTGCACCTCAGACTTCTGAATTATCTCCCCATTTAGAAAATAGTCCATGCCTCTATTCTTCTGACCAAAGTGTATGACCTCATACTTTTCCACGTTGTACTCCATCTGCCACTTCTTTGCTCACTCTCCAAAGCTGTCCACATCCTTCTGCAGGCTCCCCGCCTCCTCAATGCTACTTGTCCCTCTCCCTATCTTTGTATCATCTGTACACCTCACCAGAATGCCCTCAGTTCCTTCACCTAGATTGTCAATGTATAAAGTGTAAAGCAGTAGTCCAACACTGAGCCTTGCGGAACACCTCTTGTCACCGGCTGCCATCCTGAGAAAGACCCTTGTTGTCCCCACTCTCTGCTTTCTGCCAGATAGCCAAGCGTGCCTTTGACACTATGGGCCCTTATCTTACTCAGTAGCCTCCTCCTGTATGGCACCTTGTCAAAGGCCTTATTGAAGTCCAGGCAGATAATATCCATTGGTTCACTTTGGTCTAATCTGCTTGTTACTTCACCAAAGAATTCTCCAAGATTTGTCAACTTGATCTCCCATTGATGAAACCATGCTGACTTTGCCCTATTTTACCATGCACTTCTAAGTTTTCAGAAATCTCGCCCTTCGCGGTGGAGTCCAGACCAAGGTTAGGCTAATCAACCTGTACTTTTCTGTCTTTTGCTTTACACCCTTCTTTACCAGGAGTATGACACTGGCATTTTCCAGTCCTTTGGGACCTGCCCAGATTCGAGTGATTCCTGAAAGATCACCACCATCTCTTCAGCTGCCTCACTTAGAACCCTGGGGTGTAGTCCATCTGGTCCAGTGATTTATCCACTTTCAGGCTATTCAGTTTTTCTAGTACCTTCTTTTGGTCATACCCACCATACCCAGCTCTGCCACCTCAGATTGTACGCTGTCTGACCCTACTTCATTTATTACTATTGATCTAATTTCATTTCTTAGTGATAAGGCAACTGCACCTCCCTCCCCACCGACCTGTATTTTCAATTGGATGTATATCCTTGAATATTCAGCTCCCAATCCTGATCTCCTTGCAGTCATGTCTCTCTGATGCCCAACACGTCATCTCTGCTAATTTCAATCTGCGCCACAATCTCATTTACCTTATTCCTTATACTGTGTTCATTCAGATATAACATTGTCAGTCCTGTATGAACGGTCCCTCTTCTCATTTTTATTCATTTATCCAATGTGCCTGAAGTTTGATTTCTGACCTTTTCCAAGCACTCTGTCCTATTTTGTGAGCTGGAGACTCTAATACTATCTCCTGAGTTATGTCATCCTTCCCAAGTTTGGGTGACATGTGACTCCAGAATCACTGTCATGTGCTTGAGTCTCCATTACACTTTGAGTGCTTCATCCAAGTCATTCGACTAAATTAGGTTTGGTCAACACAAATGTTGGTCTTGCCGATGACACTCACCTTCGATGGAAGAATGAAGAGACAGCCTTCCTTGATCACGAGAAAATAGACCGGTGATGAATAAGGTGTACGCAGCAGATTCAAAAAGTGTGGTGCTGGAAAAGCACAGCAACTGAGTAGCAGCACTGTAAGGGGTAAGGGTGTGAGCCCTTCATTGGGAAGTTGTGGAATTATCACTGTCATTTATCCAATCTCAACATTGATTTGGTTTATTTAAATTAACGTGTGATGCTGTCAGTGGAACAGGAAATAGTCATGGGTAAAACAAAAAACACAATATACAATTAAAATTTCTCATTTCGCTACTTGAACTCTTATCCAGCTCACACCCAAGCCAAGGTCTGTTTCGGTACTGTATAAATTTCTGAAGTCTAAAATCTGTGATCAGGGTCAGCGTGTTGGCTGATAGAAGCTCCATTTATATGTCAATGTCGAACCACACATGAGCTTCACTTTTAAGTTGTGGAATGTCTTAACCAGAAGGCAAAGGGAAAAAAAGATGGAGGTAATTAAGAAGAAATAAAGTAATTAAACTGGCAGAAGTCCTTGGAAGAGGCAGCCACAGATGCCAATGAACTGTGGGCACTTTCTCTTCCTGTACCATTGGGTAAGTTAAAATGAAAGTTCTGATGTTCCCAGAGGCACTTCAGTCAATGCTGGTCACTTTTAATAAGTCAAAAACTCATTCAGAGGGAAATGAACTGTGCAAAAATTGTTCTGATGTGGAGCTGTTTGATTTTGTCAAAGGCAAGCTCCCCTCTGGCAACTCAATGGTTCAGCACTCCAACCTTTAATTGATTCTAATGAAATAAATGTTACAATTTAATTCAGAGATAGCCTGTGGTCACAATATGTAATGCAGAAGGTCGCACCGAGAAGGTAATCCAGTAATAATAATACTATTTAAAGTGCAGGTTCAGGTCTGCTTGCATCACATGACTCTGGTCAATGAGACTCAAAGCTTATTGCACCCAAATGTTTTTCAGTGTTCTGGTTCAAGTTTCTACAAAACTAAACTCTTAAACCTACCTAACAGGATATGATTGTTCGACATTAATTTTTTTTTTCCTTTAGATTTTCCCATCTGTTATCAGATTTCTGAACAGATCTTTCATATATTAGAGTTGATCTTTCTCTGCACGTTCCCTGTAGCTGTAACATTATATTCTGCATTCTATTGCCCTGATGGACTTATGCAAGCTATGATTTCCCTGGTTAGCATACAAAACAACACTTTTGACTGTATCTGGTACATGTAACAATAATAAATCTAATCAAATCAAAAAGCAGCAACACCGTCAACACCAGTTACCAGTAGCATTGGTGTATTCCAGTTCATCTGTCAATGAATTAAAGAATCTTTCACGTAGAAAATCTTCACGGCAACTTTGAGAGCTAGAGTAGCATCTCTGCAATGCAATGGGCAATACAATCAGTATTCCCTGCCACTCTGCCATCTTGGCAACAAGTAGGCACAAGGCATCCAGAGTGATCTCTGCCTGAAATAGCTTGAAACTACACCCCATTCTGGAGTCCATGTCATTTCTGAAGGCCAAGTGTTTGACAGTGATGGGCTACTTCCCTGACCGAGGCGGAGGTGGGGACTGCAGATGTTAGAGATTAGAGTCAAGATTAGAGTGGTGCTGGAAAAGCACAGCAGGTCAGGCAGCATCCGAGGAGCAGGAAAATCAACATTTTGGGCAAAATCCCTTCATCAGGGCCTGATGAAGGGCTTTTGCCTGAAACATCGATTTTTCTGCTCGTCGGATGCTGCCTGACCTGCTGTGCTTTTCTAGCACCACTCTAATCTTGACTACTTCCCTGACCAAGTCTAGCTAGGCTCAGGAGGGGAAACATAAAGGATTTTAGTCTTCCAGATTCCCTTGGAACCTTCAGGAATTGAACATTCATCTCCAGGACATGACTACAAAAAATTCCAGGCAAGAGTATTGATTCAAATTGACTTTCTGCATACCTCTTGAACACTTGCATTTTGAAATGATTAAAATGCTGGTGACATCAGAATGAATGTAACCTAAAGAGTCAAAGCAAATACAATTGGGTGAAACAAGGAGGTACTCCATTTCTATATGGTCTTGGAATGGCATTGCATAATGGAATAATAAGGAAGGTAAATGGAATTTTAGCATGTATTACGAAAAGGAATTGAGTGTTAAAGTAGGGAAGTCTTCTGGCAAATTGTACAAGGCATTTGTGAAACCGCAGTTGGGACATTACACACAGGTTTGGTCCCCAGCTTGAGGAAGGATATAATTGCCTTGGACGCAGTTCAGAGAAGGCTCATAAGATTAATTCAACAGATGAAAGGCTTGGTTTATGAGGGGAGATTGAGATAGTCGCTTAGGAGGATGAGAGGAGATCAAGTTGAGATATATAAGATGCGAAAGGGGATTGACAGAATAGATGTAGAATGGATGCTTCCTCTTGTGAAGCAAGAGGTTATAGTTTGAGGGTGGCAGAAATAAAACAGAGATGAGGAGAAATTACATTTCTCAAAGGGTCATGAATCTGTGTTATGGACCAAGCCAGACCCCACTCAAAATATTTTAAGAAGGTAGCCTAGACCCTAACTTCTTTAATTTTAAAGGCAGATGCAAAGTAGATATTCCAGGAGTGATGCAGGTGGTCAAACCATTTGGCTTTAACCCAAACAGAATTTATTTAAACACTGCAGTTGAAATGCAAGCAAAAGAAAATGGATTTTGGAGTAGCTTAACTGTTGGAAAACTTAACCGACCCAATACAGTAACTATTACTCGTTAACTGTTCCAATATAGTACCATCCCATAAATACACCCCTTGGCAAAAAGGTAAATTTAAACACTGATTCTTACAGGCAGGATGAAACAACACCCAGAAAGAGATTTCGGAGGAGGTCAGAGGAATTCTCCACTGAAACTTGCAACCCTTCTCGAATCACACATCTTGTGACTGTTCGTGGCTAAAACAAACTAGAAAAAACCTGAACTGGGAGAATTAGCTGTACCCCTTGTGTTGTTAAACCAAAGTACTTGCACTTTTATGGCCTCTCTTCAAAGAAACCAAGGACAAAATGATGATTTTAAAATGACAGCATTGTCACATAAGTAATATTGTGGGCGGCACGGTGGCACAGTGGTTAGCACTGCTGCCTCACAGCGCCAGAGACCCGGGTTCAATTCCCGCCTCAGGCGACTGACTGTGTGGAGTTTGCACGTTCTCCCCGTGTCTGCGTGGGTTTCCTCCGGGTGCTCCAGTTTCCTCCCACCATCCAAAGATGTGCAGGGTCAGGTGAATTGGCCATACTAAATTGCCTGTAGTGTTAGGTGAGGGGTAAATGTAGGGGTATGGGTGGGTTTCGCTTCGGCGGGTCGGTGTGGACTTGTTGGGCCGAAGGGCCTGTTTCCACACTGTAATCTAATCTAATCTAATCTAATATTCACTCCACACAAATGCCAGCCAATGACCATCTACAAGGCACATGAAGATGGTGGACTACATCTACCATCTACATGTGGAGTAGGATGGAATACTCCCCTATTGCCTGGATGGGGGCAGCTCCAACAGCACTCAAGATGCTCGACACCATCCTGGGATAGAGCAACCTGCTTGATTGTCCATGAGCATCCACTCTCTCCATTACCAAAGCTCAGTCGCAGCAATGTGTACTATCTAGAAGATACACTGCAGACATTCTCCACAGCTTCTTATACAGCACCTTCCAAGATCAGCGTGGCTAAAAAGGCATTTGGCATGCTTGCCGTCATTGCACAGTCCTTTGAGTAGAAGAGGTGTGACACCATATTGAGGTTGTGCAGGATATTGGTGAGGCCTCTTCTGGAATACTGTGCGCAGTTTTGGTCATTCAGTTATAGTAAGGATATTATCAACCGAGAGAGATTTCAGAAGAGAACGTTGCCGGGTCTGGAAGGTTTGAGTTGTAAAGAAAGACTAGATAGAGTGGCAACTTTTTCCATTGGACCGGAGATGGTTGAGAGGTGATCTGACAGAAGTTGAGAAAATAATGAGAGATATAGACAGAGTTAAAAATAAGTGTCTTTCCCCTTGTGGATTTCAAGATAAGGGAGCACATTCTTCAGGTGAGCGGAGAGAGATTTTAAAAAGGAATTATAGACAAATTCTTTACACAGAGGTTGGTTCCATGTGGAAGGACAAGGGCAGCAGATACACGGGAACACCACCTGCAAGATGCCTCCCCGCAAACCACTCTCCATCCTGACTTGGAAATACATCGCCGTTCCTTCACTGTCACTGGGTCAGAATCCTGGAATTCCCTCTCTAAGGGCATTGTGGGACTGCAGCATTTCAAGAAGGCAGCTCACCCCCACCTTCTCAAGGAGGCAACTAGTTTGTGGCAATAAATACTGGGCCCAACCAGAGATGCCCACATCCTGTGAGCGAATAACAATAATGAACCTACTGCAGAGTAGGAAGCATGTCTCTCAGGCAGGGCTTAGTGAAACTTTCTATGCTTCCTGAAAGAGAGCAGAAAACACTTGTTAATTGAATTGCTCCCTATAGTGTGTTCAACTTCTGGGCTAGCCAAGATGAAAGAGTTTTAGTTAAAGATGATTAGAAATTGGAGAGCTCTGACAAGAGGTGGCCAGCCTCAGATAGTGACTCCCATGTTGATCAAGCAGTCTGCAACTGTGGGAGGGTTGGAGGAGGTGTGAGAGGAAGTCAGCAGAAGGCTCAAGAAGTCTTAACCTTTCCCTGAACCTTTGAAAGTGCCCATGGGGTTAACATCCAGTTTATTTAAACTGAGCCGAGAGGGATACAAGTCAAATGGATTGTTTTTAGATTAGATTCCCTACAGTATGGAAACAGGTCCTTTGACCCATCAAGTCCATACTGACCTTCTAAAGAGTAGCCCACCCAGACTCATTCCCCTACCCTCCATACTCTACATTTACCCCTGACTGATGCACCAAGCACAATGGGCAATTTAGCATGGCCAATTCACCTGGCCTGCACATCTTTGGATTATGGGAGGAAACCAGAGCACCCGGAAGAAACCCACGCAGACACGGGAAGAATGTGCAAACTCCACACAGACAGTCGCACGAGGTTGGAATCGAACCCAGCACCCTAGCACTGTGAGCCAGCAGTGCTAACCACTGTGGAGGGAAATTTCAGTTCAGAAGTTTGGTTCAGACTGATACTAAGTACGTGTGTTTATTGCATGTGTAATATCTTTGATGTCCACTGATTACCTCATGTTTGAAGTTAGTTGTCAGTATTCATGATTTGGATTTTTTTTTGGTAAAGTTATTTTGTTTTAACACCGAACCTTTTTGCTTCATTCTCTTTGTGGTTTCAGATTCTCTAAATAACAAATACAAGGACTGTTCCCTCCAGAGATCAGAAGAACTGAGATTATAGGAAATAGGTCTGGTGTGAAACATGCACCAAAAATTAAAAGATGGGCCAAATGGCCTCCTTTCTTCAACTGAAATTCCTTTGATATGTTTATGACCTACTGTCCAGCTGGTCATGGGGTGAAGCTTTCTTGAGACGGAAAGTGCGAGAAACACCAGGACACACAGAACAAAAGCTCCCAGGCTCATTTGATCCTGCCACACACGCTACTGAGGTGAAGGGAGAGGAATCAATCTGAAAAGATGATGAATAAATGAGAGAGTCCAGCTGTGATGATAAACAGAATCTTCATTCAGGTTTTTGCTGCCTCTGGCAGCCTGTAAGTGCCAAATGATTGAATACAGTCTGGTGTCAACAGAAGACAAAATGAGGGCTCTGAACACTGATTTACTGTTTGTTTCTTTAAAAACGTAATAATTAGATTTTGCTCATTTGCATCTGACTGTACACTCTCACTAAAACTGTTGTGCCTTTGAATGGGAGAATGCGTTGTCGTTCAAAACAGCCTTCAGTGCAGTGGTTTTCACAATGTATAACAATCATCTGTGTAATAAACTGTGAGCTTGGAAGGAACCAACATAACTGGAGAGTGAATGAGTATCTTCTGTGTCAGGAATGATCATCTGTACGTTGACAAAATGTCAGCCTCATGCAGGAACATGGTCTGCACAGCATCATGAATCATTATCGAGATAGTGAACCAATGTTATCTGTACAATGAACCATTGTCATATGTATAATGAACTGTTGTCTGTTTCAAAACTGCATCTATATAACCAATTGCCATCTGTGAAAGGGAACAACATGGTCTGTGCAATGAACTGTCATCTGTCTCACGAGCAGCACTGTGGTAGGGATGATTAAGCATGAGTCAACAGGAATATTCTTTAATTAGCCTGTGACCCCTGAACCTAAACCAGATGCACCAACCGACAGATCAGTTCTACTTACTGTTTGGGTTTTGTCCCAGAAATGTAGAGTTTCACCACAGGAATAGCAACTCATTGGACGTCAATTCAAACAGTCCAAGAATATTATCTGACTTTCACTTGGCAGGTGAGACTTAAATGAAGAATGCTGCACTGACAGTCCAGAGGCAGGATTCGGTTTGGAATTGAGATTTATTGAGCAGATCTCACTTCTATTCCACTGGTGTTCACTGTCTATAAGGTTCACTCCGTTAGCATGTCGCCTTATGACAAGGTATTCTCTGGTCAACTTCATACCAGATTAAGCATAAGTGCTCCAATCCAGTGATACTAAACATGTAAATCTTTTCAGCTACATCTCTTGCCTTTGTGTAAGAAGCATACAATTTCAACTTCAGGGGCTTGTGCCCTGGTGCCAGAAATGAGGGAATGAGGCAATGTCAGAGGATTTGTCCTTCCATTGTTTCCTGAGGAAAGGTAACAATCAGAGAATACACGCTCTCAAAGTTCGACTGTTATCATTTCCTCAAAGCCTTCAAAGCCAGGAAGTCCTTGGATTTCTCTTGAGCTCTTTCTTTCTTACAAATTGCTCCCGAAGTGTCTGACACCAGGTTTTACAGTCATAGAGTCAAGTGTAGAAGTTGAGAGGTCATGTTGCAGGACATTGGTTGGGCCACTTTTGGAATATTGCGTGTAATTCTGGTCTCCCTCCTAACGGAAGGATGTTGAGAAACTTGAAAGGGTTCAGAGGAGGTTGGCAGAGATGTTGCCAGGGTTAGAGAATTTCAGATATAAGGTGAGGCTGAATACTCTGGGTTGTTTTCCCTGGAAACAGACTCTTTGCTCCAACTCATCCATGCTGACCAGACATCCTAACCTAATCTAGTCCCATTTGCCAGCACCCGGCCCATACCCCTCTGAACCCTTCCTATTCATATACCCATCCAGCTGCCTTTTAAATGTTGCAATTGTACCAGCCTTCACCACATCCTCTGGCAGCTCATTTCATACAATCATTAGCCTCTGTGTGAAAAGGTTTCCTCTTAGTTCCCTTTTAAATCTTTCCCCTCTAGATCTGGACTCCTCCTACCCTGGGAAATAGACCCTGTCTATTTACCCTATCCATGTCCTTCATGATTCTATAAACCTCTATAAGGTCATCCCTCAGCCTCAGACGCTCCAGGGAAAACAGCCCCAGCCTGTTCAGCCTCTCCCTATAGCTCAGATCCTCCAACCCTGGCAACATCTCTGCCAACCTCCTCTGAACCCTTTCAAGTTTCACAACATCCTTCCGATAGGAGGGAGACCAGAATTACACGCAATATTCCAAAAGTGGCCCAACCAACGTCCTGTACAGCTGCAACATGACCTCCCAACTTCTACACTTGATGCTTTGACCTTGTCTGTCCCTAATTACCCAGAGAAAGTGGTGAACAACTGCCTTGAGGGGCAACTAGGGATTTCTCCTCTTCTGCTGCTTATAATGAGTCTGCACATTGAAAAATGTAGCATTATCCTGTCACATTAACCTCAGCTTTGAAGTCAGCTTGAGGTTCCTTACTCTTTAGAATATGAATGAATTGGTTCCTGAATATAACAACCCTTGAGGAATGTCAATACAGTGGAAATCACAAGTTTAAAGCTGTTGCAAAGATTTAAAGATAGTCCAAAGTAATTAAAGGAGCAGGGAAGGAGTGAGTGGCTGGTTCTGGTAATTGTTTTTTATATATCTCTTCTGGTAATTATGTGTTTGTGTCACTACTCACTGCAGCTGGAAGTTATTTTCAGGGAAGAGAGTAGATTTAATCATTGCTTGTTTCGACAGAAGACTGAACACATTACTTAAAGCAGAACTTTTACCACCTCACTGTTCTCAGAAAATGACGAAAACAAACTGGTTTAAAGAATTGATGGCTAATTTTCCAAACATTGGACTCGCTTCACTCGAGCTCTGTCAAGTTGTATCTGGTGCAATAATTGAGTTAAATTCATTGTCCTAATTCAAATGTTACTCGTTTACAATTGAACTGTCACCTAGAGATAGATGGCGTCAGACTGTGCAGAACCTAAACTTATGGTTTATCAGGCTGAAAGTGCAAAGGAAATCTGTGTAAGAATATGCTTGGGAACACCATCATGACATATTTTCCTCTTAGCTATACAACACCCTGATTTGGACATGTAACACCTCTTCCTTCTTTACTGTGTTATTGTCCTCAAATTCTCAAACCAATATCGTTACAGAGGGACCATAAACTGCAGGGCCATCTCTGTGTTCAAAGAGATTCAAGTATGTTGGACTTCATCAAGGTGATAAAACAAGCATCTTTTATTCTGCTACCACCCAACCTTAACAAACATGAATGGGAAAGCTTTACTCAGAGAAACAAACTATTTCCGATGGCCCTTTCAGTCCAATGTGTCAAGAGTTGAATTCATGATCTCAAGCTCAGTTTGTGGAACACCTGCTGTTAAATTCCCCTGACCTTATCATCTAGATTACCTTGATCCACTGACACAAAGAAGGTCTTTCTCTACCTGGTGGTCCCACAAACTCAGAGTTGCAGCTTTGATGGTCTGTTGAGGTTTTTCCACTCCACCGTCACTTCATCAACCCTACACCACTTTCAGAGGACTCAGTATACCTTTTGTGTTCATTGCCTTGGTTCCTTCAAGCTGCCATTCACCAGATCCTGTTCCCTGATATTGACTGCGCTCACACCTCTCCACTTGGCTTCAGTCTTCAGTCTCACCTTCTTCAACCTCCACTCTGGACACAGGCCCTGCTTCCAGGATCATGAGTACTTTGTCACTGATCACAAAGTACAATGTAATGGCCTCAGGGTAGACCGAGGTCATGTCCCAGGGTCCTGACCCCTGCAGGACCCCTTGGCGAGTGCTAGGATTGGGTGAATCCCGACATGTGGCCCTGAACCAAGTACACCAAAGACAAGATCCACCCCGGCCAGGATAGACTGGAACCTTGACAGGTGTTGCCTACAACACCAAAACAAATGCAAAAAGATTGAAATCTGCTTCAGCTTCCCCAGTTATGTTAAACATTTATGTTTAACAATTTAATTTTGAATGTTTCAGTTGAACCTGCCTCCCCGACACTCTCACGCACTTCAATCCAGACCCAAAATACTCGAGTGAACCAGCCTCCACTACACTTTCAGAGAGGACATTCCAAAAGATAACTACTCGCTTTGTGAAAAGTTTCTCTCATTGAATTTTTGCGATTTGCACCAATTACTTTAAATATTTTCCTGTTTGTTCCCAATCTTCTCATAAGTGGGAATTGTTTCGCACAAATTACTCTGTGAAGACCCCACATCATTTTGAATAACTGTTTAAAATCTTCTCCTTCCTTCTCTTCTCCACAGACAACTATCCAAATGTCCCCAGTTTACCTTCATACATGAAAACCCATCCATCCTTCCACTGATGTGATAAGGGTAATAGTTGAAATGAGATGTTCATTCATGCAGCCAATGCAGATGGGTCAGTTGGCCTTTTTCTGAGTTTTATTAATTCTGTGATTGTGTCATGGTTGAGTTTAGAAGTTAATCAATTAAACATATCGAGGGGATTAAAATTTCAATCAACTAAAGAGATGATAAGCTCAATGTAATGTTCTACGTTTTCATTAAATTAAATTGCAACATTCATACAGAGAAAGTGCAATCAAATAAAACAAAGAAACTAATAAACAAAGAGGCAGTATAACAGCAAGGACTGCAATATTATAAGCACCTACTTTTAATTCAAATATCATTACATTGATTAAACAAGGTCAGATCGGGACAGTGGTGTGCTGCCATTGCAGTGTCGAGCAGGTTTTATGGATGGCATCAAGAATGAAAGATCAATTTGTGTGAAATTACGATGACACTTGGTAGGGTGTGGAATAGGGAAGCTGTTTCAGAACACATGGTCACAATCTCAGGATAAGGAGTCAGCACTTAAGGACTGAGATGAGGAGAAAGGTCTTCATTCAGAGCTGTGTGTATCTTTGGAATTAAGATTAGAGTGGTGCTGGAAAAGCACAGCAGGTCAAGCAGCAAACAAGGAGCAGGAAAATCAATGTTTTGGGCAAAATCCCTTCATCAGGAATGAGGCTGGGAGCCTTGGCGCTGGAGAGATCTTTGGAATTCCTCACCCCAGAGAACTGTGGATGCTCAGTTGTTGACTTCATTCAGGGCTGACCTTGATGATGTTCAAGAGATATGGGACAGTGTGGGAAAATGGAGTGAGATGGAAGATTACCTATAATCTTGTTGGATTGCAATAAGATGCTAAATGGGACAGACTTTGAACAGACCCAGCAACTCAAGCCTGGGCACTTATGAAGTGCTGTGGCGATCAACAGCAGCAAAACTTAACTCTAGCACAATATGTAACCTCATGGCCTGGCATATTGCCCACTGAAGAATTACCATCAAACTAGGGGATCAACCCTGGTTCAACAGAGAGTGTAGGTCGGCATGCTAGGAGCAGCAACAGACATTCCTGAAGATTTAGATTAGATTAGATTAGATTGGATTACAGTGTGGAAACAGGCCCTTCGGCCCAACAAGTCCACACCGACCCGCCGAAGCGAAACCCACCCCTACCCCTACATTTATCCCTTACCTAACACTACAGGCAATTTAGTATGGCCAATTCACCTGACCCTGCATATCTTTGGATGGTGGGAGGAAACCGGAGCACCCGGAGGAAACCCACGCAGACACGGGGAGAACGTGCAAACTCCACACAGTCAGTCGCCTGAGGCGGGAATTGAACCCGGGTCTCTGGCGCTGTGAGGCAGCAGTGCTAACCACTGTGCCAATGAGCCGCCCACACGAGATGTCAACCCGGTGAAGTGACCAAAAAGGAGTACTTACATGGCAAACAGCGTAAGCAGTAAGTGATACCCTGAGCTGAGCTATCCCACAGCCAATGGATCAGATCAAAACTCGATAGTCCTGCCACATTCTGTCATGAAAGGTGGTGGACAATAAAGCAACTCATTGGAGGAGGGTTTCCACAAATATCCTCATCTTCAGTGATGGGAACATCCAAAACATCAGTACAAAAGGTAAGGCTCAAGCTTTCACAGAAATGTTAAACTCGAAGTGCCAAATGGATGAAATAATGTTGATCTTGTTAATCTTGATCCTGCTTTGTGCACTTCCTGCAGCCTCTTTGTCTAAGCACCCTCTGATCTGTATGTCCTTGCTGACAATGATCGGCATGTACTGCTTGCACTTTTCACTGCACTTAGGTACACATGACTACAATAAATCAAATCAAAAGTGATGAAAGATGTCCTCAATAGTGCTGTCAAGCAGCACCTGCTCAGCAGTAACCTGCTCAGTGAATCCCAGTTTGGGTTCCCCCAGGGCCACCCAGCTCCTGTCCTCATTACAGCCTTGGGTCAAACATCGACAAAACAGCTGAATTCCAGAGGGGAGGGGAGAGGGACAGCCCTTGACATCAAGGCTGCATTCGACTGAGTGTAGCATTAAGGAGCCCAAACAAAACTAGAATCAACGGGTATCAGAGAGCAAACTCTCTGATGATTAGAGTTATACCTGGCACAGAGGAAGATGGTTGGAGGTCAGTCATCTCAGCACCAGGACATCTCTGCAGGAGTTCCTCAGTGTAATGTCCTCAGCCCAACCATCTTCAGTTGCTTCTTCAATGACCTTCCCTCCATCAGAAGGTCAGAAGTGGGATGTTCGCCGATGACAACACAGTGTTCAGACCATTCACCACTCCTCAGATACTGAAGCAGTCCATGTTCAGATGCAACAAGATCTGGTCAATATCCAGGCTTGGGCTGACAAGTGGCAAGTAACATTTGCATACACAAATGCCAGGCAATAGTCATCTCCAATAAGAAATAACCTAATCACGGCCCTTTCACATTCAAAGGAGTTCACATCACTGAATCCCCCACTGCCAACATCCTGGGGGTTACCATTGACCAGAAACTCAACTGGACTTGCCATATAAATACAGTGGCTACAACAGCAGGCCAGAGCCTCGGAATACTGCGGCAAGTAACTCCCCCCCTGACATCCCAAAGCCTGTCCATCATCTACAAGGTACAATTCAGAAGAGTGATGGAGTACTCCCCACTTGCTAGGATGGGTGCAGCCCTAACAACCCTCATGAAGCTTGATATAATCGAGCACAAAGCAGCCTGCTTCATTGACATGACTTGTCCCTCCATCACTGACATTTATGAACAGCAGTGTGTACTATCTCCAAAACGTGCTGCAGAAATTCACTGAAGATCCTCAGACAGCACCTTCCAAACCCACGCCCACTTCCATCTAGAAGGGCAAGGGCAGCAGATACATGGGAACACCACCTACTGCAAGTCCACCTCCAAGCCATTCCCCATCCTGACTTGGAAATATATCGCCATTCCTTCAGTGTCGCTGGGTCAAAATCCTGGAATTCCTTCCCTAATGGAATTGGGGGTCAGCCCATAGTGCACGGACTGCAGTGGTTCAAAAGGCAGCACACCTTCTCAAGGGGCAACTAGGGACGGGCAATAAATATTAGTCGAGCCAGTGGCGCCACAAGGAAAGGCTTGTAGGATATCCTGCTCCAAAACCTTCTGCAAACCTGACCTCATCAAAAATGCTGTTGCCTAATCCTGACTTATGACTCAGTACTCGCTGACCTAATTTAGTTCTCAGTTCACCAATAGCTTGAATTTAACATTTTCGTTCTTGTTTTCAAATTTCTGCATGGTTTCACCTCCTCTTTTTATGCCTTACCTCTGTGCTCCTCAAATAATAAACACTTGTGCATCTCTGATTTTGTACATCCAGCTCTGCTGGCTGTGCATTCAGCTGCCTGTGTCAAGATTAGTGCGGTGCTGGAAAAGCACGGCAGGTCAGGCAGCATCCGAAGAGCAGGAAGTTGATGTTTTGGGTAAAAGCCCATTGCCTGTTCCTAAATTCTTGGAATTTCTTTGTCAGGTCACTTTCCTTCGTTAAAATGACCCTGCAAACCTATCCCTTCTAGTCACTTGTCCTAGATCTCCTTCATGGTTCAGTGTCAAGTGTTATCTGTCAGTGCCCTTGGGAAACAGCACAAGGGGTTTTACAGCATCAAGGCACTATCTAAGTGCAGGCTGTTGTTATTTCATGATAAACTACAATCCCATGGGATTTGTGACACGAATGTTCGATGTTTATTTGGGGAGAACTTCTTTTCAACTCCACAAAGTTCAAGGAGCATGCTCTGTGTGAAACTGTTGGAATAGCAATGGCAGGAGTTTTTGGGAGTAATTCAGGAGACACAGCAGAGATTTATCTGAGGAAAAAGAAACGTGGTACAGAGAGGATGAGGCAACCGTGGCTGAACAGGGAAGTCAGGGATCGCATAAAAGCAAAAGAAAAAGCATATAAAGTAGCAAAAAAACGTGTTACAACACGGGGTTAAATCCTCCTGCTTAATTTAATCCAGCAACACAGAAAAGATTTATCCCGTGCAGTAATCTGTGAAAATCTGAGAGGCCAAGAGCTGTTTAAAATACAAATTAACAACTTTATTTCTTAAAGTATAACAGAGAATAATTAACTAACACCTATTTACAACTCCTTCCTCTAACATATAATTTACCTTCCCGTCTATAGTACTAGTCCAATAAAATCCCCGATTAAGAATTGCTGAAAAATTCAAATTTAAAAACCAGCCAACTGTCAAATCTTCTCTTTGCAGATTTTCTCTCTAGGTTGGTGTCGATGTTTTTTTAGATTACATTAGATTAGATTACATTACAGTGTGGAAACAGGCCCTTTGGCCCAACAAGTCCACACTGACCCACCGAAGCGTAACCCACCCATACCCCTACATTTACCCCTTACCTAACACTACGGGCAATTTAGCATGGCCAATTCACCTGACCTGCACATCTTTGGACTGTGGGAGGAAACCGGAGCACCCGGAGGAAATCCACGCAGACACGGGGAGAACGTGCAAACTCCACACAGTCAGTCGCCTGAGGCGGGAATTGAACTCGGGTCTCAGGCGCTGTGAGGCAGCAGTGCTAACCACTGTGCCACCGTGCCGCCCACGGTGTTGTTCTCTGTGGATGTTGTTCTCTGTGGAAACTCCTTCCCTGGACAGGTACCTCTCAGACAGTTCTGACTAGCAGCCTACGTCAGTTGATCTTGTGGCAGTTCTCTTCCCAACTGTTCAGTCTTCCCTGCTCTTATACCTCCAAAATGTTGGACTGTGGCATTGATTTTTAATATTGTCAAAATACTAAATTCAAACTTGATTGGAATTTGGTATTTTTTGGGGTATAATTTAAACTGATTGGCCTGATTCGAATCTGTTTTTGTCTCCAGGCAACCAGCTACACTAACTGCTGGACCAAAAGGTGACATTGTATCTTGTTCAGAGCATTTGGTGCTGTCAGGCAGTTCTGCCAGCTTTTAACTGTCTGAAAGGTACAATACACTGACATCTTCATAACAACAGTGAGAAACCAGAGGATTGGGAAGCTTGCAAAGACCAACAGAGGGCAACAACAAAAGAAATAAGAGAAGGGAGAAGATTAAATAGAGGGTAAGCTGGCCAGTAATACAAAGGAAGACTGTAAGAGTTCCTTTAGATATATAAAGGGCAAAAGAGAGGCAAAAGTGGAACTTGGGATGCTGGAAAATGATACAGGAGAGATAGTATTGGGAAACAAATAAATGGCCGAGGAACTGAATAATTACTTCACGTCAGTCTTCATGGTGGAAGACACAAGTAACATCCCAAAGATTCAAAAGAGTGAGGGGCCAGAGCTGAGTTTGGTGGCCATCACCATGGAGAAGGTCCTAGAAAAACTGAATGGCCTGAAAGTGGATAAATCCCCTGGACCAGATGGACTACACCCCAGGTTTCTCAGTGAGGTAGCTGAAGAGATACTGGAGGCATTAGTGGTGATCTTTCAGGAATCATGAGTCAGGGGACGAGGAAACTGCTCACGTGACACCCCTGTTTAATAAGGGAGTAAGGCAAAAGATGGAAAATTATATTCGATTAGCCTAAGATACTGGAATATATCGTGAAGGGTGAGATTTATGAATACTTGCAAGTGTATGGTAAAACAAGGCAAAGGCAGCATGGTTTCACCAAGGGGAGGTCATGTGTTACAAAGCTGCTAGAATTCTTCGAGGAAATAATGAGCAGGTTAGACCAAGGAGAGCAAATGGATGTTATCTACCTGAATTTCCAGAAGGCCTTTGACAAGGTGCCATACAGGAGGAGGCTACTGAGTAAGATTAGGGCCCATGGTGTTAGAAGCAAGGTGTGAGCATGGATAGAAGCTTGGCTGTCTGGTGGAAAGCAGAGAGTGGGGATACAATGATCCTTCTCAGGACGGCAGCTGGTGACAAGTGGTGTTCCGCCAGGCTCAGTGTTGGGACCACAATTTTTCACTTTATACATTAACCATCTAGATGAAGGAACTGAAGGCATTCTGGCTAATTTTACAGATGATACAAAGATAAGTAGAGGGACAGGTAGCATTAAGGTGGCGGGGAAGCTGCAGAAGGATGTGGACAGCTTTGGAGAGTGAGCAAAGAAGTGACAGATGGAGTACAATGTGGAAAAGTGTGAGATCATACACTTTGGTCAGAAGAATAGAGGCATGGACTATTTTCTAAATGGGGAGATAATTCAGAAGTCTGAGGTGCAAAGAGACTTGGGGATTCCAGTCCAGGATTCTGTCAAGGGCAACTTGCAGGTTGAGTCAGTAGTTATGAAGGCAAATGTAATGATGGCATTTATTTTGAGAGGACATGAATATAAAAGCAGGGATGTACTTCTGAGGCTCTATCAGGTTCTGGTCAGACCACATTTGGAATATTGTGCGCAGTTTTGGGCCCCATATCTCAGGAAGGATGGACTGGCCCTGGAGCGTGTACAGAGGAGGTTCATGAGACTGGCCCGAGGAATGAACGATTAATATATGAGGTACGTTTGAGGATTCTGAATAAATACTTGATGGAATTTAGAAGGATGAGGGGGGCGGGGGGAATCTAATTGAAACATAGAGAATCCTGAATGGCCTGGACAGAGTGGATGTTGGGAAGGTGTTTCCATTGGTGAGAGATACTAGGACCTGAGGGCACTTCCTTAGAGTAAAGGGAAGAGTTTTAGAACAGAGATAAGGAGAAACTTCTTCCGTCAGAGAGTGGGGAATCTATGGAATTCATTGCCACAGAAAGCCGTGGGTGCCAGGTCTTTGAATATATTTAAGATTGAGATAGATTGTTTTTTGAGTATTGAGGGAATCAAGGGTTACAGGGGGAAAGTGGAAGAATGGGGTTGAGAAACTTGATTGAATTGCACAGCAGACTTGATGGGCTGAATGGCCTAATTTCTGCTCCTCGGTCTTATGGTCTTACAGTCTTGTGCAATACACGGGGAGAGAACACAAAACAAAGCAGGTGCACTGAAAAAGCCAAGAGAACAACCAGTAAACTGAAATATTTTTCTTTAAATGCAGTTCAGAAGGATGCACTGTTCCAATAGTTATAATCCACCCTTATAGGTTTTTTTTATCAAGAGTTTTATTACTTTATGACTTATTAAAATCATATTTCCTGTCTGGTGTGAATTACAGGGGCTGTGATTCAGTCTATTTGAGGTCACAATATTGCTCAGTCCTTCTGTCTCAGATTAATCATTTTTATGAGGTTTTAATTTAACACCTAGATGAATGCACACATGGATACTGATGCACAGGCTGTTTTCCTCAATCCCACAGTTACTGCCTCGCATTGGCTTAATGAGGTTGTACATCACAATGATCATACAGCCAATGTTTGGAGCAACCCTCTTTACAGTATCCCTTCCCTACAACTCACTGCTGGGTAATTCAATCACAATATTTATTAACATCTGTGTTACAAGTCCAATGGGGATCGGTTTGTGTCTAATCATTTCATGTGATTTCAAAGGCCTAACAGTCTCTGTCACCTTTGCGCACCCTGCTTTGAAAATGAAGGTACAAAAGAGACTTATCAATTTCTAACCTGCAGATGGCAATGACATAAAGAAGCACTCTGTTGTCAAGACCACCAATAAACATTTGTATCCTGCTGTCATTCTAAAGTAACAATTCTTTTCTAAATGTTCAACAAGTTATCAACATGTGCCCAAAGAATTTCCTCAACTATTGCCTCATGTCATAAATGGTGCCTTGTTTCCCCTTTCCTGAATCCATCTCTTGTCGCTCTTTGATGGTAAAGCTGTACTCAGATGCAGTGCAGCACAAATATCTGTTCAATCTGACCTTGACAGATTGCAGAAACATGGCATACATTTTTCAGTGAAGAGTGTATTGTGCAAAATTCCCAACCCACTCTGTTTTGTTTTCAGTTTCTGAGAAAGATTTAGATGGAGTGCTTTGTGCTGAAGGGATCAAAGGGCCTGAGGAGAAAGTGGGATCACGGGGCTCAGTTGGATGATCACCCATGATCATACTGCATGCTGGAGCAGGCTCAAAGGGCTGAATGGCCTACTGCTGCTCCTACTTTCTGTGTTTCCATGTTAATTCATCCAGTTGTTTTTATGAATGATAAGGATGTGATGGTTTCAGAGACGGTGCACAATGATTGGAAGAAAGAGATTGGTTCCCATCCTCATACTGATTCTCCTCATACAGCATATTGTCTGAGCTGTGGTCTTCTGAATGAGGCTTTAATCCATGGCCCTGTCTGCCTTTACACCTGTTTCAGAAAGCCTCACAGCTACCCTTCAAGGAAGACCAAGGGAGATTTCTCACTATCCTAGCTTGCTGTGGGAGCTGTGGCAGCTTGCTGTGTGCAAATTGGTTGTGATATTGCCTACGTTACAGCACATACATTGCATAGTTGTGAAAGCTGATCTATCAATGCAGTCTTTCTTAACCGAGTACAAGAAATTGATGTACCATTATTGGGTTTAAATGTGCACCTAATTAGCGAGCACATAAAGAATTGTGTTATCTTGGAAATAAGAATGAAAATATGTTAAAGGTTGACGTGCTCTGAGTATGTTTCTGTGCAAAGCTTCAGTTCAAAGGATGGCTCTAATTTAAATCTCAAATATATCCCAGCGACACAAAGATGTTTCAGAGATAGCTTTTAGAAGCTGCTTACAAAGTGACAAGATCAAGTAAAACAGATTGAGAAAAGGGAGGTGGTGAATCAAGTGAAATCAGTGAAAGCAGTACTTTTGAACAGAAAGAAATTTAGGATAGAGTCCTTACCAGGTTCTGAGTGATGTGGGCTATGGCCAGGTGAGTGACACAATGGGGTGACAGGTTCTTAGCTTTGAGATCAGCTCGCTGAATTTTGTTAACTTTTCTCAAACGGCATGGTGAAATTCCCACTTGTCAGTGGGCAGTTCCCAAATGACTCTCATCATTGCTTGGTAAATGCTTTGTTAACAGACCAACTCACCACAGGCTGTGATCGCACCAAACTCTGTTGTACAAATTCATCGTCAGCAAAACCTGACGTGCAAAATTGAGTGGTTCTTGGTGGGTGCAACTCACTGCCTCCCAGAAAGACCTCCATTTTTCTCACAGTTACACGACAGGACAGAGCATGACCAACTCACACCAAGTGCATGTACCTGATCAACGAGGGATTAAACTGAAAAGCAGATCACAAAGGTTTCATTTCCGAGATTACTACAGGAGGAAAGTACAAACTGGCAAAGGATCAATCGCACTGGAATTGAGTGGGATGTTCCAAGATGAGAGTGGGAGATATGGGTTTCAACTTGTGTGACACCGGTGACAGTACAGGGAAAAGACAGGTTGGACCGTTGGGATGGCCTTCACAAGGACTATGGTCAGGCTTGTCTCCTGGTGTGGAGTTGGTTTTAAACTATGAGGTCACATTTGTGTTTACATATAGAAAAGGGAATCAACTTGAAGAGAATCGACAAGTGTAGTACTGCATCGTGATGCGATGGGTAATGATAAACAGAGAAAGTCAGGAAGGAACAGGGTGTGCAACAGCAAATATGGTTCGAGCTGGGAAAATAGCTTTCAACATTGGTTGTTCGTTTAGTTCTCAGCTGTTCACCTCAACAATTACCACACTTTTCTCTTGTAACATAAATTCTTGGACTCATTTGAATTTTGACATTTTTAGATTTGTCCTCCTGAGTGTGAGATCAAAAGCATGACAGCTTGCCTCTCTTTCAGCACTCATCAATTTCTGTGTTACCAAGCAATTCTGTCGGACAATGTCACAGAAGCACAATGTAGATGGAAAGGCAGTGCAAGCTGAAAATAATCAAGGTAAAACCATTTGAAAAGGGCCTAAAACATTCTCCTTAGAATATATATTTTCACAAAACTTGTTAATTCTTGCCGAAACTTATCAACAACCCAGGCTTTTGTTGACATCTTGACATAAACACAGAACTGATCCTGGACTTCAAACTCTTGGGGTTAGGATTGGGGGCTATGTAAGATCCTTTCAAGAAACATACCAGTGACAGGACTAGATCCAAATCACATCTAAAATAAACTTTCCAGACACAGTACTCTACTGCTGTTGTTCACGCATCACCCGATGCTCATCAGCTCCCATTCCAGAAATGCTTTAATTTAAAGATTTGCTTCCACATTTTCAAAGATTGAAGTGGTTCAAGAAGATAGTTGATCTCCACCTTCTCAAGGGCTAACTTGGATAGACAATAAATGCTGGCCCAGCCAGTGATTTTCACGTCCCATACCTGAAAACGTCCTATCTCTTCAACCTCATCCAACCCCCTGCAACCTTCTCAAACCTCTGCATTTCTCCATATTTGGGCTCTAGCCTATCTCTGATTTTCACCACCTTGAGATATCTAGATTTGATTCCTCAGTGACACAGTGACAACTGGAACCTGTTGTGTCTATGTTGTACAAATAGCCCAACACTCTCAGACACCAAACAATACAGAAACCAAGTAGTTGCTTTTTTAAAAAAGTTGTTGGCTCTGCTGCTCTCCTGTTGGAAGATGCGTTTAAAATCAATATTCATTCACCTTTCTGAAAAGCTGTATTTTATCTAAATTGTTCAGAGGATGTGGGTCCTGTTGACTGGGCCAACATTTACAGAAGGCAATTGGCATGCTTGCTTTTATTGGTCAGAACATTGTGTTCAGGAGTTGGGATGCCGTGTTACACTTGTACAAGATATTGGTGAGGTCACATTTGAAGTACTACATGCAATTCTGATCGCCCTGCTCTGGGGAAGATTTCATTAAACTGCAAAGGTTCCAAAAACAAATTACAAGAACTTGTCAACACTGCAGGGTTTGAGTTATAAGGGGAAGCTGGATAGCTTCCGACTTATTTCCCTGGTGTGTCAGAGGTTGAGGAGTGACGTTCCAGAGGTTTATAACATCATGACAGGTGTGGAGAGGGGAAATGGCCAAGGTCTTTTTGTCCCCAGGGTAGGGGAGTCCATAGGTTTAGGTTTAAGGTGAGAGGGGTAAGATTTAAAAGGGACCTGAGGAGCAACCTTTTCACGCAGAGGGTGGTGCATGTGTGGAGCGAGCTGCCACAGGAAGCGGTGGAGGCTGGTACAATTCCAAATTTAAAAGACATTTGGACAAGATCGGAAAGGGTTAGAAGGATATGAGCTAAAAGCAGGCAAATGGGGCTCGTTCAGTTTTGGAAGACTGATCAGCAGGCTGAACCATTGCAGTTTCTCTGTGCAGGTAGTTTGGCATCAATTCTCCTCGGACAACACTCCTGCGAAATGAATTGGGACGTTGATCATGATTTGAATGGCACAAGTTGCTGAGGTTTTTAAATGTAGGTCGCAAGAAGGTCTGACACATTTTGCAGTCAAAAACCTCCTGGGGTCTGAACAATCTATCAACAAACTTCAAAGACAGCGTGTGGCATGGGATGTGCATGGAATGATTTGCACAGATGTTTCAACTCCTGTCAGGCTTCAGAAGCATATTAAGGCTTTGACCATAAAGAATTTGATTATGAGCTATAACAGAGCAGCTGTATCTTGACAAATTTATATTTCAAACCAATTTCCATGGACAGTTTGTCTCTAGACCTTAAAGTCAGCCAAGGGGAGTTAGTTCCTATCCTCACTCCTGTTTTATTTAAGGTACACAACCATTCTTCAGTACAGCTTTTTTTTTTACCTATTTTCATTCTTTCTTGTCTTTTGGTTAAATTGCATTTTTCATAAGACTGGATAACATGATAGTGTGTTCTTTTTAGAGTTCGAGCAGCCATTTATATATAATTGGGAAGCTAAAACTCAGGACTATCAAAAAAAGAAATCAATAAATCCAACTGTGAATTCAGGATAAACATTACCCAGGGAATGGTGAAAATATTGAAGTTGCCACAATGGGGGCTAGTTGAGGCGATCAGCAGAGATGTGTTTAACGGGAAGCTAATCAACACATGAGGTTGAAAATGTGGTGAATGAGCCTCTGAATCAGAACCTCCCGGACTCCATGTAGAAGTGGGGATGTTCACTGATGACGGTACAATGTTCAGACCATTTGTGGCTCCTCAGACACTGAAGCAGTCCATGGTCAAATACAACAAGATCTGGCATTGTGGGTCAACCTACAGCACATGGACTACAGGGGTTCAAGAAGGCAGCTTAACCCCACGTCCTCAAGGGGCAACTAGGGATGGGGAAATAAATACTGGGCCCAGCTAGTGATGCCCACATCCCATGAGTGGAAAATACAAAATCATTTGCTGTTTCTGCTGTTTGACATGCAACGAGTCCTGTTCACTTCACCATGTTGAGAATGAATTTTTCAGTATGTCTTGTGCTGCTCCTGGTATGCTCTCCTGCACACTCCACTTCACCTTTGGTCCTTCACCTGCTTCGACGTTGATCTGAATTAATTCTTTCAACAAGAACTTGCATTGATGTCACACGCTTAATTCATGTCACAGAGGTACAATCAAACCAAACAAAAGGAGATTTCCTTTGGAAGCAGCTTTTCCAACGACACCCACATTGTACACATCACTTTTCACAAAGCAAATGCGTAAATTGGTGATTAATTAACAATGGAGGAAGCTATCTATGTTTTCTTTTTCATTCTTCACTCCTGATCATTTGTAGGCATGAGAGAACAAACTGGCACCGAATCTGAATGTCCTTCATTCTCTGACTTTGAACACCCTCCCTTCACTAACAACAGCGATAGTAATCAGCCCTGTCAAAAACTGATGGGCTATTTCTTTCTTTGAAGGATGTGTGGTATTGGAAAGGACAATACTTCCCTAATTTCTCGCTTGAATTCCCACTTGACTATTTGAGCTCGCATGATATGCATCCCACGTCCCCGCACCCAACTGACATCCCATTTCAAGCGTACATAAAATTAAAAAAAAAGCCCTCAGGGTCAGAGGTGAGAAGGTAGGAATTATTGATAGGAGAAGGCCATTCAGCCCAGTGAACTGGTTTCTGCATTCAGTAAGATCCTGGCTGATCTGATCTCATTCACTCTCCTGCTGGTCCTTCATAATCCTTCACTCCCTAATCTGTCACAACTTTATGAAACTGAACCTTGAATAATTAGATTATATTAGATTAGAACAGCGTGGAAACAGGCCCTTCAGCCCAACAAGTCCACACTGACCCTCCGAAGAGCAACCCACCCAGACCCATTCCCCTCCACCTAACACTATGGGCAATTTAGCGTGGCCAATTCACCTAGCCTGCACATCTTTGGACTGTGGGAGGAAACCGGAGCAAACCCACGCAGACACGGGGAGAATGTGCAAACTCCACACAGACAGTCACCTCAGGCTGGAATCGAACCTGGGACCCTGGTGCTGTGAGGCAGCAGTGCTAACCACTGAGCCACCGTGCCACCCCAATGACCCCGCCTCCACCTCTATCTGGGAAACAGAATTGCACACTGTAATGACTCCACAAGAGAAAGAAGTCTCCTCCTCTTCCTCTTAAAAGGGAGAGGCCTTATTATTCCATTTGTTCTCATCACACTTGCATCAGAATCATCTTTCTGGATCCAACTTATCCAGTCCCCACAAGATCATCTCTCAGTCCTCTAAACTCCAATGGACCCTGTTTGATCGTTCTCCATAACGTAAACAGTGCATCCCAGGATTGAGTCGAGTCAGCCTTCTCTGAACTACTTCTTAACCACTTGTATCTTTTTCTAAATATGGAAACCAAAAATGTACAGTCCTTCAGGTGTGGTCTCATCAAGGTCCTGTACAATTGGAACAAAACATCCCTCCTTTAACTTGTGATTCCCTTGCAATAAGCACAGGAATTCCAGTTCCATTCCCAAGTGCCATGATGCTGTTCCTTTAACAAGGTTCTGTTGTCCTTGGTTTTTTCCGAGAGGGGTTGGAAAGAGCAGAGGTTCCGATTTGTCTGGGATGAGGGACTTTGCTAATGGCCAATAGATACTGCCTAAGGTAATAATCAGGGAAAAGGCTTTCTGTGTTTTTTTTTAAAAACACTTATAACAATGAAAGGGAAATGGCTAGATCTCCCAGTTCATGTTTTTTTTACCGGTTTGGTTTTTAGCAAGTAGTCTGTTTGAAGCTGTTGGTTTAAAAAAAGCTGCCAGGAAAACAAATGTTTTCAACAGATTCAACGGATGCTTCTGGCTGACTCTCTCTCTCTCTAACATCTTTCCTGGAAGAATTTGGGTTTGAACTTCCCCTTTTTTGCCAAGGGGTGGGTTTGTGGTGATGTCGCATGAAATTGGAACAGCTCCTTTGTTAAGTTGGAGGGATATCATGTCGGTTGGGTTTTCAGAGAACATAGAACTTGGAACAGCACAACACAGTACAGGCCCTTCGGCCCATTGATGCTGTGCTGACCTTTTATCGTACTCTAAGATCAAACTAACCTGCATACCTTTTGTTTTGCTATCATCCATTCAAACAGGTGTTATTTTAAATTCTGTTTCCTTTTGCATGTGCTTCATTCGGTGGTGTGGAAATACAATCTGATTTTACTTAAAGCTGAGTGGTTTGACCAGCTGCATCATTCCTGGGACATCCACCTGAAATCTGCCTGAAACAATTAAAAACATTCCGGTCTGGTCTAGCTTTTTGAAATGCTTTGAACGGGTCTGGCCTGGACCATAACACAAGTGCCTTCTGTACAACCTATTGGCTTGTTGTGATTCATGTACCAGGACAGTCAGATCCCTGCGCTGCTCAGTGATGGAATCTTCCTTAACGCTTGCTTTTCTGTTCTTTCGGCCAAAGTGCACAAGTTCACATTTCCCCACATTATACTCCATCTGACAATTTGTCACCTGACAGACTCTTTTCCCTCCTCTTGACAACTTACTTTCCCATCTATCTTGGGTCATCATCAAGTCAAATTCCCAAACTTTGGATCCCTTTATCCAACTGAGCGACATTGATTACAAATCGGTAAGGGCCGAGCACTGATTCCTGTGGCATGTCACATTGATCACAGATAGTAACCTCACATCTTTACCCTCTCCTTCCTGACAGCTCATCAATTCTTTATTCTTGCTAATATATTAGCCCCAGCAGCAAAATCTCTTATTTTCTGCAATAACCTTTGATGCTCAAATCTTATCCAATGTCCTTTGGATATTCAAGTTGACCATATCTGAAGGTTCTCTATTATCGAGGGGTGTTGATGTTATTTGGAAAAATAACGTACAATCTTCCCTCATTCCCCAAACTGATGTCACCATTATCTCCCACAGGGCAACTGACCTTTCTCACCAGGATCCAGGGGAATAACCCTACTCACTCTTCTTTACAATAATTCAAAACTACTGCAGTGTCATCGGTACTGCCCAAGTAGACCTCAGCCTGGCTGTCCTGCTCAGAGCTGGACACCAAAACCTCCCACAGTCCAGTGGATCTGGTAGAATTCTCATGGTATTGAGAAGAAATGTGAGGACAGAGAGAAACTATTTTCATTGGTTGAGGAGCATCTGGTAGGCATCGTAATCAAGAAAAAAAGATTCAGGCCTTTCAGGTGAAAAGTCAGAAAACAGATCTCCACACAAAGGATGATTAAAGGTTGCAATTCTCTTCCATCAATGGCAATGGAAATGAGGTCAAATGGTAACTTTAAACTGAGATGGATAGATTATTATTACTCACAGGAAATAAGGAATGTGGGGCCCAGGTGGGAATATGGAATTGGATACTGGCAGGATGTTGATAGTGAGGGATTCAGTGATGGTAACACTGTTGAATGTCAAGGGCAGTTGTGAGTTTGTCCCTTATTGGAGATGGCCATTGCTTGTCATTTGCGTGGCATGAATGCTACGTGTCACTCTTCAGCTGAAGCCAGGATATTGTCTAGATTTTGTGGCATTTGAACATGACTGTTTCAGTATCTAAGGAGTCGCGAATGATCTGAACGTTGTACAGTGAATATCCCCACTTCTGACCTTAAGATGGTGGGAAGGTCATTGATGAAGCATCTGAAGATGATTGAGGTGAAGACACTACCCTGAGGAACCCCGGGGTCTGGCTGAACTGTGGTAGTGATAACTGACTCCCAATAACCATAACCATTTTCCAATGTGTCAGATATGAATTACGGAGTCACAGAGTCATAGAGCATGACAGTAGATCGTTTGGTCCAACTGGTCCACAGAACATAGAACATGACAGTGCAGTACAGGCCCTCCAGCCCTCGATGTTGCACCAACCTGTGAAACCAATCTGAAGTCCACCTCACTTATGCTATTCCATTTTTATCTGATATTTTTATCCAATGATCATTTAAATGCTCTCACAGTTAGTGAGTCTACTACTGTTGCAAGCTGGACACTCCATGCTCCCTACCACTCTCAGAGTAAAGAAACTACCTCTGACATCTGTCCAATATCTATCACCCCACAATTTAAAGCTATTTCCCCTCATGCCAGCCATTACCAACCAAGGGAAAAGGTTCTCACTGTCCACCCTGTCTAACCCACTGATTATCTTAAATGTATCTAATAAGTCACCTCTGAACCTTCTTCTGTCTAATGAAACCAGTCTCAAGTCCCTCGGCATTTCCTCCTTAGACCTTCCCTCTACACCAGCCAACATCCTGGTAAATTTCCTCTGCCTCTTTTTCAATGCTTGTACATCCTTCCTATAATGCGGTGACCAGAACTGTACACAATAGTCCAAGTGCGGCCGCACCAGAGTTTTGTATAGCTGCATCATGACCTCATGGCTCCAAAACTCAGTCCCACTACCAATAAAAGCTAACATACTGTACGCCTTCTTAACAACCCTATCAATCTGGGTGGCAACTTTTGGGGATCTACGCACATGGACACTGAGATCTCTCTGCTCATCCACACTGCCAAGAATCTGACCATTAGCCCAGTACTTTGCATTCCTGTTGTTCCTTCCAAAGTGAATCATCTCATTAAACTCCATTTGCCACCTCTCAGCCCAGCTCTGCAGCTTATCTATGTCCCTCTGTAACCTGCAACATCCTTCCACTGTATCTGCAAATTTACTAACCCATCCTTCTATGCCCTCATCTAGGTCATAAAAGTGACAAACAGCAGTGGCCTCAAAACAGATCCTTGTGGTACACCACTAGTAATTGAATTCCAGAATGAACATTTCCCATCAACCACCACCCTCTGTCTTCTTTCAGCTAGCCAATGTCTGATCCAAACCATTAAATCACCCTCAATCCCATGCCTCTGTACTTTCTGCAATAGCCTCCCGTGGGGAACCTTATCAAACACTTTACTGAAATCCATATACACCACATCAACCACTTTACTCTCATCCATCTGTTTGGTCACCTTCTCAAAGAAGTCAATAAAGGTTTGTGAGGTATGACTTACCCTTCACAAAACTGTGTTGACTATCCCTAATCAAATTATTCCATTCCAGATGATTATAAATCCTATCTCTTATAATCCTTTCCAACACATTGCCCACAACTGAAGTAAGGCTCCCTGGTCTATAATTACCTGGGTTGTCTCTACTCCCCTTCTTGAACAAGGAAACAACATTTGCTATCCTCCAGTCTTCCGGAACTATTCCTGTAGACAATGGTGTCTTAAAGATCAATGCCAAAGGCTCTTCAATCTCCTCCCTGGCTTCCCAGATAATCCTAGGATAAATCCCATCCGACACAGTGGACTTATCTATTTTCACACTTTCCAGAATTATTAAGATCTCCTCCTTGTGAACCTCAATCCCATCTAGTCTATTCTAGTCACCTATATCTCAGTATTTTCCTCAACAACATTGTCTTTTTCCTGTGTGAATATTGATGAAAAATATTCATTTAGTGCCTCTCCTATCTCTTCAGACTCCATGCACAACTTCCCACTACTGTCCTTGACAGGCTCCAATCTTACTTCAGTTAATCTTTTATTCCTGACATATCTACAGAAAGCTTTAGGGTTTTCTTTGATCCTACCTACCAAAGATTTTTCATGTCCCCTCCTGGCTCTTCATAGCTCTCTCATTAGGTCCTTCCTGTCTAACTTGTAACTCTCAAGCACTCTAACTTCAAGCTTCATCTTTACATAAGCCTCCTTCTTCCTCTTGACAAGAGCTTTGGTAAACCACGGTTCCCTCGACCACTTCCTCAGTGCCTGACAGGTAGATACTTATCAAGGACTCACAGTAGCTGTTATAGAGCCATAGAGTCATAGAGATGTACAGCATGGAAACAGACCCTTCGGTCCAACCCGTCCATGCCGACCAGATATCCCAACCCAATCTCGTCTCACCTGCCAGCACCCAGCCCATATCCCTCCAAACCCTTCCTATTCATATACCCATCCAAATGCCTCTTAAATGTTGCAATTGAACCAGCCTCCACCACTTCCTCTGGCAGCTCATTCCATACATGTACCACCCTCTGTGTGAAAAAGTTGCCCCTTAGGTCTCTTTTATATCTTTCCCCTCTCACCGTAAACCTATGCCCTCTAGTTCTGGACTCCCCGACCCCAGGGAAAGACTTTGTCTATTTACCCTATCCATGGCCCTCATAATTTTGTAAACCTCTGTAAAGTCTTCAGTCCTCAGCCTCCGATGCTCCAGGGAAAACAGCCCCAGCCTGTTCAGCCACTCCCTGCAGCTCACATCCTCCAAACCTGGCAACATCCTTGTAAATCTTTTCTGAACCCTTTCAAGTTTCACAACATCTTTCCAATAGGAAGGAGACCAGAATTGCACACAATAGTCCAACAGTGGCCTAACCAATGTCCTGTACAGCCGCAACATGACCTCCTACCTCCTGTACTCAAAACTCTGACCAATAAAGGAAAGCATACCAAATGCCTTCTTCGCTCTCCTATCTACCTGCGACTCCACTTTCAAGGAGCTATGAATCTGCACTCCAAGGCCTCTTTGTTCAGCAACACTCCCTAGGACCTTACCATTAAGTGTATAAGTCCTGCTAAGATTTGCTTTCCCAAAATGCAGCACCTTGCATTTATTTGAATTAAACTCTATCTGCCACTTCTCAGCCCATTGGCCTCCTTGAACAAATTCCACATTTCAGTTGTGTGCAACCCTTGCAGTTTTCTTTCCAATCCTACGCATCCTAAATCTTGTCTAGTCCATGCTGACCACATTCCCAAACTAAACACGTCACACTTTCCTGTGTTTGGCCCATATCCCTCCAAACCTCTCCTATTCAAGTAGTTCTCCAAAGGTCTTTTAAATGTTGGAACTTTACCTACATCCACCACTTTCTCTGGCAGTTCATTCCACACACGAGCCATGCGCTGTGTTAAAGAAATTTGGCCTTCATGTGCTTTTCAAAAGTTTCTCCTCTCACCTTAAAAATATGCCCCCTAGTTTTAAACTCCCCCACCCTGAGGAAACGACTCTTGCTCTTCACCTTATCTGTGTTACTCATGATTTTTTCAACCTCTGGTAAGGTCACCCCTCAACTTTGTGTACCCCAGTGAGAAAGGTCCCTGCCTATCCAGCTTATTTTTCTAACTCATACCCTCCATTCCTAGCAATATCCTGGTCAAACTTTTCTGAACTCTCTCTAAATTAATAATATCCTTTCTGTAGCAGGGCAACTACAGCTGCCTCACTAACACCCTGTACAGCCTCAACATGACGTCTCAAATCCAATACTCAAAGCTCTGAACAATGAAGGCAGCGTACTAAATGCCTTCTTAACCACCCTGTCGACCTGTGATACAGTTTTCAAGGAATGATGTACCTGAACTCCTTGGTCTCTCTGTTCTACAACACTAGCTAGGGCTAGGGCCTGACCATTAACTGTGTAACTCCTGTCCTTGTTTGCTTCACTAAAATGCAATACCTCACATTTCTTCAACTTAAACCTGCCACCTGCCACTTCATAGCACATTGACCCAATTGATCAAGATCTCTTTGCATCCTTAAATAATCTCTTCACTGTCAACACTAATATTGGTGTCATCCTCAAACTTACTAACCATGCCTCATCTATTGTCAGGGTAAAAACAATGACTGCAGATGCTGGAAACCAGAGTCTGGATTAGAGTGGTGCTGGAAAAGCACAGCAGGCCAGGCAGCATCCGAGGAGCAGGAAAATCGATGTTTCGGGAAAAAGCCTTTCATCAGGAATACAGGCAGAGAGCCTGAAGGGTGGAGAGATAAATGAGAGGAGGGTGGGGGTGGGGAGAAAGTAGCATAGAGTACAATAGGTGAGTGGGGGTGGGGATCAAGGTCATAGGTAAATTTAAGGTAAATTCCACCCTGACCTTAAATTTACCTGGACCATCTCTGACACCTCCCTCCTCTTCCTGGACCTTTCCATCTTCATTAATGACGACCGACTTGACACCGACATTTTTTACAAACCCACCGACTCCCACAGCTACCTGGATTACACCTCTTCCCACCCTACCTCCTGCAAAAGTGCCATCCCTTATTCCCAATTCCTCCGCCTCCGCCGTATCTGCTCCCAGAAGGACCAGTTCCACCACAGAATACACCAGACCACAATTTCCCTTCCCATGTGGTTAAAGATGCCCTCCAATGCATCTCATCCACATCCCGCCCCTCCGCCCTCAAACCACACCCCTCCAACCGTAACAAGGACAGAACCCTCCTGATGCTCACCTTCCACCCTACCAACCTTTGCATAAACCAAATCATCCGCCGACATTTCCGCCACCTCCAAACAGACCCCACCACCAGGGATATATTTCCCTCCCCACCCCTTTCCGCCTTCCGCAAAGACCGTTCCCTCCGTGACTACCTGGTCAGGTCCACGTCCCTAACAACCCACCCTCCCATCCTGGCACCTTCCCCTGCCACCGCACCTGCTCCCACACCTCCTCCCTCACTTCCATCCAAGGCCCTAAAGGAACCTTCCACATCTATCAAAGTTTTACTTGCACATCCACTAATATCATTATTGTATCCATTGCTCCCGATGTGGTCTCCTCTACACTGGGGAGACTGGGCGCCTCCTAGCAGAGCGCTTTAGGGAACATCTCTGGGACACCCGCACCAATCAACCACACCGTCCAGTGGCTCAACATTTCAACTCCCCCTCCCACTCTGCCGAGGACATGGAGATCCTTGGCTTCCTTCACCGCTGCTCCCTCACCAGCAGATGCCTGGAGGAAGAACACCTCATCTTCTGCCTCAGAACACTTCACCCCAGGGCATCAATATGGATTTCACCAGTTTCCTCGTTTCCCCTTTCCCCACCTCACCCCAGCTCCAACCTTCCAGCTCAGCACTGTCCCCATGACTTGTCCTACCTGCCTATCTTCCTTTCCCCCATCCACTCCACCCTCCTCTCTGACCTATCACCTTCATCCCCTTCCCCACTCATCTATTGTACTCTACGCTAATTTCTCCCCACCCCACCTTCCTCTCATTTATCTCTCCACCCTGCAGGCACTCTGCCTCGTCTATTGTCACCCAAATAATTTATATAAATGACTCCAACGAGAAGAGTTTTCTCCTGATTCCCATTGACTCCAGTTTTACTCAGGCTCCTTGCTGCCACACTCCAACAAATGAAGCCCTGATGTCAAGAGCAGTCAAGCTCATCTCACCTCTAGAGTCCAGCTCTTTTGTCTGTGTTGGAGTGAAGACCAGGAGGTGAATGACCCGAATGGAAACCAAACTGAGCATCAATATTTTTTGGCAAAGCAGTTGCCACTAGATTGCACTGTTAACCACGTCTTCCACCACATTGCTGATGGTTCATCGCAATGTCCAGGTTGGATTAGCCCTGCTCGGGGGGCAAGCCTGGAACGGCTTAAGAGAAGAAAAACCCAGACATAGAAAACTGCTGGGTGGTTGAGTGTATGGAAAAATCATGTTTTTACTTGGATAGAAAAGGTTTAAGAACCAAATGCAACTTTGTCAATTGAACAAATAATTTTCAGGTGCAGAGAGGTGCATCATCTTTCTGTGGTGCACAGAGCCACAGATACTGTGGTTTGATGATCTATAAGGTTGTTGTTGAGATGTAAGAGTTGAATCTTTATTTGTTATGCTGATAAAAGACATCCCAAATTGTTCTTGTATATATTGTTGAATTCTTTTATTTTCCCTTTTCTTTGTAAACTTGATGCTCTTCTTTGTGAAAAGATCATTGGCACCCTCTTGTGATTTTGTTCAATGCCTGACCACAGTGGCAAATAAATTGCAAAACCAAAACTCCTGATCTATCAAGCCAAGTTTAATTCTGAGGATGACAATGTGCTGGGATCAATGGGGCAGTGAAGAGTCAATCTCATTTTCAAAATTTAAGTTCCTATTAAGGTCAGTGGGGACTTCAGACAGTCAGCAGATACAGTGGCCAGTGACCAAAAACATTGGTCAGACAGGAGGAAAAGATTGGCTGGTTGAAAAGACATCGAACAGGTAATTATGACAAAGAACCTTTTTTGAAGCATTCATGACGTGAGAGGAGTCAGACTAAATTTTATTGAATCCGGGGCACCATATAATGACTCAACAGGACTTGTTGCACTCTGTGGGATATCCTTATGCACATCAGTAACCAATGAAGCTTGGAAAGTTTACCCGCAGAGCTAGGCCATTAGGCTTTCTATATCTGCACCATTTGATTGCACGATATGCTCATTCCAGAAGTCTCAGACAACCTCATTCCTATCTCAGTGAACATTCAGGTCTCCAAACCCCAAATTTCCAAACCCCTACCTAAAACTCAGGAGAGATATTGCACTCTCTAAGGAATATACTGCATCCTTTGAGGCTTGCTCTGCACTCTGTGAGTTTCACTACATTCTAGGAGATTTAAACCACACTCTATGAAGTTACTTTGTATTCCCTGAGGATAATTCCATATTCCGTGAAGTGATAACCCACTCCCTGAGGGTTATAACTGAACTCTATGAAGGTCACTTCACACTGCGTGAGGGCTATTTTGTATTCCCTGACAATCACTCCACACACTGTTATGTTCCTTTGAACTCATTGGATTACACTGTACTCTTCTGTTAATATTCTGTTCCCTGAAATCATATTGCAGGATGTGTGACCTATAGTTGGTAGAACCCAGTTTATGAAGGTCTCTCTTTCAAGATGGAGATAAAGCGACATTTTGGATCTCTTGCTAGTCTGTGGAATTCAGCGTCCAGAAAACAATGGAGACTGGGTCATTACATGTTAGTCAGACCTCAGTTAGACAGATTTTTTGTTGGCCATGAACTCAAGAGTTAGGATGGGTGGAAGTAAGTGGAATTGAGATGACAACGAGATCACCTCGATTACTGAATGGTGCAGCATACTCAAAAGAGTTGAACATCCTAATCCAGCTCTGAAATCCTTTGTTCTTCTCTTAGAAAGTGAGCATGTAGTGGCAGCATTGCCCACCCTCCAGGGCAGTGTCTTGGAATCTTCAAGAAAAATTATTCATCTCAGGGACACCACTGTGAGCAATTTTGCAACAATTCAGCACCTTTTCATTTTCACTTCCTTTCAAAGCCTTCACAATGGTGGCTCAGTGGCCAGCACTGCTGCCTCACAGTACCAGGGACGCGGGTTCGATTCAACCCTCTGCCAACTGTCTGTGTGGAGTTTGCACATTCTCCTCGTGACTGTATGGGTTTCCCCTGGCTGCTCTGATTTCCTCCCACAGTCCAAAGATGTGTAGGTTAGGTGGATTGGTCATGGGATGTGCACAGATGGGTCTGGTGGAATGCTCTTCATTGGGGAGGGTGGTTAGAGCGAGCTTTCACACTGTAGGGATTCTATATACTTTTCGATTCCATATGTAATGGAGACAAGGAGGGGAATCTCCCTGGTAGACAGGGAGGGGACTGTTGAGACATTAGCCCATGTGTGAAAACTCCAAGATGCTTGCTGACATGGTTGCCCCTGTATTTCTCTTGGACTGTTCAGGTCTATTGCACACTCTGAGCAATCTGATCACTCCTTTATAGCTTTTACATTCTACCCACACAGCTTTATTTGAGAAGATTTTTTGGATGGCATCCTCCTAATCAATAATGCAACATTCTTCTTCTTCTACACCCTTCCCTGTCTCACCTGAATACCCTTTTCTCCTGGAATAATGAGCTGCCTGTCTTGCCCCTCTCTCAACCATGTCTTCAGTGACAGTGATGACATTATCCCTGCATGTTTCAATTTGAACTCTCAGCTCATGTCAACATGCCCGTCTCCACATTCTGAATTGCAGCAAATCCTGCTCCTCTGTCACTCGTGCATGCTGACCTCCGTTGGTACTTGTTCTTCAGTTTAAAGTTTCTTCTCCGCGTATTTTAAATCCCGTCCATGACCTTGTCTTCCTCGATTTTGATCATCTTCTCCAACTCCACAACCTTCTTGGATCTCTGCACCCCACTCATTTTGTGTGTAACCGATTTGAGTTGTTCCAGCATTGACAGCCTAGCCTCAATCACCCCTGAGCTCTGGAATTCCTCTCTCCTTTCCTCTCACCTTTTCATTGCTTTCAAATGCTTCACGCATCTGACATCTGACTGAGTTTTTGGCCACTTGTCTCACAAAGTCCTTTTGCGGCTCAGTGTTTGCTTTTGTTCGCTCCTGTGCGACATTGTAACTGGAATATTTTGCCACATTAAAGAAGTGACGAGTTGCTGCTGTCCTTTGCTCTGTCTGGTCCTGTACCACCAAACACAATTTGTCCAAGAAAACACTGATCCATGAAGGAAGTCTCAGTCTGAGTTAAGCCTGATAACATGGCTTATTGAAGTTCTCAGAGCTCAGGTTAGTACCTGACACAATGCACCATCTCTGAAGTCACGGGAATATTATACTTAAACAGGGCTAAAGTGCTCTGATTGATTGAACTGTGTAGCTGAAGGTTAACTTGTTTCTGCTGTCAGCTTGCTCTTATTCGAGCACGTGGTCATTTCAATCAATCAGTGTTGCTGCAATCCAATCACTGACTAAACATAATGCTTCAGATTTTTTTGTCCTCTCCCTCTAAGTGCTGGACAATTTTCCACAGCCCCTCTTACTTTGTTGTTTTTCACTGTCTCTGTGACTGAAGCAGAGATCATGTGGAGGTCCATCAATTTTGGAAGGGATGTGGATGATTGCATCGAGCTGAGGAAGAAGTGTGTGCTGCTGACACCATCTTCATTTTCCCTCCCGTTGTCCTGCAACAAAACCCAAGTACAATGATTACCTGAGCGAGTGACTCAGGGGCTGCAATTGAACTGAGACGGTCAGATTGCAGGTACAATGGGAAAAAAACATATGGTCAAAACAGCACTAAATCGCACCATCTTCATGAAATCACTCTTGGCGGCTACTGCTTGTCTTTTCGGCTGGTTATTTTGCTGTTTTCTTTTCTCAGACGGATTTTCTGAGGCTCATTCTGTGCCATCAGACAGCACAGTCACATTCTCCTCGGGTGTGCAATGGCACTGACACAGGAAACTAAATGGTGAAAGTTATTTGCAGCTGATTGACAGATGGACGGCAGTGGTGATTTGGAAGCAAGCCACCCATTCAGACAGAAACAGACAAACTTCCTGAAAAGAAGAAAATGGCAGGTCGACAAGGGAAAAACAGCAGAACAGGGCTTGTCGAGTTGCTCTTGTTGCTAGACGAGAATAAGGAGATACAATTAAAAATGAGGTCTCCCATTTAAGACAGAAATGAGGAGAAATAGTTTTTCTGAGGGGGTGATAAGTCTGTGGAATTCTCTCCTTCAATCAATGGTGGCAGGCAGGGTCTTTGAATATCGTTAAGGCTGAGAGGGAGAGATTTGCGATTGTCAGGAGAGTGAAAGGGTGTTAGGAAAGTACAGGTGATCACAAAATCAGCCATGATCTGATCAAATAGTTCGAGGGGCCAATGGTCTACTTTTGCTCCAAATTTACATGTTCATAGAGCTGGGGTAGTCACAGTTAACTGAAAATCCTCCTGCTGGACACTAACATTTCGGTGATTCTTGTAATATCCATGATAAAGTGTAGTTTGATGAAAAATAGTGAACAGCACTTAACCTATCAGCCTGTGGCCATGAATTACTGCCAAGGTTGGAGTTGGCTGTGCTTTTGCCCATACATCAGGGGTTGACTATTTAGCCTGCTTGTTTTTTATAGTACACAAGCTGTTATGACTTATTTTTTGCTCTTCACCCTTCACAAAATATGTCGCTTTTTTTTGAGCACAACGTTCCTGCATTCGCTTCAGGCTGCAGTAAATCCACTGTTCACAGCCTGTTCCTATTGAAAATCTGACCCAACTACAACATGCACTGCAGCAGGAGCTGCTAAATCTGAGCTGACAGCAAGAATACATTGCAAACAATTTCACAGTGAGAAAGCTGTTTGCACTTTTTTAAAACCAATGAGCCACAATTTATCACCTCTGCAGATTGTTCAAAATGTTCATTTACTTCGACCTGAAGGCTGTGGATTGCGCACAGGGGGTGGAGAGTCAGGAAAGATCTCACATTCACACAGTACTTCACAGGAGATTCCCCAAAGAGCAACGGAGCCAATGGATAGCATCGTGACTTATCACCGGGGCCTATTTACAGCAAGGACTACAAATCAATAAATCACATCCAAACCTGTTTTTGCTGGTGTTGACAGCTCTCTGGTTTTGGCATGACCACACATTCAACAGATTTCCCACGATGTTAGAGATATAGACAAAGCCAATGGCAATGGAGAGCTTGAGGAGCAACCATAAGGAATGCAGCGAGAAGACAAATGCTGATGATTTTTAAGATGAATTGTGAGGAGAATTGTCATTGAAATGACCCAGCAATCCAATGGTGTGAGTCAGAAATGCAAGCAACAAAACTCAGAAACTTCTGGGATCAACAAGTCATGTGAGGAACTATGACACAGAAAAACTTGCATTGGAAAATTTCTAAGATTCACAACTCTTTAAATGAAAAAATTTTAAAAATTCACTCCTCAATGATTGGCTCCATATCCTGGATTGTGCCCCCATGTTATAGCCTTCTCAGCCAATGGAACTAAACTCTTAGTGTTTACTCTGTCTCACCCTTTCAGATTCCTGCATGTTTCAATGAGATCACCTCTCATTCTTTCAAACTTCAGACAGTATAGACCCAACTTACTCAGTTGTTCATCCAAGGACAACCCTCTTCATTCCAGTCACCATTCTGGTGAACCTTTGTTTGACTGCCTCCAACTGGAGTGTGTCTTTCCTTCCATACAGTGATCAAAACTATGCACTGTATTCCAGGCGTGTGGGAGACAGTGAATGTTGAAGGTGGTGGATGCATTGTCAATCATTCAGCTGCTTTGTCCTGAAATATATAAAAATTTCTTGAATGATATTGGTGCTGCACCCATCCAGGCAAATGGGGAGTATTCCAACACAGTCCTGACTTGTGCCTTGCAGATGGTGGACAGGCTTTGGGGAGTCAGGTGGTGATTCATTCAGTGCAGAATTCCTGGCCTCTGACCATCTCTTGTCATCACTGTATTTAACTGGCTAGTCCAATTAGATTTTTGGACAATGGTAACACCCAGGATATTGATAATGGGGAATTCAGCGATGGCAATGCCATTGAATGCCATGGTGAAGCTTAGATTTGAGAGATGATCATTACTTGTCACTTGAATATTGTCCACGTCTCATTGCACTTGAACTTGGACTAATAATGAATGTGCTGAATATTATGTAAGTTTCTGCAACATCTCAATCTGTGACCTTGACGAAGGAGGGTCATTGATGAGGCAACTAAAGATGGTTGGATCTTGGACACTATGCTGAGGAACTGCTGCACAGATGACCTGGAGTTAATTGAGGTCCCACAACCAGAACCATCTTTTTTTTTGTTAGGTATGACTCCAACCAAACGTTCACGACTGAGTAAGCCAGGCTTTTTTTTTGTGAACAAGCAAATGAAAGATTTAGTGGGGAAGATAGGATAATGGAGGTAAGGTCACATTCTGATCAAACATACTCTTATTGCGTGACAGTGAAGGCCCAATGGGCCATATGACTTTTGCCCGCATCCATTCCTTTTGATTTTATGGACAAAGATTTCTTGAATTTTGCATTCAATTGACTTGCAGTAAAAGTCAATATGCCATGTGCATTCTTAAATGCTTGTTGTAGCACACAATTTCTGTGTGCCTTGTATGAGTACATTCTTGTCCGTCTGCAACTCATCATTTATAAGCCTTTGAGATCTGCAGTCCCTTCTGCTGTTAGTGTGTTTCATCAATGCGAATAGGTGAACGCTATTTGTAAAATGCAAGCTTTCTCATATGTGTGTTGGCTATTCCATCCCCAGCACTTTCAGTGTATTTTTATTGCATGGTTTTTTGATAATGCAAGGTTGCACAATTATAGCAAAAACAACTGTATATAACTTTTTAATACTTCTGACTGAAGCGAATAATCTCACATTCAATCTCTTTGCAAAGTCATTTTGTCTTCCTAAAACCCTGAAATCCCACCAAGCTTTGTATCTCCAAGAAACTTACAGCTATTACTATTTGGCCTTTGTACAAGTCATGAACATTGTCTCATGGGCAACTCGACAGCCAGTGTGTTGACAATTCAACAGAAAGGCTTCAGACTGCTGAAAATATAACATCTCTGTCTCTCCATGCAGAAAGATAAAAGATTTGAAAGATAGCAAACTACTTTTCTGACCATTTGCAATAAGCTGTTGGTTGGAACAAGTGACTGAGAGACTGAATAACTTGCATGCCTATAGCTCTGTGCCTGCATTCAAGTCAAAGAACCTTTCAATGAGAAAATTGAAGATCAGAAGAACTTGGAAGAAGCAAAAAGCCACTTTCTTGAATCCTGTGGCCTGGTGCTATTGAACTGTGTTCGATATTCCCTCAGCACTGCATGGCTGCACATGCAAACAGCAGCTCCCAAGTTCTGCACTTACTGGTCAGAGTTGGCACACCAATCATGATATTGACTTCTCGTTCCAGAAGTTACTGCCATGCACAGGCCTCAGAGAGCACAGAGCTGAGAGGAAAATTCAAAGAAGGGCTGACTGTGTTCCCCTAATTTGTTTTCTTCCACCCATAACAGCTGTGTTTCCTTGTCTGTATTTGTGTGTAGGGCATTAGGAAGGGTTAGAGGTCAAGTTGCAGAGTTTTAAGTTCAATGAATCACTACTGTGTGCAAGCAGGCCACTCAGCCCATCAAGTCCACCTTGCCCTTCCAAACAGCATCTCACCACCCTATCCCTGCATTTCCCATCACTAACCCAGCTGGCTTACATATCCCTGGACACTGTGGGCAATTTAACATTGACAATCTGCCTACTGTGTGCACCTTTAGATGTGGGAAGAAACCCACACAGGGAAAATGTGTAAATGCCGCACAGACAGTAACCCCAGGTGGAATCGAACCTGGGTCCTTGGTGCTGTGAGGCAGCACTGCTAACCACTGAGCCACCATTCATATTCTAGAGTTAGAACTGATTTACATCGACAAATACTTATTTATTTTTTACCATTGGAGATACTTCAGGGAGAAGATAACAGTTTCCCAGGAGCTGAGGCCGAATTGCCTCGGATTCTAAAAGAGGTATCTGCAGGGATGGTGGGTGCACTGGTTGTGATTTTTGAATATTTCCTGGATTCCTGAACAGTAGCAACAGTCTAAAGGACTCAGCGAATGTGCCAATGCCATTCAAGAAAGGAAGGAGAGGGATAACCAGTAAACCTGGCATCAGTCATTGGCAAGTCTTGGAATCTTATGAGTTAAGCTTGACGATGTATGACCATTCAAAGCCGACAATGATTTTATGAGAGGGAAATTGTGTTTGAGTTATTTGTTGAGTTTTCCTGAGAATATAAAAGCAGGTTCAATCAAGAAGAGTTTGCAGCTGTATAGTAAGATTGCAGAAAGACACTTGAGAACGAGCCATGCAAGAGGCAACATAAGACTCATGGAACTGGGTGTCCAATATAAATGTACACAGAGGATTGCTTCATGGAGGGGAAGTCAAGCAGGGACATTGTCACCACCCACTGAGGTACGCATGCTGATACTTGATTCCCACAAATCCCACAAAAATTAAAGATTGAATCGAATAATGCAAACTCCGCAATTGTCCTCTCTAATACTCGTTCTATGTTGAAGTTAACTAAATTTCTTCACACTGTGTAGTTCCTTGGAGAGCTGTCCCTGAAGTCAGCCACAAGCCTCATGTTAATTTCTCCTGTCTCTTCCTCATGGAATCATGTACTGTTTATCCACTCCTATTTTTAGATCGTGATAGAAGCTCTTCCAATTTGTTTTTTTTAATATTCTTGGCTAATTTACTCTCATAAACCTGCTCAAGCTGTCTAGTGTTATTATAACATGAAATGCTTCTTCTTTTATACAATTCTTAACCTCCTCAGTAAGTCATGGGTGAATTTTCTTCCTGAGCCTTTGTTTTCAGACAACATCATTGGTTGTTTCAAAAACAGAAGTTGCTGGAAAAGCTCAGCAGCATCTGTGCAAAGAAATCAGAATTAAGGTTTTGGGAGGTTTGCAAGAGCTCTTTGGGAGGGTTTAAACTAGATTGGGAGGGGTGGGAACTGGAGCTACAGACCAGATGATCGAGTCAGTCATGAACAGCCAGGTACAGCGTGCGGAGAGTCTGTGTGGAGGAATAGGCACTTGATAAGGCAAAGGTGCAGTCAGCGTGATGGGTTGAAGTGTGTCTATTTTAATGCAAAAAGTGTCAGGAATAAGGGTGATGGACTCAGAGCATGGACCAGTACTTGGAGCTGTGATGTTGTGTCCATTTTGGAGACTTGGATATCACAGGGACAGGAACAGTTGTTGGATGATCCAGGGTTTAGATGTTTCAAAAGGAATAGGGAGGGAGGTAAAAGAGGTGGGGGTGTGTCATTGTCAGGGATAATCAGAGATAGTATCAGAGCTACAGAAGGGGAGATTGTCAAGGAGGGCTTGTCAATTGAGTCAGTATGGGTGGAAGTCAGAAACAGGAAAGAAGCAGTCACTTTATTAGGAGTTTTCTCCACCCCCCCACCCCCTGCGCCTCCTGCCCCAATAGCAACAGAGAAACAGAGGAGCAGATTGGGAGGTGGATTTTGAAAGGTGCAGAAATGACAGGGTTGTTGTCATGGGTGATCTTAACTTTCCTGATATTGATTGGAAACTCCTTAGTTCAAATAGTTTGGATGGAGCAATTTTTGTCATGTGTGTTCAGAAAGGTTTCCTACCTCAATACGTAGAGAGGCTGACTAGAGGGAAGGCCATATTGGATTTGGTACTTAGCAACAAACTAGATCAGGTGTCAGATCTCTTGGTGGGGGAGCATTTCGGTGATAGTGATCACAACCTCCTGATCTTTACTATAGTCATGGGGAGGGATCAGAGCAGACGGTATGGGGAAGTATTTAATTGTGGAGGGGGGATTCCAATGCTATTAGGCAGGGACTTGGAGCATAATTTGCAAATAGATATTCTCAGGGAAATGCACGACAGAAATGCGAAGGTTGTTTAGGGAGCATTTGATAGAGGTGCACAAGATGACAAGAGGTATAGACAGAATGGATAGCCAGAGATTTTTTTTTACATGGTGGAAATGTCTATCACAAGAGGGCATAATTTTAAGGTGATTAGAGGAAGGTTTCGGCAAGATATCGGCATTCAATTCTTTACACAGAGAGTGGTGGGTGTGTGGAATGCACTGCAAGTAGTGGTAGTAGAGTCAGATACATTAGGGACATTTATGCAACTCTTGGATAGGCACATGGAAGATAGTAAAATGAAGGGTAAGTAGGTTAGTCAGATCTTAGAGTAGGATAAAAGATTGGCACAACATCGAGGACTGAAGGGCCTATACAGTGCCGTACTCTTCTATGTTCTCTGCTCAATCCTGTGTGAGTGGCTTTGCTTAAGTTTAAGATTTTTGTTTGCAATTGGAGCATGTTATTTTCAAAGTTCACATGAAATTCTTTTCTCCCAAGGCTTTTCAGCAGCTCTTGGTACATGTTCCAATCATAATGAATCAAATCAAATTCAATCTTATGACGATCACTATTTCACTTAAGATTTTTTATCCTACCACAAACTGGATCGAATAAAGTTTTCACCCTAGATATTTCCAGGTGAATCTATAAACTCCTCACACCCATCGTCTGTTATTTGTCATTACCACGCATAACAATTCTATTGTTTGAATTTTTGGGCCACTCTGTACTACCTCATTGTTCATCATCAGTGGTATTCCGTCACCTTTTCCATTCTGTCACTTTGAAATATTGTGTCCCCTAGAAGATTTATTTCTCAGTTGGTCACTTTGTAACCATATCAATGTCATGGTTAGATCTTAACAACTTCTCTCAATTTGTGCCATCAGTGACTTTATATTGCAGGTTATTTGCACATACAGATGAAGAGCCATTAATTTTCATTTTTACTGGTATTACCTGCATGCGCTGATGTGTGATTACAGTTAAACTCTTGATACTTTCCTATCCCATTCTGTCTTCACTCAAATTGCTGCATTGTTCCATTGCCCCAATTTTCTTATTTGAATGTCCACATCTGCCTTCACTTGAACACTTTAAAGAATGGAAAAAACAAATCAAGCTGGTATGTATGAAATATATAAGTGTGGAAGTGAAAGAGTTCATGAAATTATTATATTTACTTTTCTGATTAGGTGAACAATAAAAATGGAAAGAATTTCAATACTTCTGGTCTGCATATTACAAAGTGGATATGGATACACTGCAGAAGATGATTAGAAGATTGACAGCAACGATACCAGAACTGAGAAATTATCCTTCTCAGGGAAGATTGAACAGGCTGGAGCTCTTTTCTTTATAAAAGAGAGGGCTGCAGACAACCTGATATAGATATTTCACATTATGAAAGGATTGAAATAGAGAGGTGAAGAGAAGACGTTTCAATTTGTGGAGACAAATGAATCGGGGCTATAAATACAACACTTTGCATTCACTCACTGGATATGGGTTTCACTGAATTAGCCAGCAGTTCTTGCCTGTTCATAAGCTGTGAGCTGCCTTCTTGAACCACTGAAATCCATTTGACGTTGGTATACCCACAATGCTGTCAGAGAGGGAGTCACATGTCACTAATAAACAAAACATGGAATTCAGGAAGAACCTTTTTACCCAGCGAGCGGTGGGAAAATGGGAATTGTATACCCACTGGGATTGGTTGAAGTGAATGGTGTCGATTCACTCACAGGATAATTTAATCAGTACGGTAGATATAGTGACGTGGTGAAATGAAGGGGGAAAACAGAAAGCTCACATTGAGACTAAACACAAATGTAGAGCATTTAGATTGAATGGTCTGTCTATGAAAGAATTCTACACGTAAGTGTGAAGAATGACACAAAGGAAATAAGGCAGAGGCAGTCAAATAAGCTCAGTTTTATAGAACTTGAAGAAATCAGAAAAAAATCTGTTCACCACATTAACAATGCTGCATAGATCTATTTGTTGTATGACGGAAATATATATTCCAATTTGGATGATAACAAGATATTAGAAAAATTACGCATTTTTGGTGCTAGTATTTGCATCTAATCTCATTCATTTTATGGGCTATGTTGATGAATTGAATGATATGTCACTCTCCAGAGCACTCCCAGCAAGCTCACTCAACAAATTTACTTGAAGTCCATCAGACATTACTCCATTCAGACCGTCACAGATTTATGCACATTGGCAGGTTTCTGAACACTACTACAATGACAATGTTTGATCACAATTCATTCAAAATCACAATACTGCAAACCAACAGAATGAATTGTGTTTTATAAAACGTCTTCAATGTAGTAAAATGAATTTAAGCTCTTCACAGGAGTGATCTTCACGGAAATTGTGACACCAAATCACAAAATGAGATATTGGAACCATTGGTCAAAGGCTTGATGAAAGAGTAAGGTTCTCAGGACGACAGGATTCAGAGTTCAGGCAATCGAAGATACAGCCAATGACAGGACATTGAAAATGAAGGAAACATAAGAGGTCAGAATTGAACAAGAATCAAGATCTCATTCAGGGCAGGGTGGCTGGAGGAAGTCACAAGGATGGCATTGGACTGAGCATTGTGGTGGGACTTAAGTACTTAGTAGGGCAGGGGGTCTCCAAGATTCAAGGCCACAGACACTGTGTTCACAACATGGCCAAGCAGAATGAGTATCAGTGTGTAAATCCTTCCAGGAGAAAGTGAGGTCTGCAGATGCTGGAGATCAGAGCTGGAAATGTGTTGCTGGAAAAGCGCAGCAGGTCAGGCAGCATCCAGGGAACAGGAGAAGCGACGTTTCGGGCAAGAAGGGCTTATGCCCGAAACATCGCTTCTCCTGTTCCCTGGATGCTGCCTGACCTGCTGCGCTTTTCCAGCAACACATTTCCAGTGTAAATCCTTCCAACCTACCTGAGGCAGCAGGTGTGTGTGTGTGTGTATGTGTGTGTATCCGTGTCTGTGTGTGTGTGTGTGTCTGTGCGTGTGTTTGTGTGTCTGTGTGTGTGTGTCTGTGTGTCTGTGTGTCTATGTGTGTCAGTGTGTGTGTCAGTGTGTGTGTCTGTGTGCATGTCTGTGCATGTGTGTATGGCTGTGTGTATTTCTGTATGTTGTTGTCTGTGTGTGTGTGTGTTGTGTCGGTGTGTATGTCAGTGTGTGTGTCGGTGTGTGTGTATGTTTGTGTCTGTATGCGTGCAGAGGGCAGAGTCCTGGTTAGCTTAAAGCAGAGGGTGACTGCAGCCCAACAGCCTCTCCATGGTTAAAACCTCCACACGCAGGTTACTGCCCTGGGCTGTACTGAATGCAGATTGCCCCCTACATTTGGAGGAGCTATCAGAAGGTAGAAGGCTGGGAGCCATTACACAGGTGATGGTCCACATTAACTGAGGACCACGTGCAAACATTTTGTTTGGCTGCTCTCCATCCACACGTAGGGGAGCTGTATTCTGTCGGAGAGTGCACAGGAGCAAGCCAACAAGATGGAGGCTTCTCCTTCTGGGGTCTGCTAGCTTTCACAAAATACTTCCAAGGGAATGGAGTGTAAAAATAGGTAAGTCTTGCTCAAACCATGCAAGGCATGAGTTAGAATTTGCCAAGAACACTGTGAACAGGTTTGGTCCCCATTTCGAAGGAAAGATATCATGGCTTTGAAGGCAGTCGTGAGAAGGTTCACAACATTCATACCAGGCATGCAGAGATTTTCTTCTGAATCTAAGGTGAATATGTTGGGCCTTTGGGTTTGGCTGTGTAGAAACAATGCCCACCAACCTCTTGGTCAGTGCTGACCGGGTGCACAGACGGAGGGTTGGCAGGTCATTGCCGAATGGACAGTTGAGTAGAAAGGACGTTGTGGAAAATCCCAGACCTGCCTCTTTCCCCATACACAGCAACTTCCTGCCAATGAATGGCAGAATACTGAGAGATCAACATCTCCCTCCATCACCAGCTGAAAGCTACCAAGACCATTCCAGGCTGACATTTCAAAAACAAAGGGGGAGGCTGAATAAACACAAGTAAGAGAAAGGAAGAGAGGGACATGTTTATTGGATGCCATGAATGAGAGTAGAGAACATGAATGCTGATACAGACTACTCAGGCTGAATGGCCTGTTTGTGAGCTGCAGACTCAATGTAATAAACCTTGTGCCTGATGTGTGATTCTGAAAAAGAATACTTGGTGGGCCACCTGCCTTTAATATGCTCAAGGAGCAGTGAACACCAGTTCACCATTAGCTGCTTATTTCATCCTTTTACACATTGTTATCACATTATTATCAACTTCTGAAACACAAAGATATTTCCTACTTATTATTTTCAAGCATGTCTAAGTTTATGAGATAACAGGGCCTGTTAAATAAGATAAGTGCATCTCAGCTGATACATTTCTGCATGCCCCATCCAATCTGAATTTACAATGTGAAATGCATCTCAACTCTCTTTTTATACTTCGCTTTGATTTTCTTGAAAACTAACCCTGTAAACATATGCCAGGGATCCAGCTCCCTCAATTCCCAGTTTTCTTTCAGATTTCATGTCTTGTTCAGATGTAGCTGTATTAATGTTTGTTTTCTCTGTCTGCAGAGTGGACTGACACACTGATAATTGGCTTCCCACTTTATTTTAAAATGATGTTCTCTCAAATTCTCACCACACACCATCTGAAGGAAGAATAGCATCAATTAAACTTGCTGGCTGAGCAACAAGTAGGATATCATTTCACAATTAAGATGGGCTCCACGATTTGGCCCACTTCACTCTCTCATCTGCTAACCCAGCCTGAAAAGTAGGCTTTAGTTTCACAGTGACCGGGAGGCTGCTCCACCTCATGCCGGAGAAGGACAAGGATGAGCAAATGCATTTTTCCCCTTTAGAAATAGTGAAGTGTTCAAATCCCACCAAAGCAATAAGTTCATTAATAAACTGCAGGAAAGGAAATCAGACAGTGACAGACTCTAAACATTGACCAACTCCAAGACTGGAATGATCTGGAGGATGAGATTCATTGACATGAACTGAAATAGGGTGGTGGATGATTGTGTGCAGAGCATTGGTACAGAGGCCAATAGCACTGAGTGTGACACTGGAGTGCATAATGCATGGGACGAGATGATGCTCGATCGTGAGGCATAATGACTGTGATCAGTTCCTTACTGGTAGGCTTTCTGTCCCTTACTTTCAGGCTTCAATATTACAATTCTGCTCACTTGTTCCATCCTCTATCTTCCCCACAATGCTGCCTCCTGTCTAGCAATTTCACTCAGCCCTGCCTTTGATGAGTTTCATTGCTGCATGCATCATCCACTCGTAGAGTCATTTGCGACACAGAAGGGACCCATGTGTCTCATCTTTAGAGCAATCCAGCCTGTCCCAATCCTCCAATTGCTCTGCAGAGCACAGCAGTTTTTTTTTCCAATGAACTCCCTTTTAAAAATCACTGACTGTTTGCACTTTTCCAACCTGTTCAAGCTGTTGCCTGTCAGTACGCACAAAAAAAAAATTCTTCCTAAAATTCCCCCGTACTTCACTGGTCTTTGACCCTGTTTATCAAACTGTAGTGATTAGAATGCAGGCCCGGTGGATTTCATTGATTCCTGATTGGGGTTGTTAACTTGGGCCAATCAGGGAGCCCTGGCTGACAGATTGAAACAGGAGATTCAGAAGGTCCCTTCAGTCTCGAGACTGGCTTTGAGCTGGCTGGTCACAGCCCATGTACAGTCCATGTGTAATTAAGGGTGAGTTAGTGACTGGCATCTGCGTGGTTATTTCACAAACCCTGGCAGTTCCACCTGCTCTCTTCCTCATAACCTTGCAATGCTGGACTATCAGCCACAACTCACTCTTTCCAAGACCAAGCTAATCGTTTTGTATTGTTATTCCTGCTGGCCAGTCTGCAGTGTGGGCCTCAGCTGATGATAGCATATATTCCAGAAGCTGTGCCCACCGGAGGGTTCAAATGATCACGAGCTGCTACCCAATGGAACAGATCTGTCATGCACCTGGGGTGATGCATAATGGATCTAATAGAGAGAGATAAATTGCAATGGGGAACCTTCAAAGCAAACCTTGTATCTGAGAATGTGAAGCAGTCAGGCTTATTTTCTACAGGAAAACCACTGAAATTCTCTCAACGTGGGGCACAATGTCACGCATTTTATTCTGCACGGCAGGTCCCTTCACCCCCGAGAAAATTTCTTCATCCTCAGGATAGCTTTCTGCGTCACTGTGAACCCCCCTCTGAGTTAAATTGACATATTACTTTCCTTTTCCGTTTGTAAACAGGCATGAGTGGCTGAATGAGTGGAGCCTGTGACTCCTTCATAATGTGCTGTGATTTGTCAGGGCAGCATGGGTCTAATGCAGTCACTTCTGAGACTGAATACCCCACATGCTGAGCAAATGCTTCACCCAAAACCTACATGGCTCAGGCAATTAAACAACTTAGCAGTTCCCTGGAATTACACTCAGTTCACAGCACAGAAACAGATCATTTAATCTGACTAGTTCAAATTGGCATTTAACCTGCAATATCAAGTGAGGTGGCACAGGACACAGAGTTCAAAGGGACATGGCTAACAAATGGACAGAGCTGTGGCCAATGGAGTTCAACATGTATGACTTATGAGCCACCCAGAATTACCTTGCAGAACAGTGTTGAAACCAGAAAATTAGAATTCCCTGAACCGCGATCAAATTAAAAAAAAATAAGGCAAATGTAATATTCACCCTTTGCAACATTGAAGAGTACAGAATTTGAAGAACTTAGATGAACACACGAGGGACTCGGGAAACGGCAAGTTGGGAGACAGGAAGTGATTTTAATGCAGCAAGTTGTGACAAACTAGAATGTCCTGCCTGAAAGGGCAGTGGAAACAGATCCACTGGTGACTTTCGAATGGGAGTCAGACATCGGGTTGAAAGTGGGCTGTCGGGAAAGAGAAAGGGGAAATGTGATTTATTTTATTGCGATTCCAAACAATGGAATGTGGTGGCACAGTGGCTCAGTGGTTAGCACTGTTGCCTTACAGTGTCAGGGACCTAGGTTTGATTGCCCCCTTCGGTGAGTGTATATGTGGAGTTTGCATGTTCTCCCTGTGCCTGCGGGGGTTTGCTCCGGTTTCCTCCACCAGTCCAAAGACGTGCAGGTTAGATGGATTAGCCATGAGAAATGCGAGCTTAGGGGGATGGGGTCGGGTGTGTAGATCTCTGGGAAGTCGATGGGTTGAATGGCCTGCTTCCACACTGTAGGGATTCCATGAATCTTTAATAAATCCATTGCAGACATTGGAGGAATGATAATTAAGAGTAATCTACACCTACCCATCTTGGAGGTTCAATAACTTTGACCTCCACTTTTTTTTAAGATTAGATTCCCTACCGTGTGGAAACAGACCCTGCGGCCCAACAAGTCCACACCGACCCTCCAAAGTGTAACCCACCCAGACCCTTTTCCCTCTGAGTAATGCACCTAACACTACGGGCAATTCAGCATGGCCAATTCACCGAACCTGCACATCTTGGGACTGTGAGAAGAAACCCACGCAGACACGGGGAGAATGTGCAAACTCCACACAGACAGTCGCCCAAGACTGGAATCGAACCTGGGACCCTGGTGCTGTGAGGCAGCAGTGCTAACTATTGATCCACCATGCTGATGGCTCCCAGTGTCGCTTCTTCACAGGGTAGCTGTCAGACCAATACTTTCATGGTTTATTTGCCATCTGAACACCTCCTTTGATCTTGCACGAGGTTCCAATTCATCACTTCATATCTCCTGGATTCCATTCTATCTTCGACCTTCCCTTCTGTTCTGCCCACCTTTATCCGCCTCTCTGAATGCTTACAACTGATTGTATCACAAACCTATCCCAGTTCTGCTGAAAACTCAAAGAACAACTCTGTTTAGCTCTCTGCACAGATATTTACACAGCTGCTGAGTACTTGCACCAGTTTTGTTTCAGATTGCCAGGACCCGAAGTATCTTGAGACTGTAATATTAATCAGACACAGCAAGAATGCAGCAGTTGGATGACAAGCCAACTTTGGGGGTTGTATTAGCAACTTGCTTTGACATCTAAAGGACAGCCCTTTGAAGACATGATCCTCTGCACTTTTCTACACTGCTAACCTAGATTGCATGTCCAATATGTCCTGTGGCTCAGTTGGAAGAAAGCATTTCTGCAAAAACTCCTTATATAATATGACTGACCCTCCGACAGTGCGGCGCGGCCCTCAGTACTGACCCTCCGACAGTACAGCACTCCCTCAGTGCTGACCCTCTGACAGTACAGCACTCCCTCAGGACTGACCCTCTGACAGTGCAGCACTCCCTCAGCACTGACCCTCCGACAGTGCAGCACTACCTCAGTACTGACCCTCCGACAGTGCAGCACTCCCTCAGTACTGACCCTCCATCAGTACGGCGCTCCCTCAGCACTGACCCTCCAACAGTACAGCACTCCCTCAGCAATGACCCTCCGACAGTGCGGCGCTCCCTCAGCACTGACCCTCCGACAGTACAGCACTTCCTCAGCAATGACCCTCCGACAGTACAGCACTCCCTCAGTACTGACCCTCTGACAGTGCAGTACTCCCTCAGCACTGACCCTCCGACAGTGCAGCACTCCCTCAGCACTGACCCTCCGACAGTGCAGCACTCCCTCAGCACTGACCCTCCGACAGTGCAGCACTCCGTCAGCACTGACCCTCCGACAGTGCAGCACTCCCTCAGCACTGACCCTCCGACAGTGCGGCACTCCCTCAGCACTGACCCTCCGACAGTGCAGCACTCCCTCAGCACTGACCCTCCGACAGTGCAGCACTCCCTCAGCACTGACCCTCCGACAGTGCAGCACTCCCTCAGCACTGACCCTCCGACAGTGCGGCACTCCCTCAGCACTGACCCTCCGACAGTGCGGCACTCCCTCAGTTTTGACCACCTGACCATGCACTGTTCCTTAGTTCTGATCCTCCAAGAGATGCTGATCTCAGGTATCAGCTGATAAATAAACAGCTTTGCTGAACCATATTTGCCACATGTCTTCCTCCAGGTACATCATTCTCCAGATTCATCAGTTCTGATGGTCTTTCCCCCGAGGTTCCCATCAACCAAGCTCCATGACTTCACCACATTAAGATCCATTCTGCTGGTGTCTAAATTCACACCAAGCCCCTTTCACCCAAAATTGATGCCTCCCAGATTACCAATGCCATCAGCGTAAAATTGGCATTGATGCTTTCAAACCCCTCCCCATCTTTGCAATCTCCTCAGCCCTGACCTCTCCATCATCATTGCACTCCTTCAGATTTGACATCTTGAGCATTCCTGCTTTGAATTGCTCCATCACTAGTGCACATGTGTTTGGTTGCCTGGGCTCCCTTCACCTTTCTGCCTCTCCACGTTTTGCTCTCCTTGGTTATGAATCTCATTCCAAGCACAGATTCATGCACCGTGGGCTCCCAGAAACACCTGACTGTTTGAGATATCTGAGATCTGCTTTGACTTTGCCAGTTCTCTGGACCAAATGACCCACCCTTTCCCTGTCAGAGAAACAGTTCCTCTCTCGATAATGATCCAAAATCCTAGTTGAATCTGTCCCTCAGGTAGTGCTCTCAGTGACTAACCGCTCGGGGTTTCCCTCATTTCGCCATTGTCTCGGTTAGTGACTACCTTAAACTGATGCCCTCTGCTGATTGATTCTTCCACCAATGAAAGTAGTTTCTCTGGATCTACGCTGCATTATGTTGAATCACGCAATCAAATCTCCTCTCGACCTTCACTTTTCTCATGAAAAGGTACTGTATAAATTCAGGCTGTTGTTGTTGTACCTGAGGTAAACAAATCGAGGAGAAAGGCAGGAGGCCAACAGCAACAAAGCTAACCTCGAGCTGTCTGTTTACTGTCGGTGTTGAGTGTTTCATCAGAGATGTAACCTGGTCTGAGCTGACAGGAGTTAACTAAGCATAGGCACCTCTGTGTGAAAAGAGGATAGACCCATTATCAATCAGAGTACTGCAGTGACAACGTCTTCAACTCATACAAGAGAAAGGAACACAGGAAATCCAGAACTGAGTCTGTAATCAGCCATATAAAGTCAGGGTTGATTTAGAAGCTTGGTGCCTGTTTATTAGAGTCAACACAAATCTCACTGAAGGGGAATGATTTTCACCCTCCCAGGCTGTGTTCACCCATCACTGCAGTGATGCAATTCATGTCACTTTGCGTTAGATATCAAGGAATAAAATCTAAAGTCCAGTATTGATCAAATGGAAGAGCTTTTCCTGCAATGACACGCAACATTAATTGGTTATACAATGCTCTGTACTACCACGCACACTGTGAATAGTTTGTATTAAATGACAGTGGCGTTTAGCTTTATTGGGTTCAGATGATACATAAAAGCCTTTTATTCTCATCAGATCTGCAGTTATTGGACCAGGCCTCATTACCAATAGCCAATCCACGCTTAAATCCTTATTAATCTTGTTCTGTGTTGGCCTATGGCCACCCAAAGAGATTTGTGCGACAGTGTTTCTGCCAAACACAGCTTAAAGGATGATCCATTGCGAAAATATATGACCCTGTTGGCTGATGGGGTCACTTACAAAAGAACAGAACTGCCAGTCTGTATCTGTGTCTGTCTCTATCATTTAACATTTTCATCTACAATGTTCCATTCCAATTTGTCTCCTTCAGAACTAGGTTCTCCAAACCCCCAGAAAATAAGAGGCATTGTCTCATTGGTCGTTAGTCCCCTCAGTTGTAAAATTTACACAATATGCAATGGGCAGAAACTCCTGTTGATCGCATTGAATTGCACTTTCAAAATGTTGTGTTGATGTTTAACTCTCAGTTGCAAACATCGTTACACATTAGCAGCGTAAGCTATCCCAGGAACTCATTCTGCTAATGAAAGGCTCAGGCATTGTGAACTCCCAAAACCTGTTGTATGAATTTACCCTGTCCACTCTTACCAGGATAGACCATGTCACAGGCTGGATGCTGGTCAGAGTCACAGGTTTGACCCTGGATTAAGCTGAATTCAGGTCATGCACACTTGGAATTACATGCAATCTGCTGTACAATAACAGGCCAGTCAACTGAAGTGAAACAATGCAGAGTTATCCGGTGTGACCTAACCAGGTTAAATAGCTTGCTGGAAATCTTGCATGGAAATAATGTTCTCTTGGACACACAAAACTAGGTGGAAAGGCAAATTGCATAAGAGTTTACAGACAGATATTGATCGATTAGGTAACTGGACAAAAAGTCAGCAAGTGGAGTACAATGTTGGAAAATGTCAAGTTGTTCATTTTAAATGGAAGAACAAAAGAACACAGCATGATTTAAATGGAGGAAAACTGCAGAAAGCTCCAATATAAGGGATTGATCAAGTCAAAGAGTCATACACATGTACAGCATGGAAACAGACCCTTTGGACCAGCTGCTGACCAGATGTCTGAAAGTTATTTAGTCCCATTTGCCAGCTTTTGGCTCAGATCCCTCTGATCCCTTCCTGTTCATAGACCCATCCATTTGCCTTTTAAATGTTGCCACTGTACCAGCCACCACCACTTCCTCTGGCAGCTCGTTTCATACACGCACCACTGTCTGTGTGAAAACGTTACCCATTAGACTCCTTTTATATCTTTCCCCTCTCGTGTTAAATGCATGCCCCCTAGTTTTGGACTTCACAACCAGGGAAAAAGTCCTTGGCTATTTATCCTATCCATGCCCCTCACGATTTTACCAACCTATATTAGGTCACCCCTCAGTTTCCAGCGAAAACAGCCCCAACCTATTCAGCCTCTCCTTGTAATTCAAATCCTCCAACCCTGGCAACATCCTCGTAAATCTTTCATGCTTCACAATATCCTTTTTATGTCAGGGAGACCAGAACTGCACACAGTATTCCAAAAGAGGCCGAACCAATGTCCTGTACAGCTGCTACATGACCTCCCAATACATGACCAATAAAAGAAAGCATACCAAATGCCTTCTTCACTATCCGGTCTACCTGTGACTCTACTTTCAAGGAGCTATGAACCTGCACTCTAAGGCACCTTAGTTCAGCAACACTCCCCGGGACCTTACCGTTAAGTGCATAAGTCCTGCTCTGATTTACTTTCCTAAAATGCAGCACCTCACATTTATCTGAATTAAACTCCATCTGCCACTCCTGGTCACGGTCCCATTGTACTCGGAGGTAACTTTCTTCACTGTCCACCAATTTTGGTGTCATCTGCAAACTTCTTCATTATTGTTTTTGTTCACCTCCAAGTCATTTATATGAATGACAAGGACGTAAGGCTACACATAAACAGAACAGCAGTCATTGGAAGGCGAACCCATTTCAATAGGTGCAGGTCAGAGAAGGTTCACTCGGATGATCCCCGGTACGAAGGGATTGTCTCATGAACAAAATTAGAGCTCCCCTCACTGGAGTTTAGAAGGATGGAGATGACCTCATTCAAACACAGAGAATTCTTAATGGGCTTGATAGGATAAATGCTGAGAGGATGTTTCCCCTCATGGGAGAATCGAGAAGCAGAGGGCAGAGTCTCAGAATAAAGAGGTGCCAATTTAAGAGTGAGATAAGGAGGCATTTCTTCTCCTTGAGGGTTAAGAGTCTTTGGAACTTCTTGGCACAGACAGCTCTGCTGGCATATGTACTTAAATATACATATATTTAAAGCTGAGATCGATTCTTAATCAGATGGGTTATGGAGAAAGAGCAGGAAAGTAGTTGGTGGGAGTACTGGATCAGCCTTGATCGAATTGAATGGTGGAGCAGGCTTCAGGGGCCAAACAACCCACTCCTGTTGCTTTTTGCAATGGTCCTGTGGTCTTAAATGGCATTCTGTGCACTGTGTCCCAACAACTCATTCAGGAACAGAAATAAGGATCAGGGTTACTTGGAACAGTGGACTGCTGAATTCCATTAGAATACAGAGTTATTGGGGTGAATAACTAGAAGCATCATCAAACAGGTTAGTTTTTATGAATGTCTTCACTTCGAATCCTTGAGACCCAGACAGCTGAAAGCAGAACCACGCCTGTTGCAGCAATAGAAATCAGAGATGCTCAAGAAGCAAGACACAGAATTTGAGAAGGTCAGTTAACTTGGAGGGGTGAAGAGCAGGAAGAGGTTACAGAGACAAAAAGGAGGAGAGAACATGGAGGGATGAAGGTGGGAATTTTAAATTTGAGGTGATGCCAGATTGGAAGCCAATGGAAAGCAGTGAGAACAGTGATGATGGATGAATGGGACTTGGTCTGAGTCAGCAGATAGACAGCCAAGCTTGGACTTCACCCTTTGAGATGGTGAAGGATGAGGGGTGAGTCAGGAAGGTACTGGAAGAGGCAGCCATGGAGATGACAAAGGCACAGGTGAAGACTTCAGCAATAATGGACGAAGACAAGATGGAGCTGGAGCTGGATGCACTCAGGATCACCCAAAATGCTGAGCACCTCTTAGATAAGAGTTTTGGTGAGGTGGTCATACCTAAGGTTCAGGCAGAGAGTAGCTGAGTGACCATCAAGAAAGGCAAAGGGAGTAGGCAGAGAGTGCAGGAACCCCTTCTGGCCATTCCCCTCAAAAATAAGTATACCATTTTGGATACTGTTATGGGGGATGGCCGTTCAAGGGAAGGGTGAGCAACCAGAAGTTATTGTGCAAGTTGGCACAAATGTCAGAGATAGAAATAGGGATGAGGTCCTGCAGCGTGATCATACAGATCAAGGAAAAAAGTTAAAAACCAGGGTCTCGTGGGTCATCATCTCTGGATTACTTCCAGTGCCATGTGCTAGTGAGAGTAAGAACAGGAGGATGTGGCAGATGAATGTGTGGCTAAAGAAAAGGTGCAGGAGGCAGGGATTCAGATTTTTAGATCATTGGGACCTTTTCTGGGGCAGCGGTGACTTGTTCAAGAGGGACGGGTTGCACCTGAACTGGAGGGGGACTAATGTCTCAGCAGCCAATTTTCCTCATGGTACAAGAGAGGTTTTAAGCTAGATTGGCAGGGGAAGTGGGACCCTCAACAGCAGGGAGGCAAGAAGAAGATACAGTCATCAGAAATAGTAAAGTGAAGAGACAGGTCAGGCTGGAACACGACAGGGAGCAAGGAATGCCTGTTGGATTAAATTGCATCTATTTCAGTGCAAGGCGGCTGATGAACTCAGGGCATGGCTAGGTCGGTAGGACTGCGATATTATAGCCATTCCAGAAACATGGCTAAGGGAAGGACAGGACTGGAAGCTTCATGTACCAGGTTACAGGTGGGACAGAAGTGGTGGAGGGAAGGGAGGGGGAGTTGCATTTAAAGTGAGTATTACTGCAGTAATCAGAGTTGAAGTCACTGAACAAACATCCAGTGAGGCTTTGTGGGTGGAGCTAAGAAATAAGAAGGGGATAGTGATGTGATCCGGGTTGTAAATAGGCCCCCAAATAGCCAACGGGAATTAGAGGAACAAATATGCAGAGAGATTGGGGAGACTTGCAGGAACAATAGGGTTGTCCTATTAGGGGATTTTAATTTTCCTGACGTAGACTGGGATTGCCAGAGTGTTCAGGGCTTAGATGGGGTGGAATTTGTTAGGTGCATTGAGGAAAGTTTCCTCAAGCAGTATATAGAGGGTCCAACTCAGGAAGGGGCAAAACTTAACCTACTCTTGGGAAATAGGGCAGGACATGTGACAGAGGTGACAGTGAGGGAGCACTTTGGGACCAGTGACCATAGTTGCATTAATTTTAAAATAGTTATGGAGAGTGACAAAACAAGTTCTAAATTGGAGTAAGGCGAATTTTAATGGAATTAAAAAGTAGCTTGCAGGGGTCACTTGGAGTAGTTTGTGTGCAGACAAAGGGAGCTCCGGCAAGTGGGTGGTCAGTAAGAGTGAGATAGCTCGAGTTCAAAGTCCTGTGAGGGTGATGGGCAAGGTTGGCAGGAATAGGGAACCCTGGATGGCAAGACACATTGAGGCTTTGACCAGAAAAAGAAGGAGGCATGGTTCAGGGATAGGCAGCTGGGATCAAGGGAATCCCTGGGGGTATATAGGGGATACAGGACTTTACTGAAGAAGGAAATCAGGAGGGTGACAAGGGGGCTTGTCCTTGACTGAGAAGATTAGGGTGAATTGAAAGAGGTTCTTTAAATATATTAAAGGAGAAAGAATAACTAGATGCATAATAGGGCCTCTCAAGGATTCAAGTGGTCATGTCTGTGTAGAACAGCAGGAGAAGGCAAGGTCCTCAATGAATATTTCTCCTCTGTGTTTACCGTGGAGAAAGACATAAAGACTTGGGACCTTGGGGAAGTTAGTTGTGATATCTTGGGGCCAATCCATATCACACTAGAGGAGGTGTTGGATGTATTAGAATGTATGAAGGTGGATAAATCTCCAAGAACATTGCTAGAGGCTAGAGAAGGAATTACGGGGACCCTGGCTGATATTTTGCCACATCGTTAGCCACGGGGGAGGTCTGGAAGGCTGGAGGGTAGTGAATGTCGTGTCCTTATTCAAGAAAAACCTACGAATTATCGACCAGTAAGCTGAACATCTCTGGTGGGTAAGTTACTTGAGAAGTTTCTGAGAGATAAGATATACATGCATTTGGAAAGACGGGGTTGGTTAGGAGTAATCAGCATGGCTTTATGCATGGGAGATCATGTTTCACAAATTGTTCTTTGATAAAGTGACCAGGAAGGTTGATGAGAGAAGGGTGGTAGATGTAGTTGATATGGATTTCAGTAAGGCTTTTGATAAGGTTCCACATGGGAGACTCCTCTGGAAGGTTAGATCGCATGGAATCCAGTGAAAGCTGGCAAATTGGATACACCATTGGCTTAACAGTATGAAGCAGAGGGTAACAAGTGGAAGGATGCTTGTCAGACTGCAGACCTCCATCCAGTAGAGTGCCTCAGGATTCGGTGTTGGGCGCATTGCTGTTTGTTATCTGTATCAATGATTTGGATGAGAATGCACAAACCATGATTTGTAAGTTTGCTGATAACCCTAAAATAGGTGGTATGGTGGACAGTGAGAAAGATTATCAGAAATTGCAGCAGGACCTTGACCACTTGGGGAAGTGGGTCAAGAAATGGCAAGTAGAGTTTAATATAGATAAGTGTGAAGTATTGCATTTTGGAAAGTCAAATCAAGGTAGGAGTTTCATGGTGAATGGTAGGGCCTTAACGGGTGTGGTGAAACTGAGGGATCTTGGAATTCAGGTGCATGGTTCTCTGCAAGTGGAGTCTCAGGTAGACAGGACAATGAAGGTGGCTTTTGGCACACTGGCCTTCACCAGTCAAGGCACTGACTATAGAAGTTGGGAAGTTATGTTGTTGTTGCTGTACAGGACATTGGTGAGGCCACACTTGGAGTATTGTGTTCAGTTTTGTTCATGCTGTTATGGGAAGGATATTATTAAACTGGAAAGAGTGCAGAAGAAATTTACAAGGATGTTGCCAGGACACGAAGGTCTGATTATGGGGAGAGGTTGGACAAGCTAAGACCTTTTTCTTTAGAGCGTAGGAGACTGAGGGGCTGTGGGGAATGGGGGAGTCTTATAGAACTCTACGAGATCATGAGAGGCATGGATAGGGTGAATGCACTCAGTCTTTTTCCCAGGATTGAGGAATTGAGGACGAGAGGGCATCAGTTTAGGGTTAGAGGGGAATGAATAAAAGGGAACCTGAGGGGCAACTTTTGTACATAGAGGGTGGTGCAGATATGGAATGAGATGTGGAAATGTTTGAGGCAGATATATTAGCAACATTTAAAAGACATTTGGACAAATATTTTGATAGGAAAGGATTAGGTGGACACAGGCCAATGCAGGGAAATGGAGTTAGTGTAGGTGGATATTTTGGTCGGCACGGACCAGTTAGGGCCAAAGGGTCTGTCACCGTGCTGTAGGACTCTGCGACCCTTTGACAAGAATGGAGAGAATGCCCACCCTTGTGCTTTAAAACATTTACGTCATGGGGTAAACCATCCTGCCTAAAACCATTAACACAGAAAAGATGTATCCCATGCAGTAATTTGTGAAAATCTGAGTGGTGGTCACCTGGAACTTACAACACAAACATGGCCTTTCCAATTCATGTTGAGCTCACTCTATCACATGAGAAGAATGTTCATTTTAACTGAAATGATTATCTCCATATCCCTCTACCTCCTGCCCTTTATATCAAACACCAACCTAGCTTGCTCTCAAATGCACACTTGATCAGTGCTTAATTCTGGGAGAACATTCCAAAATCTCATTGCCATCAGTATGGCTCCTCTGCTCCTCTGACTGAAATGTGCCATTTTTCATCTTATCTCTCAGCATTTCCAGCTGACTTAGCTCAGTCTTCTGATTTACCTCTTTGTAGTTTTTAAAAAACCACAATCAAGTCACCCCTTAAACACCCTCTACTCTACTTGAAATCGTTCAGTTTTTCACAGTGCACTTGTCCAACTCACCAAACAAGGCTCCTTCACAGCACCTTCAAAACTAATGATGCTGACCAATTGTGAGTACTGGCTAAGTCACTCATCATCCTGACTTGGAGCAATATTGGTGTTCTTTGACTGTCCCTAGCTCAAGATCTTGCAACTCCTTTCCCTGACAGTATTATGGGCCCACACACAGACTTCATGGACTGCAGTGGTTCAAGAAGGCAGCTCACCTCCACCTTCTCGAGGGCAATTAAGGAGAGGTGATAAACCTTGGCCCAGCCAGTGATGCCCCCACATTTCACAAACAAATTAAACAAACCGGCACTGTGCCCTCTCTGTTATCTTTATAACTTTTCCAGAATGTAGAGTTCAAAAGTGCACATAGGATTTATCTGTGACCAGAGTGACATTTTATGTTGAGTGACTCTTCCAACTGTTGTGACTTGATGTACATGTGCCTTTAAGGAGGTGCAACCATAGCTGCTGCCAATCACTTCTCCTGAGACATGTCATATTGTCGTTTCGTGACTCAGCTCAGAAGCAGCAGTAATTTGGATAAGTCAGACCTGCATGCTCAGCCTTGCAGTTCCTGCTGTTCTGGTTATGTACAGTCATATGTCATTGGAATGTACCGATATTACTCTTTAACCAATCCCAGTTGTACGATTGGTTTATTTTGAACATGTTAGCAAGAAGTATTTTTTTGCTATGGCCTTATCCACGGAAGATGCTATTCTCAGTAAACTATAAAGTTGAATCCACCAATCTGTCTTTACTGAACCAGCCAGTTTTCTAAAATTCAGAAGAAGATAATTCTGCTGAAATTCTATTACCAAAATCTACCAATCCTCAGTTACTCATATTAAATTCCATCTGCCAGGTTTTCTTTTCATTCTCTGAGTTTTCACCTCAATAAACCTGAAGAAGAATCACTGGACCCGAAACATGAACGCTGCTTTCTCTCCATAGATGGTGCCAGAGCTGCTGAAATTTTCCAACAATCTTTGTTGCTTTATTTCTTTGTCATTCTGTGAAGTTTAAACAGCGCACCATGGGTAATCCGTATATTTTCGAGTGGAAACTATCACTATTACTCTGTCATTTTCCCCAGTTATGTTTTGAGTCTGGACCTCTGAGATGAAGTTCAGATGAACTTGGAACAGCAGATTGTTTGAAAGTAGAGAAGGGAGGCAAATGTTTTCTGTTCGGAACTGGCCTGGAAGGTAACGTACTACCCTCTGCGTGAAAAAGTTGCCCCTTTTTTATCTTTCCCCTCTCATCCTTAACCTATGCTCTCTAGTTCTGGACTCCCCCACCCCAGGGAAAATACTTTGTCTATTTATCCTATCCATGCCCCTCATGATTTTATAAACCTCTGTAAGGTCACCCCTGAGCCTCCAATGCTCCAGGGAAAACAGCCCCAGCCTGTTCAGCCTCTCCCTGTCGCTCAAACCCTCCAACCCTGGCAACATCCTTGTAAATCTTTTCTGAACCCTTTCAGGTTTCACAACATCTTTCCGATCGGAAGGAGACCAGAATTGCATGCAATATTCCAACAGTGGCCTAACCAATGTCCTGTACAGCCGCAACATGACCTCCCAACTCCTGTACCCAATACTCTGACCAATAAAAGAAAACATACCAAACGCTGCCTTCACTATCCTATCTACCTGCAACTGTACTTTCAAGGAGCTATGAACCTGCACTCCAAGATCTCTTTGTTCAGCAACACTCCCTAGTACCTTACCATTAAGTGTATAAGTCCTGCCCTGATTTGCTTTCCCAAAATGCAGCACCCCACATTTATCTGAATTAAACTCCATCTGCCACCCCTCAGCCCATTGGCCCATGTGATTACGGTCCCGTTGTAATCTGTGATAACCTTCATCGTGTACACTACACCTCCAATTTTGGTGTCTTCTGCAAACTTACTAATTGTACCTTGTATGCTCAGATCCAAATCATTTATATAAATGACAAAAAGTAGAGGACCCAGCACCGATCCTTGTGGCACTCCATTGGTCACAGGCCTCCAGTCTGAAAAACAACCCTCCACCACCACCCTCTGTCATCTACCTTCAGTTCAGTATCCAAATGGCTAGTTCTCCCTGTATTCCATGTGACTTAACCCTGGATGTAAGTTCACTTGCTGAGCAGGAAGGTTCAGCTTGTCAGCTCGGTGAGCAAACCTACATCCAGAACCTCAACCTGAGCTACAAATCTTCTCAAAACCCTCTGTGATCTAACCTTGTTAACCAGTTGACCATGAGGAATCTTGTTGAATGCCTTGCTGAAGTCCATAGAAGTCACATCTACTGTTCTGTCCTCACCAATCCTCTTTGTTACTTCTTCAAGAAACTCAATCAAGTTTGTGAGACATGATTTTCCACACACAAAGCCATGTTAACTATCCCTAATCAGTCCTTGCCTTTCCAAATACATGTACATCCTGTCCCTCAGGATTCCCTCCAACACCTTGCCCACTACTGAGGTCAGGCTCACCGGTCTATAGTTCCCTGGCTTGTCTTTATTGCCTTTCTTAAACAGTGGCACCACGTTAGCCAACCTCCAGTTTTCCGGCACCTCACCCGTGACTATCGATGATACAAATATCTCAGCAAGAGGCCCAGTAATCACTTCCCTCACTTCCCACACAGTTCTCGGGTACACCTGATCAGGTCCTGAGGATTTATCCACTTTTATGCATGAAGACATTCAGCCTCTTATCCTCTCTAATATGGACATTTTGCAAGATGTCACCATCTGTTGCCCCACATTCTGTATCTTCCATGTCCTTCTCCACAGTAAACACTGACTCAATACACTCATTTAGCATACCCCCCTTCTCCTGTGGCTCCATACATAGGCTGCCTTGCTGATCTTTGAGGGGCTCTATTCTATCCCTAATGACTCTCTTGTCCTTAATGTGTTTATAAAATCCCTTTGGATTCTCCTTAACCCTATTTGCCAAAGTTATCTCATGTCCTGTTTTTGCCCTTCTGATTTCCCTCTTCATTATACTCCAACTGAGTTTATGCTCTTCTAGGGATTCACTCAATCTCTGCTGTCGCTATCTGACAGTTGCCTCCTTCCTCTTCTTAACCAAAACTTTAATTTCTCTTGTCATCCTGTGTCCCCTACACTTACTCGTCTTGCCTTTCACCCGAATAGGAACGTACTGTTTCTGGACTCACGTTATCTCATTTTTGAAGGCTTCACATTTCCCAGCCACCCCTTCACCTGTGAACATTCACCCCGAATCAACTTTTGCCTAATTCTGTCAAAATTGGCCTACCTTCAATTTAGAACTTTAACTTTTAGATCCTGTCTGTCCTTTTCAATCACTACTTTAAAACCGATAGAATTATGGTCTCTGGCCCCAAAGTACCCCCCTACAGAAACCTCAGTCACCTGTCCTGCCTTATTTATCAACAGTAGGTGAGGTTTTTCACCTTCTCATGTGGGTACATCCACATGCTGAATCAGAAAATCTTCTTGTACACACTTGACAAATTCCTCGGCATCTAAACCCTTCACACTATAGCAGTCCAGTCTGTGTTTGGAAAGTTAAAATCCCCTACCATAACCAGCCTATTATTCTTCCAGATTACTGAGAAATCCTTACAAATTTGTTTCTCAATTTCCCACTGACTATTGGGGGGTCTATAGTACAATCCTAATAAGGTGACCATCCCTTTTCTATTTCTCAGTTCCACCCAAGTAATTTCCCTGGATGTATTTCTGGGAATATCCTCCCTCAGCACAGCTGTAATGCTATCCCTTATCAAAAACACCACTCCCCCTCCTCTCTTGCCTCCCTTTTTTATCCTTCCTGTAGCATTTGTATCCTGGAACATTAAACTGCCAGTCCTGCCCATCCCTGAGCCACGTTTCTGTAACTGCAATGATATTCCAGTCCCATGTTTCTAACCATGCTCTGAGTTCATCTGCCTTCCCTGTTAGGCCTCTTGCATTGAAATAAATGCATAGAACATAGAACAATACAGCACAGAACAGGCTCTTCGGCCCACGATGTTGTGCCGAACATTTGTCCTAGCTTAAGCACCCATCCATGTACCTATCCAATTGCCGCTTAAAGGTCACCAATGATTCTGACTCTGCCACTCCCACAGGCAGCGCATTCCATGCCCCCACCACTCTCTGGTAAAAAACCTATCCCTGACATCCCCCCTATACCTTCCACCCTTCACCTTAAATTTATGTCCCCCTGTAACACTCTGTTGTACCCGGGGAAAAAGTCTCTGACTGTCCACTCTATCTATTCCCTGATCATCTTATAAACCTCTATCAAGTCACCCCTCATCCTTCAAGGAAGGTAAATGAGAAAAGGCCAAGCACTCTCAACCTATCCTTGTACGACCTATTCTCCATTCCAGGCAACATCCTCGTAAATCTCCTCTGCACCCTCTCCAAAGCTTCCACATCTTTCCTAAAGTGAGGCGACCAGAACTGCACACAGTACTCCAAATGTGGCCTTACCAAGGTCCTGTACAGCTGCAACATCACCTCACGATTCATGAATTCAATCCCTCTGCTAATGAACGCTAATACACCAAAGGCCTTCTTACAAGCTCTATCCACCTGAGTGGCAACTTTCAAAGAGCTATGAACATAGACCCCAAGATCTCTCTGCTCCTCCACCTTACTAAGAACCCTGTATTCTGCATTCTTATTTGTCCATCCAAAATGGACAACCTCACACTTGACAGGGTTCAACTCCATCTGCCACTCCTCAGCCCAGCTATGCATCATATCTAAGTCCCTTTGCAGCCGACAACAGCCCTCCTCCCTATCCACAACTCCACCAATCTTCGTATCGTCTGCAAATTTACTGACCCACCTTTCGACTCCATCTTCCAAGTCATTAATAAAAATTACAAACAGCAGAGGACCCAGAACTGATCCCTGCGGAACTCCACTTGTAACTGGGCTCCAGGCTGAATATTTACCATCTACCACCACTCTCTGCCTTCGACCGGTTAGCCAGTTTTCTATCCAATTGGCCAAATTTCCCTCTATCCCATGCCTCCTGACTTTCCGCATAAGTCTACCATGGGGAACCTTATCAAATGCCTCACTAAAATCCATGTATACGACATCCACTGCTCTACCCTCATCCACATGCTTGGTTACCTCCTGAAAGAATTTAGTAAAGACTTGTAAGGCAAGACCTACCCTTCACAAATCTATGCTGGCTGTCCCTAATAAAGCAGTGTCTTTCCAGATAATCATAAATCCTATCCCTCAGTACCCTTTCCATTACTTTGCCTACCACCGAAGTAAGACTAACTGGCCTGTAATTCCCGGGGTTATCCCTACTCCCTTTTTTGAACAGGGGCACAACATTCGTCACATTCCAGTCCCCTGGTACCACCCCCGTTGACAGTGAAGACGAAAAGATCATTGCCAACAGCTCTGCAATTTCCTCTCTTGCTTCCCACATAATCCTAGGATATATCCCGTCAGACCCGGGGGACTTGTCTTTCCTCAAGTTTTTCAAAATGCCCAACACACTTCCTTCCTAACAAGTATCTCCTCTAGCTTACCAGTCCATTTCATACTCTCCTCTTCAACAATACGGTCCCTCTCGTTTGTAAATACTGAAGAAAAGTACTCATTCAAGACCTCTCCTATCTCTTCCGACTCAATACACAGTCTCCCACTACTGTCCTTGATCGGACCTACCCTCGTTCTCGTCATTCTCATGTTTCTCACATACGTATAAAAGGCCTTGGGGTTATCCTTGATCCTACCCGCCAAAGATTTTTCATGCCCTCTCTTAGCTCTCCTAATCCCTTTCTTCAGCTCCCTCCCGGCTATCCTGGATCCCTCCAGCGCTCTGTCTGAACCTTGTTTCCTCAACCTTATGTAAGCCTCCTTCTTCCTCTTTACAAGACATTCAACCTCCCTCGTCAACCAAGGTTACCTCACACGACCATCTCTTTCCTGCCTGACAGGTACATACATATCAAGGACACATCATATCTGTTCCTTGAAAAAGTTCCACATTTCAATGACATCCTTCCCTGACAGCCTATGCTCCCAACTTATGTTCCTCAGATCTTGTCTTGCAGCATCGTATTTACCCTTCCCCCAATTGTAAAAACCTACCCTGTTGCACGCACCTATCTCTCTCCATAACCAAGGTGAAAGTCACAGAATTGTGGTCACCATCACCAAAATGCTCACCCACTAACAAGCCCATCACTTGTCCCGGTTCGTTACCAAGTACCAAATCCAATATGGCCTCCCCTCTGGTCGGACAATCTACATACTGAGTTAGAAAAGCTTCCTGGACACACTGCACAAACACTGCCCCGTCCAATCTACTTGATCTAAAGAGCTTCCAATCAATATTTGGGAAGTTGAAATCGCCCATGACTACTACCCTGTGGCTTCTGCACCTTTCCAAAATCTGTTTCCCAATCTGTTTCTCCACATCTCTGCTGCTATTGGGGGGCCTATAGTAAACACCCAACAAGGTGACTGCTCCTTTCCTATTTCTGACTTCAGCCCATACTACCTCCAAAGGCAGATCGCCCTCGAACTGCCTTTCTGCAGCCGTTATACCATTTCTAATTAACAACGCCACCCCCCCTCCTTTTTTACCACCCTCCCTAATCTTACTGAAACATCTGTAACCTCCAACAACCATTCCTGTCCCTCTTCTATCCACATTTCCGTGATGGCCACAACATCGTAGTCCCAAGTACCAATCCACGTCTTAAGTTCACCCACCTTATTTCTGATACTCCTTGCATTGAAGTATACACACTTGAACCCATCTCTGTGTCCGCAAGTATTCCCTGTCAGTGCTACCTTCTCCACAGCCTCCCTACATTCTTGGACATCCTGAAAAACAGCTAACCTACTTGCTGGACTACAAGTCCGGATCCTATCCCCCTGCCAAATTAGTTTAATCCCCGCCCCGAAGAGTGCTAGCAAACCTCCCTCCCAGGATATTGGTGCCCTTCTGGTTCAGGTGCAACCCGTCCTGCTTGTACAGGTCCCACCTTCCCCAGAATGCAGTCCAATTGTCCAAATACCTGAAGCCCTCCCTCCTACACCATCCTTGCAGCCACGTGTTCAACTGCACTCTCTCCCTATTCCTTGCCTCACTGTCACGTGGCACCGGCAACAACCCAGAGATGACGACTCTGTCCGTCCTAGCTTTTAGCTTCCAGCCTAACTCCCTGAGCTCCTGAATGACCTCCCCACCCCTCTTCCTACCTATGTCGTTGGTGCCAATGTGCACCACGACTTCTGGCTGCACACCCTCCCCCTTAAGGATTCTGAAGACACTGTCTGAGACGTCTCGGACCCTGGCACCCGGGAGGCAACAAACCATCCAAGAGTCTCGCCCATGTCCACAGAACCGCCTGTCTGTCCCTCTAACTATAGAGTCTCCTATAACTAGCGCTCTCCTCCTCTCCCCCTTTCCCTTCTGAGCCTCAGAGCCGGACCTCGTGCCAGAGACCCGGTCACTGCAGCTTACTCCTGCTAGGCTGTCCCCCCCACCAGTATCCAAAGCGGTATACTTATTGTTGAGAGGAACGACCACAGGGGATCCCTGCACTGCCTGCTTCCTCCCCTTCCCACCTCTAACTGTTACCCAGCTACCTCTGTTCTCTGGCGTAACTATGCCCCTGTAGCTTCTATCTATCACCCTCTCAGCCTCTCGAATAATCCTCAGTTCATCCAACTCCAGCTCCAGTTCCCTAACGCGGTCTGTGAGGAGCTGGAGCTGGCTGCATTTCCTGCAGATGAAGTCAGCAGGAGCATCGGTGGTCACCCCTCCCTCAAACATCCTGCAAGAGGAACATTCCACTGCCTGCGCTGCCATAACTCTACACTTAGTCTCCAAAACAAGAACACTAAGTAGCTTACCTGTTCAGCTGACTGAGTTCTTTTTTTTAGGTTAGAGGAGGAGGGAGGGTGGGAGACACTACACGTGTAGTGTCTCGGGTTCCTTCTCCACTCAAATAACAATCACTTACCTTCCCAACCAGCTCTGCGCTCTGACTTCACTTCCGCCCAGCTCCCGCCACTCTCTGCTGCAAAAATGCAGTTGAATCTATCTTGTTTTCTGCTTTGTCCCAGCCTGCCCTGACTGACTCGCTCCTTTTCCTAATTGAACCAGTCTCAGATTGATCTCTTTCCTCACTACCTCCCTGGGTTTCACATAGCCCTCCGCCAGCCCGACCTCACTCGCTTAAATCCTCCCGAGCAGCTCTAGCAAATCTCACTGTCAGTATATTAGTCCCCTTCCAATTCAGGTGCAATCCATCCTTTTTGGACAGGCCACTTCTACCCCAGGAAAGATTGCAATGATCCAAAAATGTGAACCTTTCTTCCCTGCACCAGCTCCTCAGCGATGCATTAATCTGCTCTATCCTCACTAGCTCATAGAACTGGGAGTAATCCAGATATTACTACTCTCGAGGACCTCCTTTTTAAAATCCTGCCTATATTCCTGTACTCTCCCTTAAGAATCTCATCCTTTTCCCTTCCTATGTCATTAGTTTCAATGTGTACAACGGCCTCCCATTGGTCCCACTCCCCTTTGAGAATATCCTGCATTCTCTCCGAGATATCTTTGATCCTGGCACCAGGGAGGCAACACACCATTCTGATTTCTCACGGTTGGCCACAGAAACATCTACCTGTGCCTCTGCCTGGAGAGTCCCCTATCATAATCGATTGCTTGGAATCTGACATACTCCTCATTACATTAGAGCCAGTCTCAGTACCAGAAACTTGGTTTTTCGTGCTTCAATCCCCTGAGAGTCCATCACTCCCTATATTTTCCAAAGCAGCATACTTGTTTGAGATAGGGATAGCCACAGAAGACTCCTGCACTACCTGTCTTCCTCTCATACCTTTCCTGGCTGGCTGTATCTATTTGGCTGCATCTGCAGCATTTCTTCCCCCCTCCTATAACTGCCATCCATCACACTTCGTAGCTCTTATAAATGTCTCATTGCTTCAAACTGCCACTCCAACCGATCCATACCATAGGATTCGTAACCGAAAATACTTGCTGCAGACATAACATGGGAACTCTCCCCAATCTCCCATATCTGACAGGAAGAGCACATCATGCTACTAAAGGCCATCTTTGCTCTTTCACAATCGACAGACTCAGAAAATAGCACAGTCTTACAGCTCTAAAAAACAGTGCTCCAGGCTAACTGAGTAGCTATGTTTCATATTTTTAAATTTTAATCAAGTGACAGATCTCAATAAAACATATAACCAAGAAGAACCAACTCTACCCATTATTAAAAAAAGACAGCATGGTTACACTTAAAAACCATGCACTTATCTGCTCCTGTGGGCTATGAGCTCTCCCACAAAGTTTCTTCCAATGTCAGCTGTGAATTTTGCTGTTTGTTAATTTTTCTTAGACTCACTCCAATGTCCAGAAATACTTGAACTCAAACAGCAAAGGCAGTAACTGTGCAGATTCACTGCTGTGTCAGACAGCAGTGCAGGTTTCTCTCTCTCTCTCACTGACCACGTGGCCTCCATCTTTCTCTCTCTTCCTCCTTTTCAAAGTGCTATTGTTTTGATCTTTTTTCCCCAAAGGTCCAAAACATTGCAATAGCTTATAAAACAGTAATTATTGCTCCTGGACTTTGAGGAAAAACAGCTCCAATTCCTAAAAATCCCTCAAAAAAGGGGCAGCTCTTACAGTCACAAATTTTTCCTTTCCTCCATCTTGAATTACCTGTCGAAGGAAATGTCCCCAAAATGGTTCCTATTTGCTGTCCATGATATTCACTGTCTATGATACATTTGTCCATGGTCAACTATGGTTACAATCTGTGTAAATGCATATTTGCTTGAATTAATCAGTAAGTTTGCTTATCTATTGTTCTTCACAAAGGCATGTGTAGTCAGAAGTACACTCTATCACCTTTCTGAAGCAGAATATACCTAGCTTCAGAAAGCTGTCTTTGATATGTCACTACATCTCACCCATTGAGAAAAAGGGCCAACTGAATCAGACAGTAACATTACCCAATTTTACAAATCAGAAACAACAGTTCTCTCAGCTATTAAAAACTCCCACTGCAGTACTCAGATGAGGGAATGCTGCACTGTTTAAGAATCAGTACTGAGGGAACACCGCACTGTGGGAGGGTCAGTACTGAGGGAACACCACACTGTGGGAGGGTCAGTACTGAGGGAGTGCCACACTGTGGGAGGGTCAGTACTGAGGGAGTGCCACACTGTGGGAGGGTCAGTACTGAGGGAATGCCGCACTTTGGGAGGGTCAGTACTGAGGGAACGCCGCACTGTGGGAGGGTCAGTACTGAGGGAACGCCGCACTGTGGGAGGGTCAGTACTGAGGGAACGCCGCACTTTGGGAGGGTCAGTACTGAGGGAACACCGCACTGTGGGAGGGTCAGTACTGAGGGAATGCCACACTGTGGGAGGGTCAGTACTGAGGGAATGCCACACTGTGGGAGGGTCAGTACTGAGGGAATGCCACACTGTGGGAGGGTCAGTACTGAGAGAATGCCACACTGTGGGAGGGTCAGTACTGAGGGAATGCCGCACTTTGGGAGGGTCAGTACTGAGGGAACGCCGCACTGTGGGAGGGTCAGTACTGAGGGAACGCCGCACTGTGGGAGGGTCAGTACTGAGGGAATGCCGCACTGTGGGAGGGTCAGTACTGAGGGAATGCCGCACTTTGGGAGGGTCAGTACTGAGGGAACGCCGCACTGTGGGAGGGTCAGTACTGAGGGAGTACTATCGGGGAGTTCAGAATATGGGAGTAGTGTTGAAACTGCTTTGTTTTCTTTCAGAAGAGAAGTGGTTTAAATATTTTGTTTGCCCTCTCGGATACATCGTGCTGAAAGAAGAGCAAAGGGCTTGGAGGAGTCTCTCTCATGGACTGTGGAAACAATAAATAATTTCTAAACCAACATCATTAAACTCATTCTTGGTCATGATTGCATTGCTGGGCAGCTGGGATCTTGCTGTGTGCAAACTTCTGCTGCAATTTATATGTAACAGTAATGTGCTTTGAATATTATTAATTGACTGTTTAAATATGTTATTCTTCCTACCTAACCATTGAGATCATTGACAGATTGATCAATATAAAATTCAAGAAAGGATTAACACAAAAAGGTCCCCATTTGGAATGTCACCTTGGTACAGTCGACCTAGGATGAGTAACTAAACCTCATTGACATATATTTTGCACTGTAGCTCATCAGATTCTGTTGGAAACATCACAGACAAAGGTCCAAATCATAACAGTTTTATTCTGTCCCTGGTGATAATTTACCAGGAGAATTACTGAGCCCACTACAAGCTTGACTGTGCTTTCCATTATTAACAAAATTTGATATGTGGGCCTCTGCAGTTCACTGTTTTGATCAACAGAGCATATAAACAAAAGCCACAATCAATACAAACCACATTGCTGGGATATGCTCAAAATCATGCATCTTTCAACCTGAAGGCGTAACGACAGTCCTGTTTTCCCAAAGATCTGTCACCTGCCAAGACTTCCCTCAACATTTATTGGGCTCTGTGCCATGACACCTCGTGTTCTGGACAAATCGGAGATAATTGGCTTATTTCCCTTGTTGATCTTGGTTGAAGCATATTCTTCAGGAAGTGACTTGCATTTGATTTTTGCTCACATTATGAGTAATATATCACTATCTGCACTTTGTTGATGAGATATTCAATATTCGAAAAGACTGCGAGACTGGTGAGTTGAGGGTTTGTTGTAGTGTGTGAGTGAAGTAACCTCCAGTTCCAGCCCATCTCCAATGCATCAACCAACAGCTCTTGTCAATATTACACGTGATGGTAATTTCCCTGCCGTTGTTCAATATTATATCTTTGTCTTGTTTCAGTCCTGGTTTTTCATGACATGTAGGATCACAATGATCTGAAAGTCTGCAGTGCTTCCCTGGACAACGCTAAGATTTCATCTTGTGGCCCATAAAAGATTGAGGGCATTTGTTAGATTAGCTTACTTACAGCGTGAAAACAGGCCCTTCGGCCCAACAATCCACACTGACCCTCCGAAGAGGAACCCACCCAGACCCATTCCCCTACATTTACCCCTTCACCTAACACTGCTGGCAATTTAGCATGGCCAATTCACCTAACCTGCACTTTTTTTTTGGACTGTGGAAGGAAACCCGCGCAGACACGGGGAGAATGTGAAAACTCCACACAGACAGTTGCCTGAGACGGGAATTGAACCTGGGTCTCTGGCGCTGTGAGGCAGCAGTGCTAACAACCGTGCCACCCACTTACTGTTTAAACATCTCCAGCCCCACAAGTCTCTGCCAGGTCTGATTCCCTGCAGTTCTGGCCTCTTGGGCATCACAGATTTCAATCACTTCATCACTGGCAATCATACCTTCAGCTGCCTCTTAAAGTTCCTCTCCAACTCTCTCTTGCTCCTTTATTAAGGCTCACTTTAAAACTGCATCTGTCCCAATTTTGTGGCTCTGTACTTTTGCTTTGACAACGTACATGGGAACCCACCTTGAGATGCTTTCTCACCTTAAAGATTCAGCACAAAGTGTTGCCATTTGGTACAATTGTTCTGTCAAGAAAACATAAAACAGAGTCCCTGTCTGAATTGATTAGCTGTCTCTGTACACTTGCTTTTGTAAAAGTATGCTGTGAATCTTTATCTGCATTCTTCTGGCTGTTTGTCAGCAACTCGGGGAAAGCTCAGCAGAAAGAAACAATGATGGAAGAGATGTACCTCTACGGCATCTATCACCACTGAGTGATGACCCAAGCATGCCACGGGGAAAGTGTGGCAGCCAATTCGCAAACTCCCCCAAAAAAGCGACAGGGTAATGAGCAGGAAATTTGCTTTGATGTCACTGATTGAGGGAGAAACTTAAAGGCCAGGACACGAGAGACAATGCAACACTCAAAATTCAGTACATTTCTTATTGTTCCCAAAGAAATTTACTGCAGGTACACACCCAGATTGAAAAAGAGGATTACAACAGCAATAGCACAACCTGAGTCACCACCAAGCAACAGTTTGGAGACCCAGTGAAGCTGGTCTATCACTGATCTGGAGCCAAGCAGTGCCTGGAAAGCGAGACCACATGTGAAAAACCCATAGCCGCAGACTCTGCAGGCTACAGAAGGACTGTAATGTTTATCTTATAACTTTCTTTATCTTCCTAATTTGTGTAGAACTTTCTCTTCATTTTCAATTTTTATACCTCATCTATTTTAGTACCTAGGTCCATTGTACCGAAGATGGTGCTGTGTTTGACAACATTGTCCACGTCTTTGTAATTTGTACTTGAGTACATGTGACAATAAGCCTAATTCTAATTCTGATGCTAACCACAGAGCAGCATGGACATTCACAGCCAACTGGAAGAAAGAGAGATGGAAAAATAGAGTTGAAGATCTTCATGCTTCTTCCCAGTCTCTCAATGAAAGCATAACATGGCCAGGTCCACCAACAGTGCCTCCTAATGCACCTTTGGTGTTTAATAGAATAGGATGGTGATGAGGGAAAATGTGGAGTTTCAGGAGCTCACTGGTCAGAGGTAGTCAGTCAACGAACACTTGGTAATCTTTCACATCATGCCATTTCATCTGCCCTGGAAAGCTGGTGCTCAACAAGACTGCTTGTCTTCACTGGCCCAGCTCATATTTCTATAGAGTTATTCTGGCCCAAGGCCTGCTCTGTGTGCTCATGGGTGCAACACAGCAATCCTCTTTCAGAAGGCATTTAGCATGCTTCCCTTCATTGCTCAGACCTTTGAGCATAGCAGTTGAGATGTCACATTAAGGTTATACAGGCCGTTGCTGACATCATTTCTGGAATACTGTGTCTAGTTCTTGTCACCCTGTTCCAGGAAGGATATTATTAAGCTGGAGAGGATTAAGAAGAGATTTACCAGGATGTTGCTGGGAGTTGAGGGTTTGATTTATAAAGACAGGTTGGGTTGGCTGGGACGTTTTTCACAGGAGCATTGGAGGCTGAGGAGTGACCTTACAGAGGTTTACAAAATCATGAGGAGCATGGATAAGGTTAATGGCAGGTGTCTTTTCCCTAGGGTGGACCATTTCAAGACTCAGGGGCATATTTTTAAGGTGAGAGGAGAAAGATTTGCAAAAGGACACATGGGGCAATTGTTTTTTGACAGAGAGAGTGATTCGAATGTGGAATGAACTTCCATCGGAATTGGTGGATGCGGGTACAGTCACAAAGTTTAAAAGACATTTGGATAAGTCCATGAAGAAGAAATGTTTGGAATGAAATGGGCCAAGCACAACGAATGCACAAGCACATCCAGAACAGCAATTCAAATCAGAGAAGCTCAAGAATTTGATGCCAGTGTGAAAGGAGTACATCAGTATCACGAAGTTATGGGGATAGAGAAGATTACTGAGATGGGGAGGGTGAAGACTCAGGGTTTTTGAAAACTAAGATGAAAAGTTTAAAACTGAGGTATTGCTGCACCGTGAGCCAATGCAGATTAATAATTATTTGAGTCAAGGAGAACAGGACTTTGTCTGACTTAAGATACAGGCAAACAAGTTATGTGTGAATTCAAGATGTGGGTGACAGGAGTGAAGTCAGGAGAACACTGGACTAGTCAATGACAGAGAGAAGCCAAGGCATGGCTGCTTAATGTAGAATGTGCAAGACATCAGAGTCATTTGATACCTTGCCAACTTCCCGAAAAGGAGGCAACAAAAATGGGAAACAAACAAATATAAACAAGAAACCCCAGGAACCCCATCCAGGAGAAAGATATAAATAGAAAGCAGGAGACAACAGCTTCGCTTCACTTGGAGGTCACCACTGATGATGTTACCTAGCCAGGTAATGAAACGTCTGGATATCAAACCTACAGCTCAGCGAGCAAACCTACACCCTAAACCTCAACCTGAGCTACAAACCTTCACAAACCTTGCAAGGAATGAAGTACAGACTGCTCTCTCTTTTATGTTAAATACATTGCTGAGGCACAAACATTGCTGACTGGGCCAGCATTTTTCACTGATCCATAATTGCCATTGACAAGATGGTGCTGTCAGAAGACCTGAGGCATTGGGGGTGGCACGGTGGATCAGTGGTTAGCACTGCTGCCTCACAGCGCCAGGGTCCCAGGTCCGATTTGGAGTTTGCACACCCTCCCTGTGCCTGCGTAGGTTTCCTCCCACAATCCAAATACATGCAGGGGATGTGAAGTGGCCAAGCTAAATTACCCATAATGTTCAGGGATGTGTCGGTGAGGTCGATGAGGGGTGGAATGGAACCCTGGTCCCTTGTGCTGTGAGACAACAGTGCTAACCACTGAGCCACCATGCGGCATCGCACCACCAGCTTCTCCAGGGCAACTAGGGATGGGCAATAAATGCTGACCCAGCCAGCAAAGTTCATATTTCAGGCATGCTAAGAAAAACAGCAGTAGTGTGGACAGATTGTAACTGAAGCAGGAGTGTAGTCTCTGCCGTAGATACTTGTGATCCTAACCCTGTACTTGGCCATTTGAGTGAAACAAGGTCATTTCGTAATGATGCTGTATTGACCACCTTCAAAGTTTTCTCTTCCTGACTGACTTATTTCTAAAAATTCACTTAAGCAGTGAACTGGTTCCGATGATCTGCAGGAGCTTCACTTTGAAGCTGATGACGCCATTTGCAGCTCTCCATTTACACCTCACAAATCCCTGATGCTTAATTTCTGTTGTCTACTGGACACCACGTACCTTTTCTCCCCAGCTCCTTGCTCGCTTGGAATATTAACGGAACCAGAGCATAATGTAAAATCAGAAACTGAGGCAGTCGAGAGTTTCGTGTGGTTTCCACATTCCCAGGTGTGGGTTCGGAAACCACACAAAGAACACCAAAAGGACAGAGAAAAATGGCAGCCTTGAGACTTTTTCAGGCAGGCAATGGCATCATTTGTATTAAAATATTGGTTGCAGCAGTAATCTGAGAATGCCAGACTCTGCACAGTCGAAGTACCGGAGCAGCAGCTTACATGAGGGAGCCACTGTAAGTGAGAACAAGCTAGAGCTGAGTGGGATGCTGTGTTTTGAATTATTGTGCAGAGAGAACAGAGCAGAGATGTACAGAGGGAGACCATTCTTTCCCCATCCTACTAAACAATGGCTGGTGTGTATCCTCACCTCATCAACCTGCCTTTCATACCTTGGCTGAACAAATTTCAACAACTTCAGTTTCACCATTTTCAACCAGAGTCATATTTTCTTGCCCATTCTGAAATTCATTGCAAACACGTTGCTCATTCATTAAAAATCACACATAAAGCAATAACTAACAATGTGTCATGACTCTGACAGGAAGAATACTTTGCTAATCGTGGAATCCATAAGACCAAAAGACATAGCAGCAGAAATGAGGTCATTCAGCCCATCAGATCTGCTGTGCCAATCACAGTTGATAAGTTTCTCAACCCCATTCTCCCACTTTCTCCCCATAACCCTTGATCCCCTTGATACTCAAGAACCTATCTACCTCTGTCTTAAATATACTCAATGACCTGGCCTTCACAGACTTCTGTGGCAGTGAATTCCAAAGATTCCCCACTTTCTGGCTGAAGAAGTTTCTCCTTATCTCGTTTTCAAAGGTCTTCTGTTTATTCGAAGGCTGTGCCCTCAGGTCCTAGTTTCTCCTACCAGTGGAAACATCTTCCCAATATCCACTCTGTCCAGACCATTCAGGATTCTGTATGTTTTAATTAGATCCCCCCCTCATCCTTCTAAACTCCATCCAGTATAGACGCAGAGTCCTCAAACGTTCCTCGTATGTTAAGCTTTCCATTCCTGGGACCATTCTTGTTAACCTCCCGAACACGTTTCGGGACCAGTCCACCCTTCCTGATATTTGGGGCCCAAAACTGCTCACAATGCTCCAACTGTGGCCTGACCAAAGCATTATAAAGTGTCAGAAGTACATCCCTGATTTCATATTCAAGTCCTCTCAAAATAAATGCCATCACTGCATGTGCCTTCCTAACTAATTACTCAACCTGCATGTTCTCCTTGAGGGGATTCTGGACTGGAACCCCCAAGTCTCTTTGCACCTCAGACTTCTACATTTTCTCCCCATTTAGAAAATAGTCCATGCCTCTATCCTTCCGACCAAAGTGCATGACCTCACACTTACCCACATTGTACTCCATCTGCCACTTCTTTGCCCACTCTCCTAACCTGTCCACATCCTTCTGCAGCCTCCCCACCTCCTCAATGCATCTTTCTCTCTATCTATCTTTGTATTGTCTGCAAACTTAGCCAGAATGTCCTCAGTTTCTTCATCTAGATTATGTATAAAGTGAAAAGTAGCAGCCCAACACTGAGCCTAGCAGAACCTTGTCACTGGCTGCCATCCTGAGAAAGACCCTTTTATCCCCACTCTCTGCTTTCTGCCAGACAGCCAAGCTTCTATCCATGCTGGCACCTTGCCTCTGACACCATGTGCCCTTACCATACTCAGTAGCCTCCTGTGCCGCACCTTGTCAAAGGCCTTCTTGAATTAGAGAATCCCTCCAGTGTGGAAACAGACCATTCAGCCTATCAAGTCCACACCAATCCCCTGAAGAGTATTTCACACAGACCGACTCCCCTATATTTGCCATGACTAATCCACCTAACCTGCACATCTTTGGACTGTGGGAGGAAACTGGAGCACCCAAAGGAAACCCACACAGACACAGGGAGGATGTGCAAACTCAACACAACGCCAGCCGTCTGAGGCTGGAATCAAACACAGATGTCTGGTGTTGTGAGGCAGCAGTGCTAACCACTGTACCTGCCTAATGAAGCCCCAAAACTCCACAAGCTATACCAGGAGCGTAAATGTTTTAAATCAGTTATCAACATAGCCAAAGTATTTCCCTTTGTTACTCTTATCCAGAATAAAAGGGTCCTACAGCTGAAATAACTCCACAGGAACCAATATCCCATCACTAAGTCACCCTTTAGTTATACATGGAGGGTTCTTGAAACTGATGTAACTCCCTCAGAGCCTGCTCTCACAGTGAACAGAATCCCTGACACTCCTGTTTCTATCTGTCAGCCAGGGCTCCCTGATTGGATCAGTTTAACAGCCCCAATTGGGGAACTTTGATTCTATGAGGTCCCACTAGCTGATCTGGCTGCAGTCACTCCAAGGGCAAAAGGGGAAAAGCATGTCTCTGTATGCCAAAGATTCAAATTCAAGGAGCAAAATTGGATGACTTCTCAGAGGCTCCAAATTTCTTGTCAACAGATCCAAATTCTGACAGTTATAGTGTGATGGAAAGTCTTCAGACCGGCCTTCAGTTCAGATGGAAAGTCAGTAAGACATTGGTCATTGAATAGAAGGAGAGATTCAGCTTCTAGGGTTAGTGAGATCGATAAAATACTTCCAAAAATACTTTATTGAGAGAGAGAGATCTGTACAGCTTGCCCTGTTGGAAAGTTTGTTATTTTTTTGATGGGAGAGAGTGAAGGAGACAGAGACTGAGAGAGAAAGAGAGAGAGGGATAGAGACTAACTTATTTTACACATTGGAGAACCATCCAGGTGCCCTAGAAAAACACAGACCAACTTCAGAAGAACGTTGCTCGGCAGTGTTCAGCACAAATGTCTGATCTGTTCAAAATCACGTTTGTCCAAAAACTAAAGCATTAAATATCATCTCTTATCGCTCTAAAAAGCTTTGCTAGTCTCCATTCCATAAATTATTCAACTTTGTGTCATTAGCAGATGAGTCACAGCTCACATTACATGTTTCACCTCTCCCTTCAAAATAATGGTGAAGCCTTTTTGAATCCCAGAGTATCCAAAACAGTTCCACATTCTTGTTCCTTGTGGTCTTCAAATAAATGTGTTCTCCCAGCAAACAATGAGCAATGTAAAATGCTCTGTCACCACAGGCTAACACCATCTTAGCTCCAGGTAGACACAATACAGGTGTGGGGACTGAGGATGTAGATAGAATGGTGAAGGCTTTCTAGAAAGACTGTCCCAAAGATATGAGGAGCAGTGGACACACTGAACTATTCAGCCTCTGCTGATGTTGCAATAAAGGTATGCCATTTGCGTCTCCCCGCTCCTTTTGCAATTTTTTTGCCTTATTCAGTGGGTCTGGATAGTCTGCTGTAGAAGGTATGGGCAACTTGTCCCTCAGACAGACTCAGAAATAATGCTGTTCAAGCTGTCTCTAGTATCCCACCTTTGTATGCAGCTTTTCCAGAATTATGGACATTGTCTGTTTGGGCACTGTCCTGTCTGGATTCGTTGTTAGTCTGTTCTCTGAGCTGGTAGGTTTGTTGGCAGACATTTTGTCCCCTTTCTCGGTGACATCATCAATGCTGTGTTGCCTCCTGTGAAGCACTGCTGTCCTGTTTTGCTCTGAGTTGATGTGGTTCTGTTTGACCTGTTTCCGATCGGTGCTAGTTCTGGTTTTCCAGTGCAGCAGTTTGTATATCGGCTGCAGGTCAATGTGTTTGCTGATAGAGTCGGAAGATGAGTCCCATGATTCCAGGAATTCCTTCCCTGTTTTTTACTCGGCCTGTCCTAGTGAGTGGAACAGTACAGCAGTGCTTCACAGGAGGCAACACAGCACTGATGATGTCACCGAGAGAGGGGACAAAATGTCTGCCAACAAACCTACCAGCTCAGAGAACAGATCAACAACGAATCCAATCAGCTCCTGAGCTACAGATCTTCATGAAAACTTTCGACGATCCTGTATGTTGGGTATTGCACTAGGCCGAACTCAGGGACTGTGGCGATGAGAACTGCTGGACCCTGGGGGTGAAGTTGCATGAGGCAGTCGAACTCTTCCTGTCCTGTTGCTGTCACTCAAGGTGGTTGCAGGAGATGGCACATCTGTTATTACAAGCAGATGTCCTTAACCCTGGCAGCCAAAAGACAATGTGACCAGCAGAACTGTTGGTGATGACTGCAGGAACGAGCATTTTCTCTCTGTCCCCTGTCCCTGTCACATTCCATTTCATGTTCTGAACTTGAATGGCAACCTGCACAATGGTGCCATGTTAAGTTCACTCATTCACCCTGCCATCCTTCTACTGTTGGTCACAGTCAAGGCTGAGGCTCCTCCATCACTGCTTCCTCAATCCTCACACTGGCCTGACTTGCAGTGACAGGCTCATCTCCACAAACAATCATCAACCTGAAAATTCTGCTTCACTGAGGGATGTGACTGCCTCTCAGAACAAGTTATTCAGGTAACTCTCTTCTCCCTTCTGGCATGTAACGTCGGGAAGAAAGGCTCCCGTTCAGCAACTCTCAGCTGAAGTTGTTCCTGCTGCAAACTCAGTGGTTGTCTGGATCTGCAGTGCATTCTGTTGCCTGTCACAGTCACAGCACAGCAGCTGTGACTTCCTTATTTATGATTTTACTCCTTTGCCCAAAGAATTGCAAGATACAATTTCCAAGTTTGGAGAACAAAAGAACACTCACCAGCTCTGGAAGTGGAACAGCAACCCCTCCTTCCTTTGTGCTCCATATCTCTGACCTAGTTTTAGTTTGTGAAACATGCCATTTCCAAACCTCTCTGTACTCTCCATGGGAATTCCAAACTTCCGCTTCCGTCTGGACTCAGACACGAGGTAAAATAATTTCTCCCATCAACCGTATGAAAAGTTATTAAATATTTTAACACTTTTATTAGATCTCGGCTTAAACGTTTGCATTGGAAGAAATCCATGCAATTGCCTTGGGGGTTATTTTTCTGCATTTTTAATTGCGGGCTGAAATTGGAAAAGAACAGTTTTAAAAACCCAGGATGGATGAAGGATTGCTGCAGTTTTTACCAACAAGTCACCTGACACCCATGCAAAGTGCTGCTGACACTAGATAGTTGCTTGTTCGAGCTGAAGCCAGAGGACTGTGTGTGCAAGGTTTGCCTGGTAACATTCATGGCTGATTAGTCTCTGGTCTCGTGACCAGTTTTGCTGACAGCAGCTTTCTGCTCGCAAACAACTATCTGATTGGCTTCTCAGCAGCTGAACAGCTTGGGGTTGTGAATGTTTGGGAGAAGCCATCAGTTCTTCACAAGGGCAGCATAAATTACGTTAAGCCTGAAGGAAGCAAGTTCATTTCTCCCCCAGCAGCTGTTGTAAGCCATGGCTCCTAACCAGTCAGCCAGATACTTTCTAAATGTGAACCAGCCACCTTGTACCTTCTACAAACAAGTGAAAATATCTGGAGAAGGAACATGCAGAAGTGACACATGCTGACAAGCTCAAAGTACCACGTCAGTCAACCCCTGGGAACAGGGACCTTGGAACTGTCTTTCAGTCTTTCTTTCCACCCAACACAATCGACATTTCTCTCTGTCTGTATGTGTATACACTTGTGTGTAGAGGGGGAGTCAATGATTATCTCTATTTCCAATTTATTTATTTGTAATAAATAGCAATTTATGTTATGTACAGGAACCTGGTCCATGTCCTCTGTTAGCTTAAGCCTAAAAGACAGGTAAATTGGTGAATTTTATGGACTTTTAAAAATCTTTAATTTGCATGGCCATTCCCGGAATAGTGGGCTTCATTTCGAGCATGCTTCTACAGTGAGGCAGTACAGTGTATTTTTCCAAACAAACTTACCCAGAGATTTCTGGCTGAAGATCATGCTTGCATTATCCTTTCAGTTTGGAATGTACTGACATTTCTGAGACTCCTCTGTCTGTCGGTCCCACGATCTCCCTCTGCCTCCCATTTTCACTTTCACGCTGTACCATCTTCTTAATTCCTACACCAGATGAATTAGTTTCTCTCCAACTTCTGAATGAACTGAAGACAAGTGCCTCAAGTTTCATCAAGCTCAGTGATAAAGCTGATATGGGGGACATTTTCAGTAAACTGATCAAGGGAATCAGAGTGGTCAGTCTGGGGTATGATCTGAGGTAGTATTGGGAGGGCATGTTTCTTGAGTACTGAGAAGGTTACATGGCAGGGCCAGGATACTTGGTCCAACCAGTGTTCAACCTACATCAGTGTTTTCCTGCACTTGAGTTCTACACACCCTTCCTCAAGCTACCATCCTGACCCTATTCTCTCAAATTTCGAT